>NC_138871.1:75719376-76234376 GCF_965194805.1 Balaenoptera borealis
GTTGTAAAGCTGAGATGATAATGTACAGCTTAATTATTCAGGCCACATGAGGGATTTTGAAATTTATGCCATGGAAATGGGAAATATCTAAGGGTTTTATAAGGTAACTTACATAATAAAATCTGTGATTTAAAAGACTGCTCCATATATATCATGGGGAATGGGTTGGTAGGGAAAATACCAGATGTGGGAGAGTACATGGAGAATTATTACAACAGTCCCAGCTAGAGACATTGTTGGATAAGACAAGACAGTGGATGTCAATATGGGGACCAGAGGAGAAATGAGGATGTCTGAGAGATCTTTAAGTGCTAGACTTTCCTGGCTTATTTTCTGAATGGTCACATTAAAAAGATAATGATGTCAAGGGTGACAACACATCTGGTTTGCACACCTGGGTGCATGGCAATATACCATTCACTGAAATAAGGAACAGTGAAAGAGATCCAGCGATTGGAAATGATGAGTGTACTTTTTTTGCAGATTTTTAGGTATTTGTGAACTTCCACGGGGAGATGTCCAACAGGTGACCTGGAGCTCAGAGGTACAGAAAGCAGGATATTGAGATTTAGGGGTGTTATAGGTTAAATTGTGTCCTCCCAAAAGATATGTTGAAGTCCTGATCCCCAGTACCCCAGAGTGTGACCATATTTGGAAGGAGGATCATGGCAGATGCAATCAGTTAGGATGAGGTCATGCTGGAGTGGGTAGCCTGTTAGTCCAATATGACCGTGTCCTTATAAAAAGAGGAAAAAGACAGAGGCACACCAGGGGAGAACACCAACACCATGTGATGGTGGAGCAGAGATTAAAGTGCTGCAGCTGCAAACATGGAAATGCAGTCATGAAAGGCCTTGTGTGCCATGACAAAGAGGTTGGCTTTAATTTTCCAGACCAGTGCTCCTCAAATTTGAGTGTTTAATCAGTTCAGTCCACCATAACAAAATACCACAGAGTGGGTGCTTAAATGACAGAAATTTATTTCTCATGGTTCTGGAGACTGGGGAGTCCAACAATAAGGTGTCAACTGATATGGTTCCCCAGTGAGGGCTCTCTTCCTGGCTTGCAGATGACCATCTTCTCACTGTGTCTTCACATGGTGGAGAGAGAGAGCTCCGAACAACTGTCCTCTTCTTATAAGGACACTAATCCCATTGTGGGGGCCCCATCTTCATGATTTCATCTAAATCTAATTGCCTTCCAAAGACCTTACTTCCAAATACCACCGCATTGGAGATTACCACTTCATTCAACATATGAATTTTGAGGGAACACAAACATTCAGTCCATAACAAGTACATATACAAATCACCTGGGAATCTTGTTAAAGCACACATTCTGATCCAGTAGGTCTAGGATGAGGCCCAAGATTCTGCATATAAGCTCCTAGGTGATGCCAAAGCTGCTGGTCCAAGGATCATTCTTTGAGTAACTAAGTTCAGGACCATGGCAGGAAGGAGACAGTACAAGCAGATTCAGACTTCCTCTTTTTTTTTTAAACCTTCTCTCAGGAAAAAATTTAAACATACAGAAACTCAGAGAGGATAATATAATTTAAAAGCCCATAATTAAAATTTTTTGCCTTATTTATTTCTTTTGTATTTTTGCTATAATACTTAAATGTAAATTATAGCCATCATGATATTTTAGCATGATACATTCTCAGTATGTATCTTCAAAAATAAGAACATTCCCTGCATTATCACAATATCATTGTCACTGCTAACAAAATTAACAATAGTTGCTAAATATCATCAAGTAGCATGGTTGGATTTATTTGTGTTTTAGGAAGGTAATTCTGGTGACTGTGTGAAAAGTGATATTTTCCCCCTATTTTTATGAGAAGGTAGATAAGAGTGTAAATATATTTGAGTAGGAATTTGTGTATATGCACCCATCTATACATACGTTCATGTGTACACAGATGCGTTATCTGTGCTGATGTGTGTTTGTGTTTGTGCGTGTTTAAGTATACAGAGAACACATAACACCAGTGACTTCCCCATCTCCCTGGCTCTCAGGAGGCAGTTGCTTGCTCCGCGGAGCCGGCTGCTCAGGATGAGTTGGCTGCTGCTTTTCGGCATGGAGCGGGGCTAAGTCATGTCTGGAACCCCAAGCGGTCCTTTACCAGATGTCACAACTTCTGTGTGCCCAGTGCATCTTAACCTCAGCAGGAAAGGAAATATGACAAGAGATATAAATGCACCAAATACATGAGGGTCTGAAAATCAAGGAAACATCTGGAACCCAGCTAGTTCATGCTGAGCAGGCCATTTGCATGAGACTAGATTGTTGCAGGGAGGTTCTGCAGGTGAGTGATGTGGGTGAGACTGGTCTCCGGCTGCCCTCCTTCCTCAGCGTTCTATGAGATGCCCAGGGTCCACAGAGACAGGACCTCTAAGAGAGGGGCTCAACTTGCCTATTATCAAGAGAGACCCCTTGGAGAAGGGACGGGTGTATCTTCCTTCTCCCCATGCCTTCCCCAGGCTGCTTAATAGGGTCACACCTTACTGAAGTCACAGCCACTAGGACTGAGACGTTTGAGGCATTGCAGAGAAGAAATTTACTGGAAATGATGAGCAGTTGAAAGTCAACTGATCTATCATAGCCAACAAGTACCAGCTCGCCCCATGAGTGCCCAGAGGATAACTTCTTGTCTTCTCCAGAAATCGTTAGAAGTGGCCACAGTCCCATAGAACCAATCCAGGAATGACTTATTGCTTTAATAATATTAGAATGAGGCTAATTC
Organism: Balaenoptera borealis; assembly: GCF_965194805.1. NCBI lineage: Eukaryota > Metazoa > Chordata > Mammalia > Artiodactyla > Balaenopteridae > Balaenoptera > Balaenoptera borealis. Next base: position 75,722,126 of record NC_138871.1, read on the forward strand.
TGACCAGGTGGAAACTATGTCTAAAAGCCAATCAGCAGCACGTTTCAGGCAGTGTCCCGGGTTGGGGGGCCAGACCTCTCTCTGTGCTACCCAGACCTCTCTCTCTTTTCTCTTAACTGCTCACTAGCAGCAAAACCAATTCCACGCAGCACTTCATGTGTTTCCACACATACTGACAACGCAGAACATGAAATTAAATACAGGCTTGCAAACCAAACAGATGCACGTTCAAGCCTCAGCTCTGCTGCTTCCAGGTGAGGGGCTTCAGCAAACTACTTCACCCCTCCAAACCTCTTTGCCTCTTTGTATAAGTGGAATGTCAGTGTTGACGAGAAAATTAACTGAGTTAGTACTTATTCTTTGGGTTACAATAATTACTATGTCAAACTGAACTAAAATTCATGGATGACACTGCCTGTAGTTAATATTTTTCTGTATATCCATAAAACAGTCATCAATAAGAGTTTAATAAATGCTTGTTGATGTATTGATATGTTTACAAAATTTGCAACAATTTATTAGAAAGTTCATTTATTCATTGAACAAATGATGTTATGTGCTTACCATGTATAAGCACACTGGGGAGGGAACCCAAGGGAAAGCCTGACGGGGAACTCCCAATCTTTGGCTCTTTCAACCAGAGCATTTCTTCCTTTACCTGTCTTATTATGTATTAGAGGTAGCAGGTATATTTTGTTTGAAAAATATTGTTCCTAAGACACGAGCTAGGGAATGAGGAGAGAGGTGGTATCTGGATTACCTGACTATTGCAACTGCTTTGTGTAGTTTTGGATCATCCCACAATCACACAAAGCTTAGGTCTCAACTGTTGGGCAGGTCAACTAAGGTATCTCAATTTAGCACTATGTTTAATGGGTTGCCGTGAAATCCTGAACACTTTTTAACCGTAATATTCCCCGTCCCCTGCCAAGACAGCTGCCCTAGATACACTGAACTGCCACAGGTCCCATACCCTTCCCTTACTTCTTGCTCGTGAGGGTGTCCCACTGAGTTCTGGGCAGCTAGTGACCACGAGGCAAGGGTGCTAAGTGCCAGCACTCCCACAGGAGGGCCTGTGGATAACAGACCCAGGAAAAAGCAGAAAAGAGACTGGTGTGACCCCTGCACTTAGATATAACCACACAGCTCAGCTCTGTACAATCTCGATGATGGAGGAGCCGCAAAAGGGCCTAGTTTGATCCTTCTCCATGAAGCACTTCACTGGCTCCATGTGGTCTGTTTCTCCCCTGAGGGCCATGGTTGTTTTTATAAATCTCTACTCCCTACTCACCTCTCTTCAGTGTCTGCCCCCAGGAGCTGGGAGGAAGGAGATCACTTTAGTATGTCTTTTTAGTTTTAATTTATTAATAAGAATCATGCAGGACACACTGGCATAGATGAGATTTTCTCCCAGAGCTACTATTGATCAGCTTATTTGGCACAAAATGTGGACATTATTAAAAGGACTACGTGAGAAATAATTGCATCCGGGGGGACTGAACATACTTTCAATTTAGCCATGACCTAATACAGAAATTGGCCTGTTTTATCATTATAATAGCCAACAACCTTGGCTCCTTACTGAAACTGGATTTCAAATCTGCACATATGGTTATACCTTTTTTAAAGTTTTACTCTCACAAGTTGAAAAAAAATCTCGAGATATTCTAGAAAAAAATGTGTATGTAACCCTTGAAATTATTCATGGGAGCAACCTGCTGAGATGTTGGCAGGGAGGATGAAGTGGCAATGTATAGGGAAGGCTATTCTCTGCAGAAACTCCATGATGGATCCCCTTCCATTATCAGCACAATGCCCAAACTTGGGCCCTAAAATGTTTTAGTTCCCAGTCACGGAATAAAGAATGCTAGGTTAGCTTTTACTCTTATATATAAAATTGCATTTGCTGCCATGTAACTGCTGAAGTCAGAGCAAGAACATTATGAGAAAGAGAGCAGATTTGACCCAAAGAATGCATGTATAAGCCATTTAGAATTTGGTGAGCATGTCATATTAGAATGGCTATTTTTGGGAAAACCCACTTGCCTCCAGATAAAGAGACTTCAAATTTATTTACAAACCTCACTTGTAACCTGGGGTAAGACATTAACAGTAGAAACAGATAGACACTTGTTAAGACGTTGAGTATATATCTAAAATTGAAAACTAGAAATATGCTTAACGGGAACCCTAAAAACCATCATTAATGTCAGAGACAGTACAAGAATGTCTACTATTTCCATAATTATCTTTAAACAAGGACAAGTCAATGCAATTAGGAAAAAAAAACAAAACAGGAAGACAGCAATAAAGGTGTAAAACTGAAATCAAGAAATGTTTCTATTATTTTATGGATGACTGACAGTTGTTACTTTTCAAAACTCAAGACAGTCCAGATAAAACCCATTAAAACCAAAAGGACACGGTCACAAATTTATATAATTAATATTTTTAAAAGTTTTCTTATATACAAAAAAACAACCATCAGAAGATACAATGAAATAAAGGATCCAATTCATAATGCCACTCCCCAAAGTGAAATAGTTTAAAATTAACTTCAGAAATTCATACAATCCATATGAAGCAAATGTAAAACTACTGAGTAACCTGACATAAGACTTAATTGCATGCCATGCTCTCACATAAGACTCAGTATTGAAAAAAATATGTAAATTTCCCCCAAACTTATACACAACTTGCACATGGTCCAAATTAAAATACTAATGGGATTTTTTTAGTAACGTGACAAATAACACTAAAGATTTTCTGGAAGAATGTACATAAAACATTATCCCAGAAAATTCTGAGAAAGTATAGTAATGAAAGGACATAAATCCAACCATAGATTAAAATGTACTATGAAATTGTCATGATTAAAAGAGTTTGGTACTATTTTACATACTGGAGTTAATTTATGAGAAATTACATTGAGGCCACTAGCTAATGTTTTGGAAAAAAGAAAAAAAAAACCTTATAGCCCCTAATTCCTTATATCAATCAATAAATAAACCAATGCAATTCTGGAAGAAAGCACATATATAATTATCATAATCCTAGAGTCAAAAAATATAAAAACACTTAGAAGCCATGGGAGGAAATATTGACAAATATTAATACTTTAAAAAAATGTATGACTTCTCTATGGCAAAAAAAGTGAGTCAAAAAATGAAGTGAACAAATTCATGTACATCATAAAGCTGAGAATTCCTTTAACATATAAAGAGTTTCATAACAAGCAATGAAGATGGTAAGACAATAGAAAAATAGGGAAATTTACACATATTCATAGGAAGGGAAATAGAGATGCTCAAAAAGAAATGAAAAAAATGTAGTCAAGTCCATTTACAATTAAAGAAATACATATCAAAACAAGATACTATTTCTCACTAATTTGATAAAAGTGTATTATTTAAAATTATAATCAGTGTTGGCAAAGATATACAGAACTTCTCCTATACAGTTCCTGAGTGTGTACATTGTTTCATCTTCAAAAATAAATTTTCGAAGAACATTTTAACAACATATATATCAATTTCAGAAAATGTGATATCTTCTTTGTCTCAGAAATTTCACTTTTTGAAATTTACTATAAATATATTTTAAGATAAAAATATCTCTAGCTATCTAAATGCTTGTTAATTATGTACTGGTTAAATTATGTTACATGTATAATAGAAGGATATGCAGTAATAAAGAAGGAAAAATATCCATATAAGCTAAAATGGGAAAAGATCACCAAGATGTATTAAGTGAAAAGAATGAAGTGAAGAGCAGTGATTACGTGACTCCTGAGTGTGTGAATTTTGTAGAGAGAGTGGATGTGTGTCTCTGTGTGTAAAGACCTATGTGTAAAATTTTGTAAAACTACACAAGAAACTGTTACCCATAACTACCTTTCGGTAAGGGAGCTCAAACTAGGGAAGGCAGTCGGGCCTTTACTTTTTATTTTTGTACCATTCTATGTCTGTATTGAGTTATTTCCTTTTAAACACAGTAAAGGAGGTGGTCCTAAAATTAGGGATCATTTTGTCTTCTCCCCTCTTTTTTATGGAAATAGATTTGTTTTATTCCTTTTCTGAAATTAAAAGGTAATATTCAAGTATTTGTCAAAAAATCATAGAAAAAATTAATATAAAAAAAAGGTAGGGCTTCCCTGGTGGCGCAGTGGTTGAGAGTCTGCCTGCCAGTGCAGGGGACACGGGTTCAAGCCCTGGTCTGGGACGATCCCACATGCCGCGGAGCGGCTGGGCCCGTGAGCCACAATTGCTGAGCCTGCGCGTCTGGAGCCTGTGCTCCGCAACAAGAGAGGCCCGCACACCGCGATGAAGGGTGGCCCCCGCTTGCCACAACTAGGGAAAGCCCTAGCACAGAGGCGAAGACCCAACACAGCCATAAATAAATAAATAAATAAAAAATAAAAAAAAAAAAAGGTAGAGGGAATAAAGTTAAAATCCACCTATCATCCTCTTACCACTTAGGGCCCCTCTGCAAAGGTTAGAGCACATCTTTCCTTAATTTGCTAAGTGTACAGAGCTATATTATTTGTCAATGGGATCATATCATACTTGCTGTTTAGTACAATTTTTGTATTTGATTTATCACAAGCCTATATCTATTTCCAATATGGAATCATTTTATCATTTTCAGTGCCTACACAGGACTACAATGTGATGGCTGTTCCATAATTTATTTAATGTATTTAATTATGGAACCCACTGTATTAGTCAGGGTTCTCCAGAGAAACAGCATCAACAGGTTAGCATATCCCCAAATATACATGATGCTCTGTCTATATATTCTGAAATTGGGAAATTCCATGAGGTTTTAACTATATTTGGTATCCTTTCCATGGTGTTTACTGCAAACACAACATTCTCTCTCAGATCTTTTCCATGCCATTGTCTTCAATCATACTTTCCCCTTGTTTCTGTTCTCCCTGTTCATACCCTCTGGGATGAATTCAGTCTGTTTTCATCTCTGTCTTTTTCTTCTGACTTCCTGAATTTCTCATGTTCACTCTTCTAATTCACCAGTTTGATCTGATACAGTGTCCAATTTGCTTTTCACCTGTTCCACTGAGGTTTTACTTTGACTGGTCTGATTCTCCTTTCCATACAATCCCCCATGGTCCTCATGACTTTTTCCCTCAACATCATCATGCTTGTAGCAAACCTTTGATCTTGTGGAGAACACATATTTTCTATTTCTTGCAGTAATATATTTCAGCTGGAGGCTGTTGTTCTTGTTTTCAAGGGTGACCTGTTTTTTGTTTTGTTTCAGTTTTAAACCTATAGTATTTGCTGACAGGCCTTATTTACCCCATTTTCTCTTTTTGAGAAAGAGGGAATCTATTGTATCCATGACTAGTTCTTAGCCAAACAGGAAATAGGTTGCCTTCTGTCAGAAATGTGTGTCACTGCTCTAGAAAAATTAGAGAGGAAAATAATATATAAAATTATAATCTTCCAGTGCAGCTCGGGCAGCCTCTACAGAGCAGTGGTGACAGAGCTGGGCCTGAAGGAGCTCTGACTCTCTGTGAAGGGCTGCGTCTCCATATTGAGGGAGGCTGCCTCAGCAAGGCGTGGAGCCCAGCATTGCTAGGCCTCTGCAGGCTTTGGATATCAGTGCTAGAGACAAAACCTGGAGTCACCCCTTTGCCACTGGTGCCAAATGGCCTGGAAGTCACAGAAGTGAGAAGTGGTTGTGCAGCCTTGTCTTCCAGCTCTCACCCACGTCAGGTAAAGTGTGAGGTGCTTTCTGCTCCCATCACTGCTACCTTCTCCCCTGATATGCTTTTGTTTCCAGAGAGGAGTTATGTGCTCATCCTCTAAACTTCTTTAGCAGGGTGCCATGTTTATTTTCGTTGGCAGAAATTCCTTGAAATCCCTGCTGTGTAGTTGATACCTCTTCCTTGTCTCCACAGTCGGTGAAAGATTTTGCACAATTTGTATTTTCTATTGGTTATTTCAAAAGGAGAGGGGGCGATATGTCGTCATGTCTTGAATATGAATGATTCCTCTCCATTAATTCTCAATTTTCTCTTCTCTTTCATTGCCATCAGAAATAGAACAGTTATAATTATCTTCATTCCCTCCCTCTGCCCTTCATTTATTGGCATCACTTGAAAAATCTCTTCTCTCGGTGGAAGAACTGTCATTTTTTACCTTCAATGAAAACACCCTGGGGATTTTCCTCAAATAATTGATTAAACTGTACTTAAAATAAGTTACCATTTGATTTATTTCTCACTGTTTGATGCACCTAAATTATCTCTTAGTTCAAATTTATCTTTAGTATTTTAGTATCTTTTAGTAATTGCATCTACATTTGATGAAATGTGGAAGAAACTTATATTTATTAGGCTATAAATTATTACACAGTGTGCAATTTTGATTAGCAAAGTGCACCATGGTGTTTTTATGGATTAATAAGGGGGAAAATGTGTGGTATTACCCAAGAGAGATGAGATGAAAATTTTAGTTCACAAAAATAATGGTAACAAAAAACCTATCATATATGTTAAACTACAAAAAGAATTATTGCTAACATCTCTCTACCACTTGGCTCTTGAAACTACTTGAATGATACTTTAGTATTTTTCTCCCAGAATATGCGATTTATAGCTGACTAAACCACCTGTACCCTTTTTTCCATTAGCTTCATGGAATGCATATTTATTCAGATACATTTTATATATATTTGGCTATGAATACAAATATATACATAAAAGAATATAAAAATAATGTTCCTAAGCATGACTTAGTATGATCTGGGCTTGGTGAGTTGGAAATGGGGTTAGGGATATTGCTATGAGTTCAGCAGGACAGTAACCGAGTTATAAGATAATTATTCCTCTTCAATGGCTCTCACCATGACAACTCAGTTCTGAAATTCAACTATTATTCAGCTCAAATTACTGTCAAAGTTTAAAGCTTGACTTTTATTGACCTCCTTCTGATGCCTATGACATCTAATCGTCTGGGTATATGAAACCAGATTGTTAACAGCAAGAGTAGCTCAAAAGACTCTTTACTGTACATACCTGGACAGTTCCTTCGTTAAGCTCAAGTGATGATTCAGTACCTCGGCTCTGTTATACATGCATAACTACCTTGGGGCAGAAATTGAACATGGCATTCCCATCTCCCTTACTATTAAGCTGTAAATCTTTCACAGCCCAAACATCCCAGTTTGTTTTATAGTCAAATATAGGTTGTCTTATGACTTAAAATGCAAACCTCTGGTCAACTCTTAGGAAAAAAAAAAAAAAGAAGAAGAAGAAGAAAGAAAAATAATAACAAGAAATATACAGAAGGAGTCACTGGATTTTAGTCCCAATGGCTCTGATAAATTCCCCTCTGGCTTAAGACTATGTGGGCAAGTATCCTCCCAGTTTAACCCATTGTCTGATTTTGACCCATCTCTAGAATTAAAAGGAAGAAAAGTATTGTTTTCAAATGCAACTCCAAAAGAAGTATTACTTCTCACCCCCAAATCTGGTCAGTAACAGTTAGACAGTATATTAGTTTTCTAATGCTGTCATAACATTAGAAGACAGTCGTAACAGTCATGACAGCATTAGAAATGCTGTCATAACATACCACAAACTGAGTGGCTTCAACAACAGAAATTTATTTTCTCACAGTTCTGGAGGCTAGAAGTTCAAGATCATGGTATTGGCAGGTTTGGTTTCTTCTCTCCTTGGCTTGCAGAAAATTTCCTTCTTGCTGTGTGCTCACATGGTTGTCCCCTCAGTCTGTGTGTTGTCTCTGTCTTAATCTCTTTTTACAAAGACACCAGTCATATTGGATTACGGCCCACCCATATGAGCTCATTTTATCTTAATTACCACTTTAAAGGGCTTATCTCCAAATACAGTCATATTCTGAGGTACTGGCATATGAATTTTGGCAGGACACAATCAGTCCATAACACCTAGTAAAGGAACCAGAAATAATTCTAGGGCATTTGTTTTTTAACTACCATTACAAGTAAATACTATGGTCATATAAAAAATACATAGACTGCATCTTCAATAAATTTACAGACTCATTGGTGACATCAGATCTAAACATGAGAAGGATTCATAATTAGAGAGTATTTAAATGAGTTACTTAGATTCTCCCAGGGTAAGATAATACCCTGTCTCTGCCCACAGAGAGCTTACTACCTAAAAAGGGGGAACAGGTACATAGACAACTAATTATAACTAAGCCCGCCAGTTATTCTCAGTGTCTGAGCAAAATGCTGTGGAAACTCAGAGGTGGGAGCTATTTCTTCCAAGTTGTTGAGGGAAGAAGGAAGGGTTAGAAAAGTTTTGCTGAAGAGGTGATGGGGTGAGTGACCATTAGCCAAAAGAAAGTCAAATCAGCTCCCATTTGGGGAGCAGTATGGAGACAATGACTGGGGGCATGTTCAGTGTGTAAGCATGAGTAAAGCTGCTAGTGTTTAGGTTGTTGGGAATGTAGGTCTAGAGATCAGAAGAATGATTCCTGGCATAAAAAAAAAAAATTTGATTATAGAAACACAGGCATAGAACTGGATATGGGTGTAGTGGAAGCTATGGGCAAGAATGAAGCAAGTGTCAAAAAGTATAGCACTGTTGGGACTTCCCTGGTGGCTCAGTGGTTAAAAATCCGCCTGCCAATGCAGGGACATGGGTTCGAGCCCTGGTCTGGGAAGATCCCACATGCCACAGAGCAACTAAGCCCGTGCTCCACAACTACTGAGCCTGCGCTCTAGAGCCCGTGAGCCACAAGTACTGAGCCCGCGCACCTAGAGCCTGTGCTCCACAACAAGAGAAGCCATGGCAATGGAGAAGCCTGTGCACCACAACTTAGAGTAGCCCCGGCTCAACACTAGAGAAAGCCCGTGCACAGCAATGAAGACCCAACGCAGCCAAAAATAAAATAAATAAAATAAGTAAATTTATAAAAAAAAAAAAAGTACAGCACTGAGAATAGAACTTTGGTGATCATTTGTATTTAGGAGTCAAGCAGAGGAAGAGAAGCCAGTGAAAGAGACTCATCAAAGGGATGGAGCAGAGGCAGGCACACAGAGCAGCGCAGATATAAGAGGAAGCTAAAAGCAAAGAGATCAATCACATGAGAAACAGGCGGATGGTAGGCTGTGAGCAACTGTAGTTGTTTGTTATTTAGGTGTCCAGTGCTTCAGAAAGAGCAAACAGGTTCCAGACCAAGAAGAGACATAAGCTTTGAGAAGTCAGAAGTTATAGGTGATCATGCAGGCTGGGTTTCAAGGAATAACTGGGGTGGAAGCCAGACCAGAGAAGGTTAAGGAGCAAGTGGTCTCAAAAACATGGAGGTAGCGGGGCCGAGTCTTATAAAACAGCAGCACTGAAAGGAAAAGCGTGAATGTCCAGCTGGGGCTGGGGGACAGCAAAGCAAGAAGAGAGGGATAAGGAGCAGGATTTGGTGACCTCTTAGAGCTGGGTTCTGTGCAAGGAATTTTAAATATGTCTCTTTCAGTCCTCTCAATGGTACCCTGTTTAACCATGAGGAAACCAAAGCTCAGAGTGATGTCCAAGTTTGGATAATTAGTAAATAGACAAACTGAGACTCAATTCTAAGCTGCAGTTGCCAGTGTTTTGTTTCTGTCTCTATTGATGGAATTTCTAGTACTGGGAAGAAATGGATAATTAAAACAATGGGGATCAGAACCTTCTCACCTCACAGAATAGTTATAAAGGGAGCTTAGGAATAGGAAATGCCCCAACACGTGAAAGGAATTACTCTATCAAATTTAGTGTGTGAGTTTATGAGTGTGAAAGTCTCCAGGAATCTGAGGTTACAACCTCCTAAATGATGTGACAAGCAGTGCCCGAGACAGGCCCACCATCAGTGCTAGAGAGGGGCCTCTGGGCTCCAATGGTTGTATTCTGCTGGTCCCAGCCATCTCTTGGTGTTGCACACCCACTCTAGTAGAGAGGACCTTTTCTGGTGACTTCAGATGAAATGGAGCATCAGGAAGCCCTAGAATTCTGGAGAAAAAGGTACCTTAAACCTCACCTTGGCCAACCATATTATTTTACAGGGAAAGAATATGAAAAATTCAGAGGATAGTAGACTTATATTAAGTCACCAAAATTTATTTTGATCTAATTCAAACATAGACATTGGTTTAAACATCATTTTATCACCTGCCCCAGGTTTCGGCTTGGCAAGAAAGCATCACTAAGTCTCCCAAAGGGTTGTTCTAATGAACAGTCTTTAGACTCTGGCTCTTACGCTTTTGGCCTGTGGAGGCAGCAGGGCAGGCACTGATTCTTGACGGCCAAACCTAATATCTCATTCTGGTCCTCAGGCCATGAATGATTCAGTGATGGGCAGCCAGCTCAACAGGAGACCACAGCTGGGAGCACAGTAAAGCGAGGGACATGATGTTTGGCTGTAGAGTTTAAGCACTGAAGAGTGAGTTCTAACTACATACAAAAAAAAGAAACAAAAATTGTGGTTCCTAAACTTGATTTTGATTATGGGATTCATTTCAGGGTCAGCTGCTGCATGAGCTATTGGCATGGCTTAGCAATAGGAAATGGTAAGGCAACACACAGTTCTCAGCCTTCTGCCCTGGGAAGGAGCAAGCCTGTCTCTCGTTAGACATCTGACCCGTAGAGAAGTGCAGGTTCAGCAGGACTGTAGAGAAGATAAGCAAGCCACTCAAAAGAGTGTCTCTCCCAGTCACAGTGAAGGGGAAACTGAGGCATACAGAGACCAGCTGTGTCACACCCTTCCTTATGAACCCCCATTGCCTCCTACTGACTGCAGGTTAAAGTCAAAACAGCCTGCTGTAGGCTTCTCAATTGGTTTTTCAATTTTCTTTTCCCAAATTTCCTCCGTGTACCTTCCCCTCAGCTATCCTAAATGTATGACCATTCTTGAACCTCAACTCACCAGAACTTTCAACTTCCCTGGGCATTCACCCATGGTGACACACCATCCCAGAATGTCCTCCAAAGACCAGTTCCAAGCACAGGGTAGGTTCCTGATCCATGTTTACTAACGGATAAAGGAGCAGTGGAAACTGACGTTCATTGTCGACTGACTACAGTGACACACTGTGCTAAGTGCTGCGCACACTTTCTCTCCTTCACCACACAGACACTATATCTGGGTCATTCTGAGTGCACAAGGCAGGCCTGAGCCAGCAAAGCCTCACTGCTTTTCTGTTGCTGCTTTGCCAGGAGCACTCAAGAATGAGGAAGATGGTGTAACATCATTGCCCGATTCTGAGAACTCACAAGATCTCCCTGAGGATCCAAGTGCACGTATTAGATTGCCGTGACCTCCTCCAGACCCCTCATTTCCCTGAGGTGTGTCTTTTACCAGTGAAAATGCATCCGTACACCACCAGAACGAGCTAACTGCAGCTCCTGTCTCTCTCCCCGCCCTCCACAGACGCCCTCGGTTGGTTCTGGCCTGGCACACACCCCTGGCTGTAGCCTGACCCCTGCCGTTAGCGGCACCTGCGTCAGCATTTCACACCCCCGATGGTTCTCCAGGCTTCCCCCATGATCTTTCACCCCCAGTTGCCTGGTTCTCCCTGCCCTCCTTAAGGCTTGGCATTTGTCTATTTTCAATTTGTCTACTGATTCCCCTACCTACTTAGAAGTCCAAATTTCATGATTTCATTCATTGGGAGAATAAATAACCCAAACGGAGGCACACTTAAACATTCTAAAATATCCAAATACGATGCCCAGCTCACATACCACCTGAAAGACATTTCTAGAACATGTTTCCATCTTTCTGAAGGGTGAAGTAAAAGCGAAGCCTAGCCAGCGACCAGAGTGAGGTAGGAAAGTTCTAATCTTACCTTACTCATGACTCCAGGTACCCCCTGGCTTACCAGTTACACTGTACTCTTATGCACCTTTGAGAAATTCAAAGATCCTCAAAATCGCTGCTCTGAAATACCCATCATCACTTTAAGCAGGAGGTTGAGAGATTTCATGTTGCTAAAACACTATAATGGAAGGAATCTTGAATGACACTTTTTAAATCAGCAGAAAACTGCCTTGATTTCCATGCCCAACAACCACAGGCTTGGGGAAGCATGCAGAGACAGGCAGCCAAGGTAGAGCTGACTGACAACTGTGGCTGTATCTAAGGACAGCCAGGCGCTGCAGGCAGACACAGGGTGCCCGACCTCATTGATTTTTGTAACAGGTCACTCCCACCCAAGCTCACTGTTCCTTCTCCTATGAACATATAGGCCCAGGGGCAAAGGGAGGTCTGCATCATGTTTCAGTAAGCACTACCCGAATCCATATAAGCATATGATTCTATCTAAAACTCAATAATTCACTGAACTGGCATCCTTTTAGCATCTCTGCAGTCAATGCCTCTCAGAGAACAGCGCTACAATTGAACTAGAAAATTAGAGCTTTTAGCTGGACTCCCTGGAGGTGCATATGTAAAACAGAATGATAAATGATTGTCATTTCCATTCAGAACATAGAATTAATCAAGGCAAAAGAGGGAGTCTGAAGTCCTGTGGGAAGGGCCACCTCGGGTCACTGGTCATCATCACTTGCCGGCAAAGAGGTGAGCAATGGACGGGCCTGTCTCCTTTGTTACCTGGGCTGAATGGCGTATCTATGGTTGCATGTAACCTTTACAGAACCTACCAACAGGAAAATGATTTCCCAGTGCAGTTTTTTTTTTTCCTGCTGAAAAATTCAAAAGCCCAGCCTCAGGCAGTGGAAACACAATCAGGCCACAAACATGATGAACATACTTGTTGCTCCTTCCAGGAAGGGAGGGGGCAAGAAAGGCATCCCAGAGCCCTCAGGGAGGCAAGGCAGAGGCTGTGAGAGCTTCCAGAAGCCTCTCTTTGACCAGATCAATTAGGTCACCGAAAGAGTATCAGTCCTGACTCTTTTAGACAGAGAAAACCTAATAGCCAGCAGCAACAGGAATGGTGATGCATTTTGAGAGCTAGTTGGAGTATGTGTCTATGGGCCTGTCAGCTTAGGGGCTGACAGGATCCCACCCTCACTTCCCAGATCCCTCCCCCAGACCCTAGGGCTTCCCATAGACCCAAGCTCCCACCAGCCCCACCTTCTCTGTCTGCTGATCTACTACCTACCTAGGCTCTGAAGCCTCCTTCATTTCTCAAAGCTCATCACAACCTCCACCCCCTCTCCCAAGGGACAGCACTCCTAAGTCAGGGAAGAGATTATGGGGAAGGCCTATTTAAAACCAAAGAACATCTCCCAGAGGCTTCCCAAGTCTCCCCTTTCTCCCCCACCTCACCACCATCCCCCCTACCCCCCGCCTTAAGCCTGTAAATGCTACCAAAGTTGAATTGAAGGAAAGGCTAGGCATGCAAAGAAGGTGGAGGAGCTAGAGTTGGCTCTGCATGCTCAGACCCCAAGTGAAGAGGATCCCTGGGAAGAAGAGGGTGGCCCTGCCCAGGGAGCAGACTTTCTCTGGGATCCACCCACAAATGGCTTCCAGACCCTTTTCTTAAATATTTGTATTATTACATTCTCAGGCCTGGCAGGAAGAAGGGCTGTAGGGTTCTCATTATAGACCTGTATATAACCAAATATGCTCCTACTCTTCTAAAACCTTGCTGCTTTTAATAGCATTTGGGATCAGATATACTGGGGTTTGAGTCCCAGCTTCACCCTCTATGAGTTCTGCGACTTCAAGCAAGTCGCTAAGCCTCACTTTGCCCTTAATTTCTCCTCTGTAAAATGGAGAATAATAACAGTGATCTTATAAGGTTACTTTTTGATGAACAAAATAACAGTAGACATTCTCTGGCGTATCAGAAAGTCAGTAATATTTTTTAGTCCATTAATTATATCAAAAGGATAATGTCTCCAAACATAGTTCCTGTACATTGGAAGTCATCTCCTAACCTCAAATGGTTTTCAAATAACTAAAGGCTAAAATTTGAACTTAAAAGTTTATTGGTTGAATGGTAGGAATAAAGGGTGACAATGACTTCAGACTTTGGAGACAGATTGATTAAGATAATTTTTTATCAATACAAATTTTGATAAAAGTAGAACCGTCAGAAGAATAAACTGGTTGAGGAGGGAGAAGAGAGAGAAGCAGAAGCTTTTGTGACATTGTGCTTCGTAAAATGCGTCTAGTACAATAAGAACCAAAGGAAATCCAATATTAACATCATGAAATAGCAATAGCATCATTAACCTCCCTCTCTTGGCGTGTATATTATCAAAGCTAGGCATCTTGCTTATAGGCAATAATTCATTAAAGCATTTGCTGATTTCAACTCCTTGGTACTAAGTATAGTTCTTGGGTAATGCAAACATAATTTTTGAAATGCAAACATATGTTCATTTACCAGTAATCCTGAATTCGTTAAAATGGAATCTACCTGCTTTTATCGGCATCTTTGGGAATCAAATCCTACTCTTAACATTTTTAGATAAATCATCTCCCGGCTACAGTACTTAGACCTCAGTCATGATCAATACATCGGCTAAAATATTTACAAATAAATGTATGTTTTGCTATGAATGATTGAGTCAGATCTAAAAATAAAGCATTATATTTGTGCATTCACAAAATGAATAAAATGTGACAGCTGAAAAGTGTATTTTGAAAAGTGTATATATCTCAAAAACAACCCAAGGTTCAAATATCATTCTTTACTGAGTTCAGTTCAATATCAAAAAATGCCATGCCAAGAGAGTCTAATTTTGGAGAGTTTTCACCTGAGGGGAAACAGGGTTGGTCTGAAAAGAGCTCAGGTGCATTTTCCACTATAGTGTTCACTGTTGCCAACATGACAGCAACATGTTAGAATTTAAGAAGAGGAATAACACAGAGAGAGAACATGAGAACAAATGCATCTAAGGGTTTCTTCAAACCAACACTATGTCACCAGCAGCTGTTCTCTCTAGGGACACAAGAGACAGACAGATGTTCTCAACCTGGTTACTTAAAGGAAAGGACTAACAGTGGAGTTTGCTGCCTTAAACTCCTGTGTTCACACCTGCCTATCTCTAGGGGCTGAGTGACTCCTGAGGGAGGGACCCCTTCTCTTGTTAAGAACCCTGTGGTTTATTTATGAAAATCAACATCTTCCAAAGGAGGTCTTATCTATATTGTATGATGCCTCGGGCTGGAATGCTCACTACTGGATGGGAAAAAAGATACTGAAGAGTACCTCTGGGAGATTTTTGGCAACCCATTTAGAATATGCCAACCACACATATTTATTAAACACCTAGTGTCTAAAATGAAGCTCTGAGCTGCGGGGGACAAAGAATCAGAGCACATCCACTGCCCACGAGGAATGTGCCAACCAGGAGCCGATGGATTCTCTCTCTTTAAATTTGTATGATCAGAATTTCTAAGTATTTCTTCAAGTGGGCTGAGTAACTGCGTCTTTGTCCAAGTGTAATAGAGACCATTCCATTAAGCCACCTCAGCAAGAAAAATATTGCTAATAGCCAGCATTAATTAAGCCTCTGCCATCTTAGTTCCTGGAAGAGAGCGTCATGACATCATGTAAATGAAAGCAGAGACTATGTCACCAAAGGCTCTCCACCAACAGGGCTTGGACACCCACGCTGAGCTCCTTGTCCACTGACTGATCTGAAGGCTTCTGACCACTCCATCCACCCCATATGATTGTGTTCTAAAATCCACGTGCTGCTGTTGAAACAGGAGGGGCTTCAAAGATTATTCGTGGTCAGCATCCTTCCAGGGGCAGAGGACAGCTATTGATGAAGGCGCCGGTGGTTGCTATGCACAAAAGACTCTTTTCACTCAGAACCCCACTGCCTCATTTGCAGTTCTGAGCATGGGCTATCTTTGAGTAATATGCACTGCTTGTTCTCTATTTGTATTTTCAGCATATGGATCACCTACAGGACACGTGCTCAGCACTGAAAGGAGACTCATTACGCACAGCCAGTTAAATGTAATCTCCTAGAGGTCTGGTCGTGCCTCTCCGCCTTGGATCCAATGATCCTTCCTTCCAATGCTCTGTCTCAAACTCTCTTAATCTACCGCTGTGATGCATTTGACTTGAAAGCCTAGGAAATCAAGTTTTGCCTCTGTATTAAACTGCTCTAACATAATCTCTGGTAGGATTTAGTAGACATGCAATACATTTAGGATGTCACATTTTATACCACTTGGATGGATTGCGTTTTATTTTTAAGTTTGAAAGAAACTTTCAAATCAACTAGTTCAACCTCTCATTTTACTTATGGGAAACCGAGACCTAGAAACAGGAAGTGACATGCCCTAGTTGTCAGATCACTCGAAACCCTGAATCCTAGTCTAGGGCTTTTTCCACTATCCAGTTACTAAGAAGCCAAATGATCCATAAAGATCTGGCATAAACAATAATATGAGCAGGGTATCATGAGGAAAATAGTACCTAGAAGCCACTCTGTTTCTAATATGAATGCTTTAATATGGACATTAGAGACTCACAGAGAGACCGAGAGACCAGCACAACTGCCCACTACTGTCCCTGTAGAAATTTGGCCTCTCCTTCTCTGCCACCTTCCAAATGTCATGTGAATTTCACTCCTTGGCAGACTCTTCCCCAAAACCCTAGGAGCAAGAGTAGCCTGTGCAGGGTGACTCAGCTTCTTTGGAGGAAGGAAGTGGTGATACTGTGTTGATAACAGACAACCCAGCATCGATGGATTCATCAGTGTTAAAAACTCTGTGACAGGACAGGAAAGCTGTGACTAGATAAGCAAAGGGGATGAGCTATTAACCAATTAACCAGAGAAGTAACTGATTAGAATGAGTCTTTTCTGAGTCATTTCTCTCCCTCTCTCTCCTACTCTCTCTCTTTTTTACAATAACTGCTTGCACCCAAATTACTTGGAAAATGTTCTCCCACCCAGTATAGACCATGTTCAAGGAAAAGTAAAGTATCATTTCAGAAGTTTGAGGCTACAGTGGGTGCTTGTGCTCTGACAGGCACCCTCCTACAGGAAAAGGGCTGGGATATGGGGTGGGAATGATGAGTGGAAGGAAACACACTAGGAGAGCTAGGAGCAAACCAGGAGGAGGGGCCCATAGCTTGGATACAAACTGATCTCAAAGTTACTCAGACTAAATGGCTAACATCTGTGAATCAGTTCAGTGATGCAATATGTTGTGCCTTGTTCCTCATAAAAAACAAAACCAAATCAAAGGACAGATTTTGTTTTTTATCTAACAAATTTGCCAGATGTCAGGTTTTATATGTATCTTGTAATAACTCATTCAATCTATATTTGTTGAGCACCTACTACATTCTAGGTCCTGCGCCACTTAGTAGAAAATTCATTGATAAGTGACACAAAATCTCTGCCTTCAAGGAGCTAGTCTAGCTTGGACACAAACTTAACAGACAAACCACTGCTATAAAGCACACTAAGTGCTATGACAGAGAAGCAAAGGACAATTGTAAACCAGAAGGAGTAAGTGTCCAACTCCCTGTCAGAGGGACAAGCTTTGCAGAGGAGGAAGTGTCTGAACTGAGTCTTGCAAAATGAATAGGCCCTCAACAGGCAGAAGAGTATGTGTTGTGTGTGAGGGCACGGGGGTTCTAGACAATGGGAAGATATGTGCAAAAGCAGACAGACACCACGTAACGTTAAATTATATGAGTCAACTGGGCCAAGCTATGGTACATCACACACTAGTCTAGATGTGGCTGCAAAGGTAGTTTGCAGATGTGGTTAACATCACAATAGGCTGACTTTGCATAAAAGAGAATACCCTCCATACTGTGGGTGGGCCTCATTCAATCAGCTGAAGGCCTTAAGAGCAAAATCTGCAGTATCTGGAGAAAAAGGAATTCAGCCTCAAGACTGTAACACAAAAATCCCGCCTGAGTCTCCAGCCTGCCCTACAGATCTCAGACTTGCCAGCCCCCTCAATCACATGAGCATATTCCTTAAAATAAATCTATGAACATATATTTCATTAGTCTTATTTCTCTGGAGAATCCTGATGGACATACAGCAGATGCATGATGTTCCCAGGCAAGAAGAGGAAAGTCACCATGGCAGATGTTCAGACAAGGAGGTTGTCACAGTTATGAAGAACCTTGTACACCAAACTCAGTAATTGCGATTTTTATCCTGAAAGTGAATAGGGGCCATTGAAGGATTTTAGGCAAGGACTGCCAAGCCTATTAGAAAACTCTCTGGGATCCTCCAAATAGAGGATGGGTGGGTTGGGGCAGAACTGGCGGCTATGGAAGAATGGCCTTGTGGACACTCTGTCTTTGTCAGTCTGGGCCCTAGGATTTAGCGCCCACTATCACTCCTTTGTATCTATTTAACTAGGTCTCTGTAGCTTCTCCACCTTGTTTTTGCAGTGTGTGCTAGGTGAGGTATACGAGCAAGCCAGGCTGTGCTAGTCCCCAGAATTTCAGGTCATCCACCCCTATAAAGGGCCTCAGTGAAAGACCCATGAACACAGATACTCTGCCTGTTGCCTACCTCCCCAGATCCATTAGTATTGCAATCATCATCATCCTGAGTGACACCCTTGGAAATTCATCACCAAGTCACATTTGGCAGCTGAATCAACGGGCACCTTTTATTTATTTATGAGCTGAGCACTGGGGAGCAGTGAAGCTCCATCTCCAGTTCTATAGGGCTGTTGATTTTGAGAGAACAGCATATTTATTCAAAACCATCCTCAGCTGCATGAGACCTTTACACGTTTGTAAGTAAATAGACTGGGATTATTCATGCTTCCTGTGCAGACCCCCATTCACTGCCTTCCCTAAAGGCTGTGGGCAGCTCCACAAGTGAGAAGGTTCCAGCCAGTCAGAAGGGCAGCATTCATCACCAGGTGATTTGTTTACCGCCTTTCACCTAAAGGACTCCCAGCTGCATTGTAAAAGAATCGCTAATCTCCCAGAAAAATGTGGCCACCTTCCTGCTCCTGCTCAGGAGACAACCCCCTAGCAGGTAGCACCAGGGGTTGAGCAGGGAGGGAATTCAATACCTGCCCCTGAAACAGCATCACAAAGGGCCACCCAGGCTTGACTTTACCGTCAACCCAGCTCCCAACCCAGAGAACGCACAAAATCTAAAGTGCTTCCTCTTGATTCCCAAAAGCGTAACAAGCTTCCAGGCTGTCTGTCTTCACTCTGAGGCTCTTAAAAGGGGTGCGGCCAAGCTAATCAGATTTGGGTGCATGAAATACTATGAATGGAGCCTAAAATCAGATTCTGAAGTCTGGGGATATTCAAAGTGCTTTTGGCCTGTGTTTTTCTTCACTTTATCTCTTTAGGGAGGGCTTTTACAGTTCTCTTAAGGATTAGGTAATCTAGTTAAAATCTGAACCATTTTTTCAGACAAATCAAAGCTGTAAGGAATGACTGAATGGGTTGTTTAAAAAGTCTGCCTGACTGGTAGAGAAGGGGAAAATGTGACAGGGTGACAGAGGTGTCCCCCAAAGATCTGGATGCCTTCAGTTTCACCCACAGATGCTGACGGGCCCACCTCCATGAGCTCCTTTAATCACTGGGAAGAGAGGTGGGGGATCTAGAGCACAGGATGGGCTTTAAATCAAAGACATTTTTGCAGAGATCTAGTCTGTGGTTAACAACTTGAACCTTTGCTTTTGTCCAGCAAACATCAAACCATGACTCAGGTCCTTTAATGTAGCACAGGGTGGAGGCCAAGTGCCCGGAACCCTGTGTGACCCGGAGAACACTGTAAAACAGAGTTAGGCCCAATATTTTTCAAAGAGAAGAGAAACGTGGGGCAGCATGAAGATCTGCAAACTCTGCCTCTTGCTCTTCAGAGCCCAAGATTTACAGCCAGTATTTCAGTCCAAGACTTCCTGGTGGGAGAGTTGTTGGCCGTTTGGTGTGGTTGCTTCGTTTTAATGACCTTTTCTATACTGTTTGTTAGTGTAACTAAAAGCAGCACATGAGTGATGCTGGGTGATGGTTGACAAGCATTACGCTGGCTTTCAGTACTCTGTCTTGGAGACGTCATTCTCTCCTCCGCTGTAACCTCCACTGCTCCACTACTGATCTTTTCCCAGACACAATCTCTGCTTTGACCACGAGCCCAGAGAATACAAAAGCATAATTGATACATACACCAGCTCTGCCTGGGAAGAAGAGGGACCACTTGTCCTTACTCACCAGTCACCCCTCTACTCAATAAGCTACTTCTATGGCACTTATTTATAAGTGCCGGTGGTCAGAGGCTGTCACAGAAATTTAAGTGTACAGATGCCACAATCTGCATATTCATAGAACCATTTTAAGGCCACACAAAAATCTGCGAAAGCACAATATATTTTGAAGATGGGTCACCAATAACGCAAATGTTAAGGCACTTTTTGGAAGCATAATTAACTCAAGGACCCTCTATAAAGTGCATGTGAGACAGACATTTGAGGGTTGTTTTTTTTCTTTTCTTTTTTTTGATAACAGAAAGAAATGGAAACTAATTATCATTAAGTTTCCACATTGTGACATTCCCAGAGAGTAGTTAATATTACTTAAAGTTGCTTATGACCACTACAAAGATAAGGCCAAATGAGTTAATTCAATAAGAAAATAGAAGGAATAAGTTGCCATTCCATCTTAGAATTGTTACCGTACCTAAAAATAAGTAGGAGATGGTGTGATTTAGAGGACAAAGCACTCTGAGTTGAGGCACTTTCGTCCTCACCAAACCCTGGATCCACCTGACCTCAGCCACTGGGCATAGTTTACTCATCTCATGTTGAGGGAGTTGTGCCAGAAGATTCTCTGAAGAGCAGAGCATTAGGAAAAGAAATTTTCAAGAGGGTAAACTCAAAGGAATGGGCAGCAGTGGCTGAAGGAGACACTTGCATGCGACCCATTTCTTGGCAGTCGTTGCTGAAAACTAGAAGGCTCTGACCTGACTTTAGCTGATAGTACTGGGCATAGCGGGAGCAGTGCCCCAGAGCTTCTAACAAGGGCCAGAAGTCTGAGTATGGCTGGAGATGGCCAAGACACAGAGAGGCTCTAGCTGGCAATAGCAGTTGGGTCTTGTCACCCGCTTGGTAATCACTGCAACTGCTACAAGTTGCTCCAGGAGGATGGCTAAAATGTAAGCAAAAGGGAAAATTTAGTGGCTGTTTTATTGAATTTTTGCTAAGCATCTGTGGAATGTTCTACCTAAGGAGGACATTGAGATGAGTAAGTTACCACCCTACCCTTGAGTTGCTCCCAGTCTACAAAGGAAGGCAGACACACGTGAGTAATTACACAGAGACAATAAAGTATGACAGTGTCATGTGGATGGAACTTAAAGAGAGTGATGGAAAATAAATATGGAAAGAGCTGAAGATAAATGACATTGGTATGGGTTGATGAGTCAGACTTTGATTTTGTGTAAAGCAGGGAAACACTGAATATTTTAAATGTAGAATTAGAGCTCTGCGTTTATATACAATTGCTCTGGCAGTGTCTGCAATGGTTTGATACAAGGAATGAGTATTGGACAGAGGCAGGACTGGTAAGAGGCTATGGTTAATACAGTAGACCAGGAAAAGGTGGTGAAAAGTGTGGCGAGAGTGAGAAAGGAGAAAAGAGGTAGGCTCCAGAATCTTTAAGAAGAAAGGTAGTTCTGCACGAACTTGGCGAGTTCTCTAGGTGACCTTTAAGGAAAACTGCAATAACATTTGTTTCCAGCACATAAAAGTGACCTGGGATATTCAAGAAGAGGTATCCAGTAGGGAACTGGCTCAAGGGAATGAAACTCAGGAAGATGGTCTGTTTTGAAGATCAGGATTTTGGAGCCCTCAGCCTACAGGCGTTGTTTGAAACTTTGGAAGATCAAACAACACACAGTACACAACTTTGCCCATGGCAAGTCCTAATGGCCAAGGCTGGAATAGCAGCTCCAGGGGCTCAAGTCCCTGCTCTCCCCTTTCCCTGTAATGTAAAAACTGAAAGAATATAGGACCCCAAGCGTAGGCAGAACAATGTTCCCCTCAAAGATATCCACATCCTAATCCCCAGAACCTGTTTTAGGTTACATGGCAAAGGGTAATTAAAGTTGCAGGTGGAATTAAGGTTGTTGTAGCTTCTAGAGGCCACTTGCATTTCTTGGCTTCTGGCCCCTTCCTCTGTCTTCAAAGCCGTCGAGTTTGGGCTAAGTCCTTACACTACCTCTCTCTGGTTCTGATCGGATCTGTTTCTCTCTTCCACTTATAAGGACCCCTGGGATTATGTCAGGCTCACCCAAATAATTCAGGATAATCTCTCTATTTTAAGGTCAGCTGATTAGCAACCTTCTATAGCCACACCAATGTAGGTTTGTTAGATATTTGATTGGTGCAGTACACATATTTCTGGGGTGTGTGATAAAATTCTCCTGCTTCCAACACCTGGACTCTAGGTAAGCTGCCGCTGCTTCTGCCCTGGCACAGAAATCTCTACCTGGTTTTGCTGCAGAATGAACACAGCACTGCTGAATGAGCAGTAAACCCTAAAACTCATCCAGCACCAGAAGCAGAGCAGTTAAGACGTGGGGCTCCCGAGTTTGCCCCTCTCCACTTCTCAGCCACGGTCCTTCCAGCTAAATTGCCTCTCAATTATATGTGACATAAACTTTCAGGTCCTTGGTTCCCTGTTTAATAGTCAAACAAATAATGGTCTTCATTGCTCGTAAATAGCAAGAAGATTTTAGAAAGAAAAGCTAATGAAATAGGAAAAGAGTAAAGCTGCTCTGGCTTGCCCTATCAGCATAAAGAGCTGCACTGGCTTATAGCAGGTGACCCCTGATTTTTCCTTTATTTTTCTTACCTTTTCATTTTGTTGGTTATAGCTACAGGGGTGCCAGAACAGAGAATACCACTTAGTGAGCTGTTATTGGCCTGAAACTATCTTATTGCTTTGTGGAAAGAAATTGCAGGAATAATTTTTAGATATTGATACCTGTTTGTCAGAGAAAGTACAGTCATTCATTGAGGGTTTTTTGACAGGCCAATTTTGCAGAGAGATTCACCCACCTGGAATCTGCGCTTTCTTATTTTCAAATGTCTGGCTTCACCCAGATTTATAAGATGGGCCCTGGAATCTTTGACCATCTTCTCCTCCAGACCAGCCCTGCCTCATATTTGGGAAAAATATTTCCATTGGTTTTAGATCTGTGTAATCACTCATTCTCCAATTTATTTCATTTGTAAACGGGAACTTAGCTGATTTCATTATTCTGCATTATTAAACATCGTGTTTCCAGATGGTCTGCGGAGCAGGTCTGAGCTGAGAGTGTGTGTCTTTGGGCCTTTGCTAATCTATCACTGGGGGCACATGTTCTGCAGGCATCACTTTCAATAAGTGGTCTGTGTTTTTACAAATGGATTTACATTTTTATGTTCGAATGATGACTTCTCTAGAGACACATACCATGAACGTCTGGCTCACCATTATTACATGTACAAGTCATAAAGCAATGTAATAAGACTCATAAAAACATGCAAATAGTCCTTTTCCAGGGAGAAAAGGAACATGATCAGCCCTAAAATCAGAAGCTTTGCAAAGCTGACTGCTCTGTTGGGAAATGACAGAAAGGAAGATGAAACTTCCTCTGGGATGTCCATTCCTAAACAGTAGATAGATAGGTAGATAGATAGATAGGGCCCAGCAACTCCAGAATTTTGTGTGGCTGGGAAGCCCTCCAGTGGTCAGGAGAAAAGGGGTCCTGTACTGTCCTGCTCCAGGCTGGAATGTGCTCTTGCTCCACACCATGGAGCCCTATAGGAGCCCCACCGTTCATGCTCTCCACCTCTGCGAACTCAATCTGGAGGCCCCGTCTCCATTTAAAATTCCTTCTTTCACTCCTCCAGTCCACAGTGGTCCCTCTCCACTGGAGCTTTCTAACTCATCACACTCGGCTCTTGATTTTATATTCAGCCTGTGCTTTTCCTTCTCTGGGAGGTTCCATGACTATTTCCTCAAAAAGATTTCCAGCTCTTCAAGAATATACACTTCTTGGGACTTCCCTGGTGTCCCAGTGGTAAAGAATCCGCCTTACAATGCAGGGGACGCGGGTTCAACCCCTGGTTAGGGAACTAAGATCCCACATGCCGCAGGGCAACTAAGCCCGCGCGCCACAACTACTGAGCTCACGCGCCTCAACTAGAGAGCCCGCGTGCCGCAAACTACAGAACCCGCGCACCCTGGAGCCTGCACGCCACAACTAGAGAGAAGCCCGCGTGCCGCAACAAAGAGCCCACGTGCTGCAACTAAGACCCGATGCAGCCAAAAATAAATAATAAAATAAATAAATAAATAATAAATCTTAAAAAAAAAAAAATACACGTCTTCCTCGTCACCCTTCACCCCCCACCACACGCCCTGCATCCTCTAGAGCTCATCCAATAGTTGCTACAATCAGTAGACACTCAATGAGAGCTGCACACTTTAGGTGTTCAAAGCACATTCACAATGGATTCTCTGCAGCCCTTCAGACTACCTTCAATCCATTCTTCATACTGCAGACACAGTGAATTTTTAAATGCAAATCTGATCACACCACCCTCCAGTTTAATAACCCACCTGACAAAGCCCTCCTAAGTCCTGCTGAGCCTAGCTCCTGTTCCTCCCCAGCTCACCTTATATCTCTCTGTCACAGCTTTTTCTGCTCCAAACACACAGAGCTGTTTCACTTCCCACACGCCAGGATTCCTCCTACTTAACACAACTTAGTCAGGCTATTCCTTCTGTCAAAAGGGCTGTTCCCCCTTCCTTGAATAGTTAACATCTACTAAGTGATCTACTCATCATTCAGTTCTCAATTATTAAATATTCCTTCTCTCTGGAGTTCTTCCCTGATACTCTAAATCACTTTAAACCCTTCTATTCTGCATTCACATAGCACCTGATACTTCTCCTCTGTAGTATTTTCCACAGTTACAATTAATC
Source organism: Balaenoptera borealis (assembly GCF_965194805.1). Classification (NCBI taxonomy): domain Eukaryota; kingdom Metazoa; phylum Chordata; class Mammalia; order Artiodactyla; family Balaenopteridae; genus Balaenoptera; species Balaenoptera borealis. Next base: position 75,747,020 of record NC_138871.1, read on the forward strand.
TGTATAATTATTGAACTAATTTCTATTGACCTCTGGAAACTGTCCCGTAATGTCAGGGACTTTAGCTTATTTACCACTGCAGCCTAGAGCTTAGCATAGATTCTGGAATACAATAGGCACTCTATAAACAGAAAGAAAAGAAAGAAAGGAAGGAAGGAAGGAAGGGAGGGAGGGAGGGAGTGGGAGGGACAGAAGGAGGGAGAAAGGAAGGGAGGGAGAAAGGAAGGGAGGGAGGAAGGAAGGAAGGGAGGAAGGAAGGAAGGGAGGGAGGGAGGAAGGGAGGGAGGGAGGAAGGAAAAAAGAAACACAATATGTGATATATTTTAATTTGTCCCTTCATCCCTGGTCTTCTTTTGGCCCAGGCATCTTGAATCTTTGGTAATATGTTGACCATAGCTACTTCAAAACAATGTCACACCTACACCAGCAAGCCCCACCATTGCCCCAGGGAGGTCCAGAACACTCTCAGTTCCCCATCCTTATAACCTCCCTCAACCTCATAACTGAGCAACAACAAGGAAGCCAGAAGACCCTAAGAGAGAGCAGCAGTGCAATGGGAGGTTCGTGACACTGCTGAGAGATCTGGTCTTCCTGAAATGTCCTCTGCCCTTGGCTGCCCTTCTCCCACACTCCCCTAGACTTCCTCCTCCCCGTCTGACCTCGCCAGCTTCCTTCACAGGCTCATTGACATAGGTCTGTCTTGTGTGTTGTAATGATCTATTCTTGGACCTATTCTTAGAGCTCTCTTCTCACTTTGAGCCTCCGACCTACAAGCCCACCTACCTCCTGCACACTGGCTCTCCCACAGACATCTCAGTTCATGTAAAAATAAATGTTTCCTCTTCATTTTCCACTCTCAAACAAAATAAGACAGAACAAAGACACTTCTCCTCCCCCTGGGTTCCCCATCTCCGGGAATGAAACCACTTTGGGTTCTTTGTGATTCAAGCCAGCCAACTCAGAGTCATCCTTGACTATGTCTCAATCCCTGCAACCAATTTATCACCAAGTCCTACTGATATCACGTCCTAAATATCTCTCAAATCTGCCCCATTCCCTGCCATGCCCACTGCCACTGTTCAGTTCAGCAGCAGCACCTTTCACCTAGACAACTGAAACAGCTTCCTATCTAGTTACCCTGCCACCTTGTAATTGTTTTAAGTACAAACCAATTTCCACATTGCAGCCAGAGTGATATTTCTAAAATAAAAATTGGATCATGCCACTTCCCTGTCCAACCCATCATTGACTCTCCATTGCTCTCCACATTAAATCCAGTAACACAGCATGGCATTCTCGTTCCCCTTCCTCCCATCAGATTCTGTGGTCCAGCCATGCTGAACCACTTGCTTCCTCAGCATGACTTTTGTCCTCTCTTAGTTTTACATATATTCCTCCCTCTACCTGTTCATTCCTATTTGATCTTCAGGTGTGGACACAGATAATTACATTTTCTGTAAAGATTTCCTGATTCTGCCTGGATTAGGGCTGTTATTCCTCCTCTGTGCTCTCACAGCAACCAGCCACCTGGTTACCCCAACTCCCCAACTCTGGGAGTTCTCACCGTTTTAATTTCTGCTTGTGATCTGCTCTCAAACCCTCCCCTTTTTGCTGATAAATATTGAGTCCATGTTGCTTTAGGCTTACACCAAAGGCAAAAAACCCTTTGTTCAAAAATCTACAACCTTAAACTCATCAAGATAAAGAGGTCAAGTGAAACTGATAATAGGTAAAAGGACAAATTAAAATGTCATCTCTGCATTAATGCTTATTTAGATTTAGAAGATATGGACCTTATTTCACATGGACAAAGGGGCAAACGATAAATCATGGGTAAGACTTTGAAATGGAGACAGATGTTAAACGCAACGCCCAAGGCATGTTATGTGATCCTCGTGCCACTAGGCTGGCCAGAGACTATGTCTGCTTGCTCACCACTGCAACCCAGTGAAATAGTTGTTGAAAGAATGGGTTATAATTGAAAAGCCACATATAATTGGCAAAAATCAAACTGCAGAATCCATTGAGTTCGAAATATCTTTTTTTCCTCAGTACCTCACTGATTATGTATATCTTTCGAAACAAGCAATTTCTGCATGAAGGGTAAACAGACATAACTAAGGCATCTCTTACGGGTCCACCATGTGTCTGGGTTGAGCCCTGGCAGAGTTTAGAGCTGAATAAGGAACGGCTGCAGCCCAGGAGATGAGCCCTAAATTGGTCCTCCCTGTAGGACTTTCACAAGCCTCATTTCCTTTCTGCAACTTGGTTTCCTTTCTTGTAAACCTGGGATAGTCATATGTACCTCGTGAGGTTGACATGAAAATTGAAGGAAAAAACATTTTTGAAATTGCATTTCTCATAACAGATGTTCATAAATATTAGTTTTATTATTTATTTTATAAAATATGACTCCTTTCCTTAGCTAGTTCAGAAGTTGGCAGGAGAGATAAGCACATACCTACATAGGCCAAAATGTAATGTGGGTGGGATCCGAGCCTCCAGGAAACAGGAGTAGATGCTTTCGCAGAGGGGGCTGTCCTGAGACTAGGAAACCGTGTGCAGCACTGCAGTGGGTGCCGACCACCTGCCAGGTTCTCCTTTGCTCCCGTCCATCCAGACTGAGTTGACGAGCTGCTCTCTGCTGGTGTTCCCAATTTGTTAGGCCAGAAGTATAATATATTCCATGGGAAACCAATGGAAGCCTTCCTAGTGTCTCCACTTTTATTATATTAGTGAGTCTTCCTTTGAAATATAATATTATCTATAGCAATAAGGCCAAACTAAGATGTGAAATCATAAATAAAATTTGGTTCCCTGACTCTCCAGGCGATTTCTTTTGAAAAGTTTATTTGCTTAGCAGTCTATTTTTCCTCCTACACCCTTCCCCGGCACACTCCCCCTTCAGCCTCCCCGCCCATGCCAGACGCCTGGCCTTTAGAAGAATGTGAAGCGCTCCCCTCACTCCAGACAACATCCACCTCGTCTTCCATATGAGTAAGGCACTCGGCAGGAGAAAGAGCTTGTGCAAGAGCCGCAGCCCCACTGCAGCAGGACACGCACTCTGCACGCCCTTGCCTTCTCTGATCCTTTAAACTGAAATGTGCTCCCCATATCACACACACCACCTCTTCCTGGCCTCCACCTACCCCAGTCCATACCCTCCCTTTGCCTAAAGGATTTCTATTCAACTTACAAGACAGAATTTGTCACCTATTCTGAGAAACCGTCCCAAATTCCTTCTGAGCCATGTTATTCACTTTGGCCAGTCTTCACCAGCCTGTGGGTACAAACTAGCGCTATTCACAGCAATGGCTAATATTTTGTTTCCTCTTACCACCATCTACGTGATGTAGAAACCTGGCCTCCTGCCAAACACTCCCACCAAGATCTTCTGGATGTTCCCCATGTAGTGTCTCACAGTGCTTCAGGTATGCTCTTGAATAAGTCTGCCCCCAATGGGAATTCCATCTCCACCCCTATCTTGGGCAGTATTTCCATCTAGCTCCACTGCTTTTCCCCTGAAAACTATGGTCTCCCCAGGCCATGTCTTGCTCCTGTGGACCCCAGGGCCTCCATCCTGCTCTGGGGACACCGCGATCTCCACCAGGACTTGTTCGCTCCTCCCCCTCCCCCATATATCACCATTGTTCTATTTGAACAATGTTTCTAAAGTGTAGTCCCAGGATCAGAGTTCTGCAGAACACCAAATGTACTCTATAGATTTCTTTTTTAACGCTCGATTCCATAATTAAATAAACTGAGGGATTCTGAATTGTTGTTTTTCAATGTGTGGTCCTCTTAGACCATCAGTATCAGCATTACTTGACAGCTTCTTAAAAATGCACAATCTCAACCCCAACCCAGACCCAAATTTTAACAATATCCTCAGGTGAATCATACACACATTAAAGTCTGAGAAGCACTGCTCTGAATTAAACAAAATTAAGCATGTTTCCTATGAAAAGTCTCCAGAGCCTTTAATATGTTTGTATGCATTATAAACTAAAAGAGGTATATAAAGTATGCACGGGTAGTGTTTTGCAGTACACATTTTGAAAAATCATGTAGTGGAACTTCACTAAGCCCAAATGTATAATAGTCTGGGACGGCATGGGAGACAAGAGCTTCTCTTTCACCCTGCTGGTTACGTTCCGTTAGTGGTATGTTGGTAAATGTTTAATAAACATCTATCCGGAGACAAAATAGCCCTATTTGCTTACCAATTTCCATGGTGTAAATACTCCCGCCATGGCCAATTTCAAGCTACCATTCAGCTTGAGATATGTACAGTCAGCTCTTATGACCCAGTAAGAGCTGGCTTGAGAACTCTGTTGTTTAGGAAAACACTGTAACTGTACTGCTTGCACCCCAGTGATCCATGCATGCTTAAGCTGAGTATCTAGTCCAGTTGTACTTCTGTCCTCCACTCATCCTTCCGTGACAGACACCAGACTATACTCAGAATTATCCTTCCTACCATGACTAAGGTTTTCTTAGTAGGACCAACCTCATCGTGCATTTCCTCATCATCCTTCTCTCAGAATGAGCTCTCCCATGAGGTTCCTTATTCTTCCAACAGACAGATTTCTGTAGTACCAACCTCATCAATTTGACAGATATGGTCTGAAAGTTTGACTCAGACTGAGAAACACACACAGAGCTGGAGCGCCCCCTGCACTTCCTTGGGCTTCATGACAGCACAACTTTGGTATACAGTGTTACGAGTTCCTTCAGGGCAGAGACTGTATGAACCCGCTTTATATCCTTGGTGCCCAGAAACGGGCACATGGTAGGTGCTTAAGTAGTGCTAGTAAAATGCAAGACTGCATGTTCATGCTATAACCTGAACTCTCACCCTCCCTAACTCTAAGTCTCACCCTCACATACACAGTATTTCTGCTCTAGGTCACCATGACCCTTTAAAGAAAACAGAGGTGATGCTTCCTCACTCCTGGCTACTTGAAGAGTGACTCAGACTTTTTCCCAGCAGGTTGTGCTGGGATCAAGCACATCCATGGGACAGACATGGTAAAAACAGGAAAGTTTTTTTCCCTTTTCATCACTACCAGTTTGGAAAAGACTTCTGATTCTGGCCTGCTCGATTCCTTTTTTTCTGAAACATTTAGCATCTCCCTCTCTGTGGGCTTTTTAAGTTGCCTTCACTGAAAAGTTTGCACATAAAGTATTGTTCCTGGACAGAGAACCAAGGAGACAAAGGATAAATTAAACAGGGAAAAGCTTTGAAGGACTGGGATAGCTCCTATGAGGCAAATGATCTGTTTCCCACCAGGGCTTCTTAAACTCAGTAAAGCCAGAGTGTTCCAAGGATCTGACATCAACCACAGAGTCTGGGGAATCCTGGCCTATCTAGGGGGGCCATAGAAAAGCCAGTCTGCTGCAGTGAGAGCACGGGATCTCAGCAGCTGCCTCAGCGCCAGGACTCCTGATTTGCCTTCTGCATCTCTGAGGGCTCGGGCTTCTAGATGGAGCATTGAGGTAGGCATGAGTTTCTCTGCCGAAAATAAGAATCTACGCATAAAGAACTTCCACCAGAGCCAGAAAATGATTAATGGAGAGGGACAGGGGATCCCTGGCTATAATATTGTGCCACTAAAGATGAAGGGAGATGGTTTACCCTGGGGGCTTTATCTTCCATCCTCTAAGCCACACCCTCTCAACTTTGTGGGCCATAGGAGTCCACTCCTAACTCCTCTTGTAGCTGTCATTATTTGCTGAGCCCCTACTATGGGCCAGACCCTCTGAGCTACACTGAAATAAGTAAGAGTCAGTCTCATCTCATAGGGAGCTAGAGTGGGCGTGGCCAGATTCACACACTAAGTCACAGGGTGGGTATAAAAATACAGACTTCTGGATTCCCAGCCCAGGGTTCTTCCTTCACAAATGGCTCTTGGGAGCTGCCCTTTGTATAAGTGGTAATAGTCCTCAGTTCTCTTTGCATGTACATCATTCTGGGGCTTCCATAGCCTCTCTTGTAGCCAAAATAGCTGTGAATCAACTTACTAAATTTATTTGCTGCTTCCAGACTTTTATGAAACTAAAACTGCAATTACATTACCACCTTCTTTTTCACAAGAAGGGAAACTTTCATTCATTCATTCAACATATACACATTAAGTACTTACCATGTGCTCAGTACTATCCTAGGTACTTGGAAACAGTAGTATGAAAGAAAAAGGAATCTCTGCCTCTTGATGTTTATACTGTAGCAAGTATAGATAGAAACAGACAAGAAACTTAAAAGTCGGTTGTATATAATGTCAAAAGGGGATAAGCACTATGGTTTTACTTTTGTCACCTGCCATCCCATCCAATTTTCCAGCAATCTGCTTTCAAAGAACTTCTGTAAAATGCAAATCTCACCATGTTACTCCTCTGATTAAAACCCTTCAATTGTTCCCACCACGCTCAGGATAAAGCCCATGACTCAGGCTCCTGTTTAACCCTCCAGCTGGGTCCTTACCACAGATCCCGTTTCCATTTAGCCTCCAAGTTTGCGATGCCCATAGACACATCATGCTGCTTTCATGTTTCAAAGGGCCTAGATGAAGAATCTGTCACCCATTCCTCTGGGTCTGCATTGTACTCTGTCCCTCATGGATCCTTTGTAATACTTAAAGAACTGTACCACCCAGACTCAACTCTCAGTTCCCTATTAGCCCCTAAAAGGCATGGATGATAGTTTATATACCTAGGATCTGTACATATAACATGTTCAATGCACATTGGTTAATTGGGAGAACTAACAAATGGATAGGGTGCCTAACTGGCTAGTCTGTGATTCCAGGCACACTTACGGAAGGTCTTTAATTCCTGGCCAAGGAGGACCAGTAGGCATCTCACTTCATAGGCTCTGTGTATTATTTAGTTCCAAATATGGCCTGTAGGCCAAATCTGACCTAACACCTGTTTTTGTAAATTAAGTTTTATTAGAACACAGATTCTTTTATTCACCCTACAATAGCAGAGTGGTATAATTACAACAACAGAGGTCATATGGCCTGTGAACCATAAATATTTACTATATGAATCTTTACGTACAAAGTTTGCTGACTTCAAATCCAGGCTATGCCAGACAGAGAAGGTTTGATCAAATTTCTAAAATGTACACAATTAGCATAACTTCTTCTCAGGTTAGTCCAGAAACAGGTACAAAGCAGGCCCATAATTACTGGTTGTTGGGCAAACGAATCACAGCACAGGCTGAAGGAGATCCATTAAAAGACCTGGTGCTCTGTGCTGCTCTTTTCTAGGGAAGGCACTTTTTTTCCCCTTCTGTCAGGATATATATGACCCTGTTTAATATCAGAGTTTGACACCTTAAAGAATATTCTTTAAGGGCACTGTAGCAATGGGCATAAAAAACACCCTGAACATTCTTCATTGTATCCAACATGTATTTATTGAGCATCTACTACATAGTAATTATCAGTATAATGATACTATTTCCTATGCCAAGCTCAAAACTTTAAAAAGTACTCTTGCAGGTCAGGTTAGCCGAGAAGCAGACCCTGAGATGGAGGTTAGCATACAGGAAATATACTAGGCAGTGCTCTCAGGGCCAATATCTGTGGGGGAAGGAAAGAGAGCAGATTTGGGGAAAGGGAAAAGTTGGGTTGCAGTGCAATCACAACAAAAGCCTCAGCTGGCCCCACAGGGAAATCTGAAGCCTGGAGGTTCTTTCAGAATTGCCCCAGTCAGGATGAGAGGGTTGGCCTTTTTGCCTCTGCAAAGACCGGTCCTTGGAGGCACACTGCTTATGGGAAGGGGGATCTCTACAGTAGAGGGAAGTTCCTGGAAAGAGCTGACAACTGAAGGCTAGAAGCTGTGGGAAATAAATCCTCAGTCCTGAGGGGAGGGTCTGGGCAACACAATCCTGTGTTTACTACAGATTCCCTTCAAATAAGTTCTGAGATCAGCTCCTCCAGGCTTCTTGGGGGCCTTTATTCCTGGAGTAAACTTATAAAAGTAATGACAATGGGACAAATTAAAGCCTCTTGCTGCAGCTGGTCTCCAGGTGTTACTTATCATCTCCCTCCTTTACTACACATCCTAGACGCCCTTTAGCCTCAGCTAGCACCTCTGCTATCTATGTGGCATGACCCAGACCCTCCTCTCTAAGGGGTCTGAGCTTCAGGTCACCACGCCTTTCTTAAAACATGGCTGCTATACAGGATTTGTATACAAACATACATTTACTATTAAAATTAGGCAAAGGGGTGCCAAGATGATCCAAATGCAAAACATATTTTCCCTGTCCCTTCTGTGTAGCAGCAGCCCTACCTCCCTTCCCCTGATTCATCAAGTTCAAGTGCCCCTGACATGATGGTAGTTCCTCTCCTTGTCTGCTAATATTCTGGCACAGGGAGCAGAAAATGCCTGGGTAACAGCTGAAGCTCAATGTTCAACAGAACCCTTGTTAGATCCCCCAGTGAAAGCTCATCTCCTCTGGGAATCAGGACCTCTAAACCTACAGGGCCCAGAGTTGTGAGAACAAGAGGCACTAATTCCCCAAATAGTTTTCTGGAACTGACGGTGAGATGGGCCTTTCCTTCTCTTCCCTCTTGGTTCCCAGACCCATGTATTTTACCTACTGGAGGCACAACATTCATTTGCCACTCTGACCTTACCTCATTACTAGAGTTTTACCTGTGTTCCTTCTGAACGCTAAGCACCATGACCTGACCTCTATGATTTGGGGATCTTTTCATCCTATTGCCATTAGTGAACCTAATTCTCTAAATTCTCCAACTGTCAGCCATTGTCTTTAGAGACAGCTACCACTGAGTTCTGGGAGATGATGGTGCCCTTCTTTCTAGTCCATCTCTTATTGCTTTGAGAAATGGAGCATCCTCTGGGTCCTCCCATTAAATATAACCAGCTGGTGAGTTTCCCAGCCTCACAGGGTACTCTAGCATGCTCATTTTTTTGAGGCTTTTGATCCACCATCTGCCATAGCACTTCTGGCATTCTTACCTTACTTGATTTAAGCCATCATTTTCTCCATGCTTCTAAGAGCCATCCTAAGAGCCAATATGCTAGCACCATCTCTTGGGGGTCCTGCCAGTTTGTTAAATCCTGTATCACAGAAAAGTGCATCTATACCAATAAGTTCTCCCTCATCCAACTTTATGTTCCATCCCCGTTGAGTCAGCACCTTCAGAATCCACTTGCATATGTATGCTACTTGCCGGTTCCTATGCGTGTATATTCATCCTAGATCTGGTTATAATCTCCAGAGTCCCTCTGAACTTCCCTGCCCAGTTAATCCAGACTTTGGATGAAAACATTAGATGAAGTCTGCCTCTAAGTGGGGGATTGGCAACCTTGGGAGAGAGGGCTCTTTTCAGCCCAGGGCAATGCCGGAAAGAGCTAACAGCTGGAGACTTTCAAAACAGAACTCCCAACCTTGGGAGGAATAAGTTCTTCAGTAGCAAAGGGGGCTAGTTCTGAGTGGCACAATCCAATATCCACTGCAAGTGCTTTCCCAACACTCTCCTGTATGCCTGGATGAAAGTAAGACCTGTCTCCAGAAGGTTAATTCCTGGCAGCAAGAGATCTAACAGGTATAAATCTTATAAAACTTCTCTAAGGGGAAATTTTACATCAGACTATTACAACAGAAAGAGACTTTAGGCTCCATTCTTATGTCATGATGAGGAAGCTAATGCTTGGAGGTCAGCTGACGTGCCCAAAACTCACAGATGGTGTGTGGCTGAGTCTAGACTTTGGATTGATCCTTGATCCTGCTCCAGAGATCTCCTCCCAGCAGTTCTTATCTTCAGTTTGCCCTTCTAGACCCTCCATGCAATTTCAGAGGTGATGTATAAACACTGAGATGAAGACTCCTGGGCTCCCAAATCTCCATCCAGTAAACTACTAACGCCAGGGGTGGGGAGAGATTAAGTCACCCATCAGCATGCTTCTCACCAACTGCACAAGTACTGCATTCAAGTCAGACAGCTCAACCAAGTGTGTAAACGCTGGTCCCTGTTACGCAAAGTGCTGGCTGATTGTTCTACAGGGGGTAGCTTTCCAGTAAAAGTAGGAAGGAACTTGCCCCTATCCAATCTCCTCACTTGACAGGGGCAAAGGACTTGTCCTAAATCACACTGAGAGCTGAGGACAAAATCAGAACTGGAAAAGGTAAAGTTCTTTCCTCCAGTAATTAACCATAATTGCTGGAGGGAGCACATCTAACTTCTATCATAGGAGGTAGTAGGAACCAAAGAGTAAAGGTGACACTCTAAAGCACAGCTGCAAATAGAACCCAAATGCTGTTTCCTGCCAGCTAAGAGCCCCTCTGCAGGGCAGGTTAACAGTTGCTGGTGGTGTCCTACAAGATGGAAGGTGGAAGAGGAGAACAGATTACATTCAGTGTTCCCCACTGACTGTATCACAAGGGGTGTGTGCATATGTGTGACCACCAGCCGTCCAGAGCTGCTCTTTTCCCTGGGGCATTAGTCTCATTCTCTTGTATATAAGCCAGCTCCCACCAGCCATCCACAGCAAAGTCCAGACTTCTTCATTTTATGTTTCCCAAGGATAGAAGGCTCCTTCAGGGTGATCCTGGGTACTTAGGTTTTGATTATTATATTGGGTTGGCCAAAAAGTTCGTTCGGGTTTTCCAGATGATATTACGGTAAAACCCAAACGAACTTTTCGGCCAACTCAGTACTTTAGAAACAGAAGTATGGCATGCTTGTAGGAAACCTCAGTACACAAATGGAGCTTACTGTGTGGTGGGTCCCCAGAACGGGGGATGATCTGAAACTAAAATCTTGATGAGAAACTTTGAGAAGGGAAGACCTGGGCCTGAGGTGGGTCAAGGGTGCTGGTTTCAATTCTCTGAAGAGTAGCCATGGAGACCTGTCTCCAAAGAGCATGAGTTGGAGTTACAGGGAGGCAGCTCTCAGCTCTTCCTAACATGTGGCCTCCTGATATCTAGAGCTATTTAGCAATGCTGAATGGCATAGTCTGTTCTTGGAAGTAAGTAGTGAGTTTGTCAACCCTTCAGATGTTCAGCAAACCACATGTCAGTGACACTATCAGTGGGGTTTCTAAATTGTGAGGAAGTCCTCAAGAGGTGGAGAGTAAGGTGCCTGCCAACAAGAGATTCCTCAATGCTGGCTGGCTTGGTGGAGAAGCAGAGGGCAGATAAGTGGCCCCCATAAATAATACAAGCTTATCTAGACTCTAGCTATTATTAACAGAATATTCTCCTCAGTCTCTGATCTGTGACTGGCATCCTCCTGGGTAGCAATGAGCTGACACTCAATCATCTGCGCCCCTGCTAACACACCCCAGGAATTACGACTCCGACCCCCTTGCAGTGTTGTGGCAGTGCCCTCACTGCCATACAACCCAGAAAGTGCCCCCACCCCCCCGCCGAGTCATCAACATTTCTCCAATTTTGGATGTGTTTGTCAATTTAACATGAATTTAAATGACCACTGTGTTCTCTCTTCTCTTTCATGATCTACTGTGACTTGAGCAAAACAAAACAGAGAAATCAGAGGTCATATTTCAAGAAAATGGTATGTCCAGGCTTCTGCTGCCAGTGTTCATTTTAGGCGCTAGATGTTTATGAAGAAAAGGGCTAAAAAAAATAAAATAAAATAAAATAAAAAAAAAAAAAAAAAAAAAAGAAAAGGGCTGATCACTTGGGGATATTCCAGAGTCTAATGTGCCCCTGCTAGGCAGTTTTGGGGGAGAGTGGATTCAACCAGGAACCCAAGCCATGCTTACTCCCACTTGTCACTTGCTGGGAAATTACTTTAGGAAAAAAAAAAGTCAGTCACTTCTAACTTTAAAGTAATTCAAACAAAAAACTCATTAATTAAAGCACTGGGGAAAGATATGTTGCTGGTAGTTTGAAAACTGGGTTTAGGAGGGAGGGATAAAGAGAGAGAAAGGTGACCTACATCAGAGTTTGGCAGATGACTAAATCCCTGGTGCTTACAGACGTCTCACTCCCATATCCAGAGCCTTAGTGTGGAGATTTGAGCGAAGCTACTCCGTGGAATCGCTGCCTCGGCATCCGTTTTGCTTGGCCAAGTGGGCTGCAGGAACCTTAAACTGACACTAGCCCCCTCATGCAAGCACACGCCCTAGATAGCAGCCGCAGGATCACAAACAAATGTTAAGTTCCCAGTAGGACTTCCCCAGCAACCCTGGTGATCTACAGTCCCCCTGCCTCCCAGTGCCTGGCCTTGTTTGCCTTATTGCACCCCCATGGGGCTCACCAAAAACTCACCCTTTTGGTTTGAATTGACCAATCCAGCCATAGCCCGGAATCCCAAAGCACTCCTCCCACAGACCCTAATAAAGGTACGTGGCCCAGGTCCTGCTTCTCTGCCTGTCCGCACTCTGCCTTGACCTCCCCATGTGGCCCCTCGAGGCATACCGGGTACTTCCTCCAGGACCTGTGAGTAATAACCTTCTCTATTTCATTTTCTCTTGTGGTCTGTTGTTGAACTGTGGCTCAGCAGCCAGTACCTTGTGCTCTATTTAACGAATGTTAATTTAACAAAGTCATAACCCTTGGGCCAGGAGCTGGAAGTGAATGCTGTTAGGGCCCAGAGTCACCTGCCGCTCAGGGTTCCTGGGCCCAGAAGACAAGAAGCATCTGCCACCCAGCCCAGCACCCAGTCTGGCAGTTTTATAGAAATATGGCTGTTTCTTAGAGTCATAAAATACTATGTGAAGGACCCTAAGAAGCTGAGAGCAATTCCCTCATCTGACAAATAAGGAAATTGCTTGGAGTGGTGTGACATCTTGTCAGCATTCCTAAGGGAGTAATTGGCAGAACACGACTGGATCCCATTCTATCTGACCCGAGGTCCGCGTGTTTAATCCGTCATACCACAGCATCTGTCTAAGTGCCGCTTTGGGTAAAGCTGACAATTTAGACGGCGTTCTAAGGTAAGGCCAGAATTATATGTATCTGTCACCATCGTGCCTCCCCTTCTGTGATCCTCTCCCACAAACAGGACCAATAGGGCCTGCTCTGCCTTCCAGCAGCCTCCATGCTCCCTGCAGCGCCACCCCGGCCAGCTCTTCCATGAAGGACTGGTCATTATCCCTCTCCAGTCTTCATCCAAGCACATTTCTTAAAGGGAACGAACCTGAGCCAGGTGATTCTAATAAATTCTCACTAAGGTGGGTGCCTTACTGAGCTTAAGCTTCCCCAAAACTTGTTAATGCAAATGCAGCTCTGTGGCTAAAACACAGAGCTCCTTTTGAACAAGGGCACTTGCCCTGTGGCCCTTGTCAATTCCCACAATACTCCCAAGTGGCAGCGCTTCAGGGTGTGACCCTTCTAGATGGCCCTTCCACAGTGCACAGCATCTCTGCCAAGACAAGTGCCACCAAAAGGAAATGTGACAAAGGGGCCCTTGAAAGCCAGCTTCTGCCATCACCAGCACTGCCAGGGTGGAGCCAGGAGACAAAGAGAAGGAGTAATAGACTCTCCCTCCCATGAGGTAACTGCACAGCCGTCACATCTAGGAAAAAGAAAATGTCATGACTGCCCTTGGGAGAGTGTAATGACCCAAATCATGGCCTGTCAGATGAGGCAGCACCCGCCCCAGGGAGCCCGCTGCAGCAAACACGGCTCACAGAGCAGGTGGGAAAGAGAAATGTGCTCGGGGCAGCCTGGGTGAGTGGGAACGTGGGCTTCAGACTCCTGCTTTCACCCTCCGAGGCTGCTCCCCTGGGCCTCCTGGGTTTCCCGGGAGCGGGCATCAGAGCAGCCTGGGCTGGATGGGGGAGGGGCAGAAGCAGGCACACACACAAGGTACCCTTCAAACAAGGCCAGGTAGCCAGTAGCCAACCTCTTGACCAGAATCCTTAAAGACTTCTTTTGTTTTGTTTTGGTTTTTTACAGATTTTTAATTTTGCAGAATTTTTATGAAGGGTGGAATCATATACAATCCCTGCTGCCTGAAGTGATGAGGGGTAGACATGGTGAAAATCATACTCACACTAAGGTCAGATAGGGCTGAGTCTCAGACCCAATTTTATTACTGGGCCAACTCAGGCAGGGCATTTTCCTCTCTGAGCCTCATTTTTCTCTTAATAGGACTTCATACAATGGCTCTGAGGATTGGACATTCATTCAATCAAATAGTATTTATCGAGCATCCATTCTGTGATGGCATATACTCTAATGAGTAAGTATTAGTAATAGTTGTAGTAGTAATAGCAGTAGCTGTTACTGCAGTTGTAGAAATTGTAGAAGAGTAGCAGGAGTAAGCATTTATTAAGTGTCAGACACAGTTGCGAGAACTTTACATTATTAACTCATTTCAGACCCCTAACTAGGGGAGGCCTTAATGGTAGACCACTTTTCATGGCTGAATAAATTCACAAGGTAAGTAACTTATCCAACAGCCATAACCAATGTCTTCAAATAACTTATATTCTATGGGATTAAGAGATGATAAGCATATCATTACAAAATTACATCAGATTAAAATTTAGAAAATAGCAGGAAAGAGACCTATTTAGAGCAAGCAGTCATGAATGACACTGAAGCTAGGCCTGAGAGATGAGAAAGCACCAACCATGAGAGAAGCATGGAATAAAGTCAGGAAGCACCTAACACACTGTCTAATGCATAGCAGTTGCTTAATAAATGCTTGTCTCCCCTCCATTATTAATTTCCTGTTAAAGAAACTTGACATGAATATCCACTAAAATGTTTAAGATCATAGTGAAGACAACCATATTTCTAAGATTGAAAAAAGTGACTATAATCAGAGTAGACTTGACCTTTGATCCAGAAAGCCTACGTGAACATGTAAGACCAAAGGCGACTGCAATCCCAGGAAAACTGGAGAATATCCTGTCCCTCAACCAAAGGGAAGGACCCGCCAAAAAGCCTGATCTGGAACTATGACAGGAAAGCATGTAGAATGTGATGGCATCAACCATCCATGAGACACTTGAGAATAATAAACCAATGAACTTAGCTAATGACACTCCTTTAAGAAAGTTAGACAGCTGTTCTACAACCAGTTAGGGCTCTTAACTATAACAATTTTGATGGATGGATGGATGGATGGATGGGTAGATGCATGGCCTATCTCTATGACATCTCTCAGTGACTTATTCCAATCATCACCTTCCTATTAAGGAACAACCAATTCATCCTTACAGTCGCTGGGCTTAGAGTTTAATCAATATATTTCCCAGCACTCAGACAGGGGACCTATTAGGCTTGTAATGGAAGCTGCACTTTCAGACAAGCTATTTGTGGCAAAATGACTGCTCAATACGTTTTGAAGCTCCTTGATAATCCATCTAGTGCATCTTCTATATTCTGTGGAGGCCCTGGGAAATACTTCAGGAGACAAGGAAAAAGCTAAGATGGTTACAAGTTACATCAAGGGCGGACCCACTTTTATAGATTTTATATGTTGAGGTGTTGCCTAAGAATTTATTTGAACTAAGTTATGTGTTGCTAAATCAGGGATCGAATGTAAGTTAACATGGAGATTCTTCTTCTTAATGTAGATCTGTAGAAAGTGGGTGACAATAAATCTAGATTAAGGCAACTCTGAAAAGCTTGGCTGTTTTAATAATTTCACAATAAATTGATAAGAAATATCATCATAAGCATACGATTCCAGTAAGTAAAGAGTTTTAGAATATCTTAAAAACAAGCCAGTAATTTAAAATATTTCCCCTGCAATCTTGTTTACTCACTGGGGCTAGGTCACTTTGAATTCTATTAGCACTTCTTTTCTCTTTAATAAAATGAAAAGGTTTATGAAGAAAAGACCTAAGAGTTTTAGAGAACAAACAGTTCAATGTGAGCTGTCTGTCTGATGTATGGACTGGAAAATTGGATGGGTCATGGGCTGAATTAGTAGAGGTATATATTTCAAGTTAAAGGAGGTGAGGTCACTATACCAGTAGCTACACTTTAAGAATATTCATAACCTAGAATATTCCTAACAAAAGTAATCAAAATATTAAAGAATATAAAAACTGCAACATATAAGAATACGGTGATGAACCTAGAAATATGGGGACTATAAAGGAGAAGATTTAGAGAGAAATGTGATGATTGTCTTTAT
Source organism: Balaenoptera borealis (assembly GCF_965194805.1). Classification (NCBI taxonomy): domain Eukaryota; kingdom Metazoa; phylum Chordata; class Mammalia; order Artiodactyla; family Balaenopteridae; genus Balaenoptera; species Balaenoptera borealis. Next base: position 75,763,126 of record NC_138871.1, read on the forward strand.
ATATTAAAATTTGTTCTTTGCCTGAAGTGAGCAGCCCAAGGAATGAGGGGTGGAAATGAGAAGGAATAAAACTTCAGACATAAAATTCCTTTCCAGTAAGGGAATCATGTGGCCTTCCTTTCCCAAAAGAGTTTGGGCAAAAGACAGTAGAGAAAATTTTAGGCACGATGCAGAAAATCATGGCAATGGGTAAAGACTAAACTATCAAGCAGACCCCCAGCATGCCACTGTGAGTTCACTGTTGGGCTTGTTCATAAGAATACTTCAGAGAGCTTGTTTACAAAACAGGGAACCTAAGTGGGGCAAGTAATGTGGGCCTTCATGCTAAGGGGAAGGTGCATGATCAGACAGGAAACAACTGAGGTTAAGTAGAGAGAAGAGGTATTGGCACAAGGGAGAATGATGAGGATGGAGGTGGAGACAGCCCAATGTTGGAGTCTAAATGGGGCAAAGAGGATACCTGAGCAGGGGAAACAGTGGCAGCGGCAGCCCCGTGTGGAGTGTCAGGGCCCAAGCAGGGTGAGGAGCTGAGCAAGAGGTAATAATGGCAGTCTGGCATCTGTTGTTAGAGCCCAAACAGGGGGAGGAAAGCTTCTGCACAGTCTGGCAAGGGGTATGGAAGCCTGGTTGGGTGAAAAAAGTGTTTGTCAAGGGCAGAGGGGCGGTGATGGCAGCTCGGAATGGAATGTAGGAGCACAGTAAGAAGGGTATCAATGCAGGAGAATGGCAATGGTAGCAGCCTGGGTAAGGTGTTGAAACCCCAGAGAGGCAGGAGGAGCTTCTGCAGTGGGGGATAGGAATGGGAGAATGGTGCTAGTGACAGGATATTGGTTGCATCCTGGGAGAATTTTTCAAATAAGTAAGTATATGGAGGATCACAGGAAGAGTAGACTTCTCATAGTTGGGGAAAGAAATTACGAATATGGAAAAAATATATAGGTAACCTAGAAGTGTCCAATTTTAATTGTAGTTTGGAGTATGAATTCATGGTTTTCAGTATATAGATATATTGAATCAGATAGATAAATTAGTATACATGTGTATATATACATGCATATATTCCCTAGCTCTGCCCACTGAGAACTGGCAGCAGTGACACCCAATAACAATGAACACACCTAGCACTGAGATTTTGGTATCTAAACAGCATCCTCCACTAAAAGAAACCAGAACTCCTTGGAGAAATAGCTGAATCTAGGGCTGGGGCAGAGAAAGAACAAGATGAGACTGGAGCATCTTTTTGTGCCAGAAAATAATGAGATGCTCAGTGAATAATGGGAACATGTCAAAAGGGCACCAGAGCCAGCTCAAAGGGGCTCCTTCTGCCCAAACCTGAGACAATTTAAGTATCAAAATAAATATAAAGAATACCACATTATAACCTAATGAATAAAATAGGAATTCATGAGTTCATCCTGATATAGGTAAACGAATGAAGAGAAGAGAAATTTTTTTTACAATGGAATGCCAACTGATAAACATAGTAAAAATGATGGAATTCAAAAATCACCATATAGCAACCATTATAGCATTAATTAATTCAGCCAAGAAACATCAATGGACACTAAAACTAAAGTGCAAAAGTTTCATGAGCCTTTTGATAGCTTCAAAGTACCTCACCTCAAAATACTTATTGATTATAAAGGGAAGAAAAGTAATTTTCTAGTGGAAAAGCCTGGCAGCCATGACCTTAGTCAAAGGTGATGGTTAATATCACCAGTCATAGGACAAATTGAAATCATGTGCCGTCTGATAAAATGGAATGAGAAGAACACAGCATCAGTTACGTGATATTTCTGGAGGAAAAATTGGCAACCTGAATCTAGTCATGGAGAAACTTGAGACAAATCTACACTAAGGGACATTCTACCAAGTAACTGGCCTGTGGTCTACAAAAGTGTCGAGGTCATGAAAATTAAGGAAAGCCTGAAGAGTTGTTCCAGATGGAAGGAGACTAAAAGAGACATGACAAACTAACACAGCATTGTAAATCAACTATACTCCAATGAAAATTTTAAAAAAAGAGAGAGAGACATGACAGCTAAATGCATCCTGTATTGGATGCTTTTCCCATAAGGGACGTTATAGTAAGAACTGGCAAAGCTCAAAAGGTGTCAAACGATTAGATATTAGTAATAAATCAGTGTTAACTTATTTTGATGGTTGCATTGTTGTTACAGAGAATGTCATCAATTGAAGGAAATATACACTACAGTTTTTTGGGAATGATGGGGCTGTATGTCAGCAATTTATTCTCAAATAATCCAGTGTGTACACCAGGGGAAGGGTGTTTTTTAATATTCTTGAAACTGTTTTGTAACTTTGAAATTATTTCAAAATTAATAAATAGAAATTCCTGGACTAATTATAGACCTACCAAAGAATTTGAATTTATGGAAGTGGGGCACAAGGAAACGTACGTTCAAAGATATCCATGTCATTTATTGCCAGGTTTGGAAACCCCTGAACTATATCAGTGGTTATCAAACTTTAGTGTGTATACAAATCACCTGGGGACCTAGTAAAATTCAGATTCTAATTCAGTTGTTTTGGAGTGGGATCAGAGACTCTGCATTTCTAACAATCTCCCAGGTGATACTAATGCTGCCGGACAACAGATGAACTTTGAGTGAAGAAGCAGATGATCTTTGAAAGCATATTGCACCTGGAAATCTATGAGAATAGGATTCTTCTTCCAGCCCTCAAACAATTTGTGGCAGTAGAATTCATAAATGTGAATGTACTTTCATGAGCGGCCTGTGAGATAAACTGGCAATGGACTTCATATTTGTAGATGATCTTGCATGATCTAACAAAAGAATAATCTTGCCCCTAGAGAACATTCTGCCAGGCTCTGAACATGTTTCAGAATGTAACAAGAAGAAGCTTTATTTTTTTTGCCAACATGACCAAAATCTAGGCAATGGTAATTCATCAGAAGTCTAGAGATGCATTGAAAAAATATGAAAAGTTCTTTGGATAATGTCCCACTATCTCTTATATCATCATTTACTTGCAGTTGAACTGAATTTAAAATTAAAAAAATTTTTCTTTTCCTCAAAGCAAAGGGGAAGAAAGACTTAGGAGTCCATGCCAAAGGTGACTGTCTTAGCTACTTGATGGATATTCATTTCTTCCTTACATGTATATCAAATCCTAATAAACTGATCCCTTTACCATCTTTGTGTGGAATAATAATTACTTCTATTAAGTGCCAGTATGTGCCTAGCCATGGACTAGGGCTATTACTTGGGTTTCATTTTTTTATTTTTTTATTAAAAAATAGGTAATTTACGTCATGACCTGCCTGTGTATCATGCCAGGTTCACAATTTTATGCTTTTTCTACATATAGATGTGTCCATAAAGTAACATATAGTAGTGTTTAAGTATGTTTTAAAGATGTACTTAAATGCTATCATAGTGTACCTATCCTTTTGCAGCTGTTGTTCTCACTCAAAATTAAGGTTTTGAGCTCTCTAAAGACGGACAGGCAGATAGATAGATGGAGTATTTCATTCTATGAACACTCTACATTTGATTTACGAACCATTAATTTGCCTTCAGTTTTTCACTACTCAAGCAATGCTATAATAAGCATCTTTATGTATGCTTCCTACTTCACATGTGCAAGAGCTTCGCTGGGTACGTAACCAGAAGCCAAATTGTGAGTTCATAAGGTATGTGAATTGTCAAGTGTACTAGAAAATGTCAACTGTCTCTCCAAAGTGTTTTTACCATTTACACTCCCCCTGGCAGTATAGGGGAGTCCTCATAGCCCTACATACATGTCAACACTTGGAATTTTCACCTTTTAAAAAATTATTGGCTGATCTATTGATTATAAAAAGGTACTTTGTTTTAATTTATATTTATCTGATCACTAGTAAGATTATTTATCTTTCCCTATTTAGGTTTCCTCTTTTATGCACTGGCGGCTTTCACCCTTTGCCCATGTTTATTAGGTTTTTGTCTTTTGCTTAGTTACTTGTAGAATTGCTTTTAGTACGTTCTAGATTGTCAGTTACATGTGTGGGGCAAACATCTTCTCCTAACCTGTCATTTCACATTTAGGTTGTTCATGGCATCTGGTCATGTAGGAGTTATCAATTTTGAGTCAAATATATCAATATTTCCTTGTGTAACTGTGTATGTGGGATTTTGCTTAAGAAATCATTTTCTTCCCCTAAGGTCACCGAGATGTTCATATAAATATCTTCTAAGAATTTTAAAGTCATCTTTTACACAAGTAGTCTTTAATCTACTTGAAATTTATTTTGTTTATAAGAGATAGAAATGCAATTTATTTTTATTTTCATATGCAAAGCCAATTGTTCCAACCCCAGACCATCCTTCCCCACTGATTTGTAAGGACTCCTGTGTCATCCACTGAACTCTTATATGAGCTTCAGTCTGTTTCTGGACTCTCCATTCTGTTCCAGTCATCTATTTGCTCTTCCCTCTGCCAGTGCTACTGTTTTAATTACTACAGCTTTACAAAATGTTTAACATTCGGTAGTGCGAGTCCCATCAACAGCTTCTTTTATCAGTCTGTTTGCACATGATTTTGGGGTTTTTTAAACTTCTTTTGTTACCTATGCATGGTTAATTTTAATGCATGTTCTGTATATCTTGAAAAGAATGCATATTCTCTAGGTCTGTCTATTGTATCTATGAAATCAAGCTTGATATTCATGTTATTTTAATCTTCTAAATCTGTTCTAAATTTTTATTTCCTTTATATGATCGAAAGGTATGTTGATAAGTACCTGTAACTGTCGTCTATTTACTTCTCAGTGATATTCCCTTCTAATAATGAAGTGTCCCTCTTTATCACTATTTATGATTTCTATCTGAAATCTTTTTTTCTCAAAACTAACTTTGTTTTTCTTTACTTTTTAAGTATTTTGTTCTTATTCTATCAAATCAATCAAGTTTTTGTTATCCCACTTTTTAAATCCTACTGACTTGGAAGTTATTTTTTGTACTTCTACTCAAGTTTCTACACTATTTTGAAAACTCATCAAAATATTCACTATCATCACTTTTTCTAGTTAACATGTATGTATTAAATCATCAACATGTAACCAACTGAATGTAAAGGTCTCAGTACCTCTCTCTCTCTCTCCTGCCACCACCACCTCTCTCTTTACTGCTTTACCACAGAACAGATGCATTCTGTTCTATTTCTGCTCCCAGTTGGAGGTCCGCAGGTTAAGAACCCACAACCACAGGTATCTCCCTCTCTTCCCCACTAAAGCAGCTTGACAGATGTGAGGCAGGAAATCCAGATAAAAGCATCTATTTGTTATGTCCAGCCTCTCCATGATGTGGGTAGATGCAAAGTCTAGACTTGGAGGGAAATACTAGAAGGTACAATTCGTAACCGTCTATCTAATCCACATTCTTACATTGTGATTTATGATTAATAATGTTATCATTTTAATCTCTATCTCTCTGATTCGTTCATCTATTTTCTTAATTGGTTCTAAACTCAGACAAAGAAAAAAAGTAAAATATTAAGCCTGACCTCTGACCTCTGGCCTGGGCAAAGTAACAAAGATAGCAAAGTTCCGTCTGTTCATTGGGATCTCCATAACACAGGACACATTTCCTAACTAGGGCACTGGAACTCCAAGATCCACTTTGGGTGAGAATGAAATCAAAAAGAGAAGTTAAAGGGAATAGAACAGAGGCAAGGATGACATCAAAAGGCAGGTTCATTTTGTCCCTGGCACTGGATTTTGATGCTGAGAAACCCAGCACTACAGGAGCCCAAGGTTCTCAGCTAAGTAACTGCTTTATGTTTAGTTCAAATTAAGTTCTTTCTGTTTTGTGGGTGGGGAGAACTGATGATTTCTTCCTGGAGATGTTCCTGACTCAGCAGGAGAACCCAACAGCAATGGTTCCTGCCCCACTGACTGGAGTGGAAAACACACTTTGGTTCCCACAGCAGGGACACCCCAGGAGCTCTGCTGCACTGTCACTAATACTGTGGTCCTTCCAGCCAAGACAGTGGAAATAAAAGCAGCCGTTCTTGAGTCAGGACCTCCAGACGGCTTGACTCTGGCCTCAGCTCTGCAGCAACTCTCCATAATTCCCCACTCACCACACAGGCACTGAGGCAGGAGGGTGCGTGGGCAAGCTTCACAGAGAGCTAACGTTTGAGAAGGGTACAGGGTAGCAATGAAACTGGTCAGGCACAGGAAGGCAAAAAGGCACAAAGGACGTTCAGTGACCACTGAGGTAACATCTCTGTCCAGAGTAGACATTTTGAATATGGAAGAATCGCATGATCAGCTTGACAATATATTTAGAAGCCCTCTGTTTCTGTGTGCTCAGAATAGCATACTATTATTTATACTTCACAAATAGTCAAATTGCATAATCCTCCTAGCTCTCACCAGTCTGTGCTGTTTAAGTTTGAACAAATTGTGTCCACTACGAAAAGTCTTAGGTAAAGAGAAAGTTTGTTTTCGAGGAGTGTATTTAAATATTTTTAAAACGCAGAAAGCACTTGTATGGTTTCCTTCTGTAGCTGTGTGTTCATTCTTAGTATCTGTAAAGAACTTATTCATGACACACCTTCTAGAATTGACAGTAGTAACAGAGCAGGTTTGTATCTGATTTCACTTGGTCACTGCAAAGAGTCTTGTATACCATTGTCAATGTGCTATAGCATTTTATGCAAAATGGTGCTGCAGAGAAGGCAGGGAGGGCTTTGGCATGTCCTCCAAGGGGAGCCTCGGCCTAGACCAGAGGAGCTCTAGGCACGGGGGAAAAACTGAGCAAACGCCCATGTGTGAGATGGGCCGATTTTATGTGAAATGGCTGTGTGGAGAGTCCCATCAGCTCCCTTGCAAATGGACAAGTCATAAATCTGCCTAATGACTTGGAAACTCAAAATTGCCCCTTTCATTTTAAAGAATTTTTAATGCTGTCCTCTCCAATGGGCACCATTAACAAAGAAACCCTCTAGTCCTCCACATGGTTTCCCTGGTAGGCAAGTGTGTTTTCAGTAAGACCAGAGGGGAAAAGAACTCTCAGTGGGGGAAAGATGTGTATGGAGAGAGGAGCACTTGCTAATTTCTCCAACCCACCCAATCCATTGAGGCGGAGAGACAGCAGGGTGTGCATACCACAGAGAAAGTAGAATTTATCTCAGCTGTGATTGCATCTTCCAACCATTTTAATCTCTCTCTTTTTTTTTGGACACTGTATAATAACACTTTCTTCAAGGAATGTTCTTTAATCTCATGATTTGAAAACAAATTCTATTCCAGCTGTCCTTCTGGTAGGCGACCTTTAATGGTGTTGCTATAGGTAAAACTCTGTCATTATGTCCTTCCTCCCCACTCAGCTTTCTGGATATCCAATTGCTCAGATGCTGCAGTTTTCACCAGTGATAATATTGCCCTTTCAAAATTGTCCTGCAAGCAGCCTGAAAGGATTCGTTCGGAGCAGTGGTTTCATTAATTTATTTAAATGCATTTCTCAAACAAAGCAGGTTAGTTGTTTTGAAATGTCAGGGTCCAGGAGCAGATGTGAAAATATTCTGCAAAATACAATCATCCAGGCTTTCTGAGAAAAAGAAAGTAGGCACTTGTGAAGGAAGCAAACTGACGAGTGGCTGCGTGTTGTTCCCAAAGGCCCCAGCGGTCCAGCCCATGGAGATCACCAGCATTCATTCCAGCCTCTGTGCTGGGAATCATGCATACAAAGTGGTTTTTGCGGTGGAAGGTAATTAGCACTAATCTCTCAAGTATGAAGGGCCCCTCCCTTAAAAGAATAGTTTGGAAGCAGATTGCTTTAGGTTAGCAAAGTGACTGGGCCCACTGGATGGGCACCAGGATAAAGTGACTCCTATGTGCTCTGCTGGGTGAACCGGGGCCTAGGGAGCATCAAGTTGGAGGAAACAGAGGGCTCTGGACCAGGCAGGGGAAAATGAAATAACATGTGTTGAAAACCTGCATGAAATGTTAACAGGCAGTTCAAAAGTATTGGTTGGTATATGTCATTTAAGGAAGAATAAACTATATCTTCTTCAAACATAGCTCTTATCACTGGATTTTAAATCACCCAGATGTTTTAGCTTTCTTCACTCCCTGGCTGACAAAGCAATGACTCCCCATTGTCTACTGAGTAATATCTAATCTTAGAATGACGCTCAAGACCTGCCACAGGCTGGCGTCCGCTTGTCTTTGTAGTTCTTTACCACCACCTCCTCTACACCACAAGCCCTTTACACACACCAGTGAAACTAGGCACCGTCCATTTCCTAATCATCTCCGGCATTTCACCCACCTTTATCCTTTTATGACAGCTGCAGACCCTCTCCATTCTCAGGCATCATGTCAACCCCAATTGATTCTTTAAAGCCTGGCACAAATGACTGAAAACTCACCCCATGCTATGAGGAGGGCCTCTGCCTTCTGGATCTTCACACACTTTGGAAATCTCTAACCCCCCTACCAATGGACTGCTCTACATACACACTGCACATCTCCTCCCCCTCCCCCAGAGGTTGTCCTCACCCATCCCTCCACTCCAGTGGTCCTCAACCCCGCTTGACACCTCAGTCACCTAGGGAGCTTTGTAGAAGCACCAGCTTTGGGTTCCTATCCCAGAGACTCTGGCACAACGCTCTGAATCTGGAGTCTGGGCATGGTATTTTTTTTTTTTACCATCTTCTTAAACATTTTTAAGTGTACAGTTCAGTAGTGTCAAGTATATTTACACTGTGGTACAACCAATCGCCAGAACATATTTACCTTGTAAAATCTGAACTCTTTACCCACTAAATAGCAACTCCCCATTCTCCCCTTCCCCTAGCCCTGACAACCACCATTCTAATTTGTGTCGCTTTAAATTTGACTACTCTAAGAATCTCAAATAAATGGAATCATATATTGTCTTTTTGTGACTGGCTTGTTTCACTTAGCATAATGTCTTCAAAGTTCACCCATGGTGCAGCATGTGACAGGACTGCCTTCATTCTTAAAGCTGAATAATATCCCACTGTATGTATATACCAAATTTTCTTTGTCCATTTATCCATTGATGGACATTCAGTTTGCTTCCACCTCTTGGCTATTGTGCATAATGCTGCTATGGACATGGGTGTTGAAATATCTCTTCAAGACCTTTTCGATTCTTTTTTTTTTCAGTTATACATATATATATTCTTTTTCATTATGGGTAATTACAAGATATTGAATATAGTTCCCTGTGCTATACAGTAGGACCTTGTTGTTTACCTATTTTATATATAGTAGTCTGTATCTGTGAGACCCTTTCAATTCTTTTATATATACCCAGAAGTGGGTTAGCTAGGTTATATGATAATTCTATGTTTAATTGTTTAAGGAACCATCATACTGTTTCCCATAATGGCTTCACCATGTTACATGCTTCAGCAGTGCCCAGAGTTTCCAATTTCTCCACATCCTCACTAACACTTATTTTCTGTTTTTTTTGTTTTCATAGTAACCATCCTAATGGATGTGAGATGATATCTCAGTTTGGTTTTGATTTGCATTTCTCTAGTTAGTGAAGTTAAGCATCTTTTCATATGCTTGTTGTTCATCTGTATATCATCTTTAGAGAAATGTCTATTTAAGTCCTTCACCCATGTTTTATTTTATTTTTTTATTCACATTTCTTTTATTTAAAAAAATTTTTTTTGAATTTTATTTTTTTTTATATAGCAGGTTCTTATTAGTTATCTATTTTATACATATTAGTGTCTCAATGTCAATCCCAATCTCCCAATTCATCCCACCACCACCACCCCCCGCCCCCACTTTCCCCCCTTGGTGTCCATACGTTTGTTCTCTACATCTGCTTCACCCATATTTTAATCAGGTTATTTGGGTTTTTTGTTGTTGAGTTGTTGGATTTCTTCATACATTCTGGATATTAGCCCCTTATCAGCTATATGATTTGTGAATATTTTCTCTAATTCCAAAGTTTGCCTTTTCACTTTACTGATCGTGTCCTTTGATGCACAGACGTTTTTAAGTTTGATGTCACCACATCGGTCTAATCTTGCTTTTGTTGCCTGTGCTTTTGGCATTATATCCAAGAAATTATTTTGAAACCCAATGTCATGAAGCTTTCCACCTGTTTCTTCTAGGAGTTTAAAGTTTTAAGTCTTATGTTTAAGTCTTTTATCCATTTTGAGTTAATTTTTGTATATGATATAAGGTAAAGGTCCAATTTCATTCTTTTGCATATGGATATCCAGTTTTCCCAACACCGTTTGTTGAAGAAGCTGTCCTTTTCCTTTTGATTGGGCTTAGTACCCTTGTTGAAGATTATTTCACCAAACAGACTAGGGTTTATTTCTGGGCTTTCTACTCCATTAGTCTATATGTCTATCTTTAGGCCAGTACCACACTGTTTTGATTACTATAGCTTTATAATATGTTTTAAAATCAGGACCTATAAAACCTCCAATTTTGTTCTTTTTCAAGATTGGTTTGGCTATTCTGGGTCCCTTGAGATTCCATAAGAATTTTAGGGTAGATTTTTCTATTAAAGCAAACATAGGAGTTTTGATAAGGATTGCACTGAATCTGTAGATTGCTTTGAGTTCCATGCCCTCTCAAAGCAATCTACAGATTCTATTTTATTATAAGCTCCTCAGGAGTTTCCAATGCATAATCTAGGTTAAAAACTACCACTCCCCCTCTACAGTGGTTAACAAAAGGCCTTGCAAATAGCTGTTAAATGAGAATTTGTTTTAAATTATTAATCAGTTATTTAGCACACATTTTGTAACTATTTTGTTCTCTGGAGCAATGTGACAGTAACTTTGATTTAAAAGAGAGTGAGAAAGAAAAAAAGGGCCAGGAAACGTGGCCATGATCAAAAGCATCCAGACACTGTAAAACAGTGAACCATCAAAGCAAACCACGTCTGTAACTATGCCGCCTTCCCAGAAGAACATCCTTCACTCAAAGAAGAAAGCATGTGCCTCCAGTGAAATGAGGAAAGGGGAAGTTATAAGCGAGAGATGTGAGGCTAGGCCCCATGTCTAGAGCCACGCCTGCTTATGCTGAAGTCTCCCAGGGATTCTTGTGAACTAGATATCAGTGGAAGTGTCTTGTCCTTAGGAATTCAAATAAAATTGGTTTGGTTTAATACACTTATATATTGCAAAATGATTACCACCATAGTGTTAGCTAATACCTCTATTATGTCACATAATTACCATTTCATTTTTGTGGTGAGAACATTTAAGATCTACTCTCTTAGCAACTTTCAAGTGTACAGTATAGTATTGTTACCTATAATCACCATGTTGTACATTAGATCCCCAGAAATTATTCATGTTATAATTGGAAGTTTGTACCCTTTGACCAATACCTCCCCATTCCCCACTACTACCAGCCCCAGCTCCTGGTAACCACCATTCTACTCTGTGTTTCTAAGAGAAACAGAGCTTTTTATATTCCACATGTAAGTGGTATCATACTGTATTTGTTTTTCTCTGTCTGACCTACTTCACTTAGCATAACACCCTCAAAATCCATCCATGTTGTCACAAATGACAGGGTTTTCTTCTTTCTCATGGCTGATTAATATTCCTATTCTTTACATCATGGGGGCCCATAATTCTTCCCAATTTCCCCATAGACAGAATTTTACCAAAGACCTCTAGCCTCCTACTCTACCCACCAGAAGGAATATGCAGCTCCACAGTTCTGGTTTAAAAGTAAGTTCTTTCTCTCTCTCCCTTATTGCCCTTTCTCCTGGTTCTCCATGCTTTCCTTCAGCTTGCAGTGATGGGCATACTGGTGCAGGCCTTCTTTCAAGGAAGCCAGCATCGATAAAGCAAAAGGCAGGGAAATGGTTGGGGGAAAGGGTATTGCCTCTAACTTCCCAGAGGAAGAAAAATGTCTGCAAATACGGTATCTATGAAAAGCACACAAACCTCTTATAAATTATGAAACATTATTTTATACTTTAAAAATTATACATTTTTCATCAGGATGAAAAAATAAAAATCTAGTACTAATACACTCAAATATCCTGCCTTCTGCCTGTGTTATCTGTCCAGAGTCCTGGAGGCTCTGATGAAGCACACCAGAGTTCACATCCACCTGGGAACACAATTCCCTCTGAGCTACCTTGACTGAGGGGAGCTTACAGTTCGCAGTTGTAAGTGGATGAGCTCTCCAGGCAGGACCAGAACAATGACACTCAGCAATTTGGTTGCCTTAAAAGAAATCCTCTTGAAAAATGATAGCAGGCTCTCTTCTAGAAGGAATATTCAACCTTGGCTCAGAGATGAGAAAGAGACAAAGAATGTGTCCTTCGTTGGAAGTGCCCCAGTTGGGTCTTCAGCCATAAGTGTTCCTTCTGAAGAGAGTCCTGGCACTGAGGGAATTTCAGGAGCCCAGAGGAGATACTATTCCCTGGATAGGAGGCAATCAGTCACCCCAGCCTCCAGAGTCTCAGCTTTTAACTGCAGAATGATGGCCTTGACAGTCCAGCATGTCCTGGTTGGTGTTGTTCTGGCCCCAGTCACCATGACCAGGGAGGAAAGAGGCTGGAGTGTATGCAGGAGAGTGTGGTTATAAAGGCCTAGAGAAGGAGAGTGAAAAGAGGAGGGGAGGGGAGAGAGGGAAAGGAGAGTGAAAAGGGAAGAAGGAAGAAGCAGAGAAGGAGAAAGGGACCCATCACTGGGGGTGGTACTGCCTCTGGCACTTCAGCCTGATCTTTGCAGGGTTTGGGATTGCTGTAGGGTTGGAGAATCCCACAGTCAGCAGGGCCAGAAAGTGGGAATGTTGACACATATTTCTTCTTTCTTAAGATATTGATAGTTTTCATATATTTCACTCTAGGCTAGGTAATCAAAAGCAATCAGTTAACTCCTGAAAAACACCTCTGCACTTTCACTCACATGGGTCAATCTGCTCCCCTTACCTATTTACTCATCCTGTCCATCCTTCTGAATGCAACTCACATTAGACCTTCAGGTTACAGCCTTTACTAACCACCCAGTGTTAAGCAGTGATACCATCCCCTTCCTTTTCTGAATTTCTAGAGTAGTTATGAACTGTAAAATTCATCTGGCAATGAGTCATGTACTACACGAGACATCTATGTCATTGTTCTTTCAAAGTGTTATTAAATATAGGACAAACATATGTCCAGGTTTAGCCCAGACAGTACTGGTTTATGCAGGTTCGTTCAGAATAATAATAACACCCCTGCTTACTCTCACAACCAGCCCAGGTTGGGAAGATAAATACTACGGTAAGCCCATTTAAGTGTTAAATTCTATGTCATTTCAGACTCTGATGAGAATCTAAAAGCTCCTCAGGGCTCCCTGCCATGCTCCACACCAGCCTGGCTCCTTACACACAGTGCCCAACAGTATTTTTATTGCGAGCATGCATTGCCCTTTTCATTTTAAAAGATGGAAAATGAACAAGCCCTACAAACATGTGAACACGTTGAATATAAGGGGAGAGGTTTTAATTTAACTTAGACCCTCACTGTTTTCATTGTGTAAGACCTAAAACCCATCACATTCCAGAACCGAAGATGAATGTTATTCTCAGATTTGCATCTGATTTTTAAAGATCACGGTGAAGGAGAAAGTGCCACTTCAAACACAGACATGCTGGTCTTCCCCTCCTGATGCCTGAAGACTGCTCACCCTCTACAAGCTCAGGCTGCCCAAGCCTGCAGGTCACCTTAGGTTACCCTGAAATGTATTTATTCAATTTCCTTCTTACAGGAATATAAGTGGTACTGTCAAATAAAGTGAGAATTTAAATGACAAACATTCTGAAAACAACAATCCAGAAAATGAAATCTCTTCTTTCTTATTGAAACATTATGTTCTCCATGTGAAACTGAAAGTCATCTCTTTTTCCTCCCTCTTCATTTCCCTCTAGTGGGGAGAAGCCAAGAGATGATTATGTTATCGTCCATCTATTCATCTACCCATCGATCAATATTTATTAAGGATGTGTTCTGCACTCAGTGCCGGACATGAATGATGACTGAAATGAACACAGTCCCTGACCTCAAGTAGTTTATAGTCTGATATGCAAAAGAGTCATCAAATGATTATAGGATAATCATATAATTAATATTTGGTGTTAAGTACAAAGGATTATTTCAGCAATCTTGTCAGAAATACTTAACCTACTCTAGACCATCAGAAAGGACCTCCCTAAACAAGAGATACTTAGGCTGAGACCCAAATGATGAATAGGAATTGGGTAAGCAAAGAAAACAGGAAGAATGATGCAGACAGAGGTTGCAACTGGCACATAAGCCTAGAGATGGGATTAAATTGACTTTGAGAGGAGAAAAGTGTACCAGCACTCCTGAGCACGGGGGAGAGGCAGCAGAAAAGGAGAAGGCTCCTCTAGGCTTGGCCCATGGCTCCAGGGTTTGGTTTCTTACTCCTCCCTTTGATTAGTCACCCTAAATCAGTTACTAAAGCCAACACCTAACCAGACAGCTGAGTGAACATCAAAGTCACCGCCAGGTCTTGAGGACTTTCAATCTGACTCGTATCATAACAGAGGATGAGAATTAGGCTTGGTAGACCTCAGGGCCCACGCCACAGCATTACTTGAAAAGACAAGCATATATATCTAACCACCGTCACTCCTAAGCCACCTGGTCCACTTCTAAGCACTCCTTGTTCCTCCCAGTTCTATGTTCTGCTTCAGGAATAACCAACCCAGCTGCTATCAATTTTCTTAAATGCCAGCCTGGATGTGGCTGTAGGTTACTCTGTGAATGCTACCAAAATAAAAGGAAAAGACAGAGTCTGACCTCATGAAACTTCATATGGGCAAGGGACATACTGGGAGTAGAGATGTGGCGTGGTAATATGGACTTTGGAGTCACAGAGGCTTGGGTTAAAATGCTGACTCTATCACTTATGAATTTTGTGACCTTACACAATTTTATTAACCTCCCTGAGCCTCAATATATTAATTTGAAAAATGAAGATAACATCCACCAACTTCCTAGAATTGCCAGGAAGATTGAATGAGGTAGTATTTTCCGTTACTGTGTGTGTGTGTGTGTGTGTGTGTGTGTGTGTGAGTGTGTGTGTCTGTGTGTGTGAATGTGTGTCTGTGTGTGTGTGTCTGTGTGTGTGTGTGTGTGTGTCTGTGTCTGTGTGTCTGTGACTGTGTGACTGTGTGTGTGTGTCTCTGTGTCTGTGTGAGTGTATGTGAGTGTGTGTGTGTGTGTCTGTGTGAGTGTATGTGAGTGTGTCTGTGTGTGTCTCTGTGTCTGTGTGAGTGTGTGTATGTGTGGATGTGGGTGTGGGTGTGGGTGTGAGTGTGTGAAGAGGGAAGGTGGTCTTAGGGAGAAGGGAGGCAGAGCAAAAAGATAAACAGCAATTGTTCCTGCTCTTAAATTTACAGACTGATAGGGATATAGACATATAAGTGAACACTATAATCACAATATAAAATGAAAATTTACAATCTAGAAAGAGATGATGAGTGTCTGAACTAAAGGATAGGCAGAGATGATGTGGAGGAAGAGACAGGTTCAAGAGTTATCTCATGTAAATTCAAGTTACATAAATTAGAAAACATGATATAAAAATATTGATAAAGTTTTGTTTTCTACAGATGATTTGAAATAATGTGAATTCCCTGAATGTAAAATGCACTGACATGTTGTTGTTGTTGTTTTCAAAACTATCAGGCCAAATATATTTAAGTTTTGTTTACACTCTAACCATAAGGCAGTGACATTTTAGCTGGTAAACAGAAATGCCTGCCTTTCTACATTTTTAGTCTTAACTTATGCAAGTCTTCAGCTATGCATGGTCTTAGAAACCAAATCCTTCCCAATACAGTGTAAATTACCTTGCAGTTGGGGTGGGGTAGGAGAAATCACTAAGACTTAAATGAATAAAGGGTAAAGAAATGATATAAGGGAGAAGAAAAGGTAGACTTTTAGATTCCTAGCTTATGTGACTTGGTACCTGACAAAGCCATTTAATAAGATCATGTTGGCTTGCTTCAGAAAGAAGTGAGTTCCCCATGAGCAGTACGCAAAGATACATTGAACAATTATATGTCAGAGATAATAATTAGATTCGTGTGTCCTGTCGGGTATTGGATGAGAAGAACACTAAGGACCCCTCCAGTCGAGAGACTGTGAGATGAGGGTCTTCCCCACCCTTCTGCTCAGCTGCCATAATCCTCAGGGTGAGTAGCTTTCCTTTGGAACTGACTCTGCTAACTCTTCCCCTGTGTTACTGTTGAGCTTGTAATATGTTCAAGTGTGGCCTCCTGTGTGGACTGTGATCTCCTAGGGTTCATGGTGGTAACAGTACTATATGTTGTAGTAAGTGGCAACAATGGCAATAACGATAATATCCATACGGTGCTTATTACTCTGTGCCAAACACTGTTCTAAATGCTTTTCATATATTAACCATTGAATCCCTGCACAGACCTTTGAGGTAGATGATAGTTTTATCCTCATCTTACAGAAGAAGAAACTGAAGAACAAAGAGGATAACTAACTTGCCCAGGGTCACACAACAGAGCCAGGATTCAAACCCAGGCAGCCTGTCTCTAGAATCCATGCTTTTATCCACCATGTTATCCTGCCTCTCCAAGGGGTGAAGGTTCAGAGCCTTGTGGCTCTGCAGGTATAGTGATGCTAGGAGTAGGGGTTCTCTGGGACACAAGACCCTGGTGAGTCTTTTTCCAGCACCCCCTTCCCTGTAATAAGTGGCCCTGGCAGCACTGAAGAACTGTAGTTCCAGCAAAACTTGGAAGTGACAAAACCCAACTCTCAATAGCTTAGGTAACAGTAGAGATTAACATAGAGGATATGGCTGGACCTCAGGTATTCTGTCCATTTCTGCAGCCACAACACCATTCCAGCTTCTCTCCTAAGACTAGGCTGGCTCTGACTACCTCAGGGCTGAGGTACCTACCTTTATTCCTTCATCCCAATGAAACCAATGCAGAAAAAGAACACTAACATACATTTAAAAACTCACGGATACGCTCTCTGCTGCGAGTGTAATGATGATGACCAGAAAGCCCAGGTGGGTGTGATATCTGTAATATCTGCTAGATACATGTGCTGGGCACCCTCCGTGGTGTAACATTTATGGAAGAAGGTATTACTTGGAAGTTTTGGGGTTACAAGTGACAAAACCCAACTCTCAATAGCTTAGGTAACAGTAGAGAATAATTATTCAAATACTTTTGAATTATTTCAAGGAACTCAAGCCTAGCAATATGGCCGGATCTCAGGAATAAATGGAACAAGGCATCACTCAGAATTCCCTCTCCAGCTCATATCCCCAGTCCTCTCTGCACATTTACTACACGTTTCTTCTTTTTTTTTATTTTTTATTTTCTTCCTTTCTTTTTCTTTCCTTATCTTTCTCCAGACAAAATTCTGCTTCCCAGGCTCGTGGAGGGAAGCATGGCCACTCATGTCCCCTGAGCTATCAATCTTACTGCTACAGGACAGAGAGAGAACCTGACCCAATGCTCCAGGACCCAAGTCCAAACCCTGGACCACTGTCTAAGGAATAGAATCACTGTACCAGAACAGTGACTCTTACAGACACATTAAGGATGAGCAGGGGCAAAGCAATTTACTAGAAAAGGGGGACTGAAGGGACAGCCCCATGGGTGTCGTCTACAAGTAGCTAGCATGCCAATTAATGTACATGGCAGACACCCTCCACGAGATGAAGTTTGCCGAGGGGCTTTGTCTTAAGTAGCATGGAAGTTGTAGGCACCATGCCTTTGTTAACATGTACACAGCATGTATACAGTTGGTATTCTACAACAGTAGTTAATATTTATTACATATTTAATATCTTCCAAGAGAATTTAGTAGCCACAACATCTCTATTAAGATCGTACTGTAATTGTCTCTGTTTTAGAGATGAGAAAATTCAGTTTTGGAGAAAGGAAGCATACCTGCTCAAGTTATACAGCTAGTAAATTTCAGTTTCAGAACTTGAATGTGGCTCTGTCTAAACTTAGACCCAGCACTCTTGCCACTAAGATGTTCTCTCGCTCTCTCTTTTAGAAAAGATGTAGTATGCACTAAGCCTGATGCCAAGTGGGAAAATTCCAAATGCACATTCCAGGTGGTTAAAAGAAAAAATGTAAATAGAACCACCAGCCTTGAAAATGCGCTATTTTGACTTTGATGTCCCTCATCCACTAAAAAAGAAGAGCTGGCACTGCTCAGCATTTTAACCTCAAATGACTCCACATTCCAGGACAGATGTGTAGCTACTCAGCAGCCTTAAGAAGAATCCAACACCATGTATCTTTTATTTTGGTTTGGCTTTCCGGGAAGGTCTTCCATGTCCGTAAAGATGCAAGAGATAATTCTGTGACGTGAACTGTCGCTTACAGACAAAGGCCCAATTGCTGCCTAGTCCCTATGTGATGCCACTCGTGGCTCAAGAAGCATGTGCTGGGTTTGGGTTTCTAAGCACGCTGCATGACTGAATTCAGGTTTTGTTGCTACTCTAGTTTACAGGTGAGAAAAATGAACACTGGGATATTTCATTTGGCCTCTCTAAACCCAGAATCACAGACACCTCTCAGCTAAATAACTATATAAGAGATATTAAAAAAAAAAAAGTCGGTGCTGAAAGATTTCAGAGGAAACAGCCATCCCTGCCTGTCTGACTCCTCCTTGCACCACAGGACCCTGTCCTTTCTCCTACAGAGGTAGCCATCAGACTGCCCTAAAGTTGCCTGTTTTACGTCTGTCTCTTCCAGTAGACCGTCCCCTTCACCACAGTATTTCCAGCATCTAGCATAGTGCCAAGCATATATTAACTCAAGAGGTGCTCACCCTGGAAGGGAAGAGGAATATAGAGAAGAGGGCAGGGAAAAAGGAAGGAAGGAAGGAAGGGAAAGAGGGAGGAAGGAATAAATGAGGGAAGAAGGAAGAGAGGAAGGGAGGGAAGTCCAGGGGATGGATACAGTTCATCTGTCCTAACAGCGGGCAAGTTTTTGGAGCAAGTCATCTATAAACCTAGATGAAGATCTATTAACACCTGGAGATCATTAGTTCTGACAAGAAGACACCCTGAGTGGTCAGTAGACGCCATCAATCCTCGGGGAGAGAAGAGCAAAGCCCTTCCTAAAGTCTTGCGAGGCAGAGTACTGGACCACTTCCCTCTATGAGAGGGGACACCCTCAACCAACGCTGTGCAAGCGGAAATGGCTGGCTGAAGAGAATGGCCGTTTATCTCTCATTCTCAGCCTGGCAAGGAGGTCCTCCTAATTATGCCAATTAAATTTCTATTTCTCAATACCTTCAACTACTGTCTTAAGAAAAACCTGAACCTACAAAGCAGGCACTCTGACCCTCACCAAGGAAATAGTGTTAATTGTGTATCTTCGGGCCATGGAGCTTCAGCAGTGTAAATTGGAAAAGTAAACCTAATTTGAGGGATATGTAAATGACAAACTGAAAAAAGAATTAATATTTAGCTTCGTAAAGAACACAGCTGTCCTCCTCACTATGAAGGCTGCTTTTACTGTAACCAGAGGAAAAACGAACTGCTAGAAGCTCCTCAAAATGTGCAGCTGAGAATGCCTTTATATTAATGAGGAAAGTGATGTTGATTAATGCGCAGCCCGAAAGCAAGAAAGAAGCTTTCCTCCCTTCTGTCCTCCTGACAGCCAGGGAACAGGTAGCCCACCGAGGTCCCCAGGCACAGCAAGAGCACGGTCCCCTGTGTCTGCTGCTGGCTGGGGCACCACACAGGCTGATCATGCTCCTTTCAGTTATACTGACAAACATGTCTAGGCTTGAACAAATTGGCCCCTGTGAATTAGGCTGTGTTATTATAGAAAGCCACATCTTTCAAGCCTCCCTGACCTTAATTGATCAGGATCCTTCCAGCCTAGTCTGGAAAAAGATTTTCTGAAAGTTTAGCTAAATGACTATATTGATTTTTACCCTTAATATTTTCTTATATTCATCACATTTCTTACATTTGCTTAGTACCTTACATGTTTCCATGGCTTTATGGCCAACATTATGTAGTAAGTCCTTTAACACAGTCTAGCAAAGGACCACGATCCCTGTTTTACAGAACAGAGTCCGCAGGGATGTGGAAGTACCTTAACCAAGGAGTGAGAAGTGAGGTCTTTTGACTCATAGATTAGCAGGGCTTCTCCTTAATGGTGGCTTTGAAGACAACGTTTATTTGGAGCAAGAGTTTCCGACTTTGCCACCTTCTGGTTCACACAAGCCACGAGCCATCTAGGAGTGAGAAGCCCACCTTCTTTCCTAACAAACCACAAGGAGGACAGCCTCCGCTGCCTGGTATGCACCCTGGCCATTCTTTATTCCTCTCTGTACAAAGACAGGGGTTTCTGGGAAGGATCAGAGGCAAGACTCCATATGCCGCCCGGCTCTAGGCGTTGCCACCTCTGCTCAATTTCAGGCAGCCTTTCAAAACTCAGTGTCCTCTGTACCTCCTGAGACATCAGACATCAGGCCACACAATGGAGGAGTGGCCTAAACAAGCAGGCAAGCTTTGGTGGCATGTGGAATCATGCTCTTTTTTTTTTTTTTTAAACTTTTTTTATTGCAGTATAATGGAATCGTACTCTTTGGTCGAGAGTCCAACCTTGGGAGGAACAGGTTTAATGAGTCTGAAGCTTATACAATTTTGAGGGTTGGCTTTAGAAAAGAATGTATAGTTACAAAAACAAAATTTTATATGAAAGTAAACATTTATTTACAAAGACAAAATATATCACAATAAGCACATCATAGAAAACTGGTAAGTATCATAAAATCAAGGAATATAACACATTTGTGCTAATTAACTCCTATCATACTTTTTCGGTATGCTTTCCTATATTTTTGGCTGTATATGCCAACAACTTCATAACATCATTTTCAAGGCAGAGGAGAGAATGAAAACTCAGTCTTTTCCTCTACAGGTTTCTCCTCCAATTCCCACTCTAGAGGCGGCGGGCAGTGCTGGGCACCAGAGGGCACACTCACACTGCAGCAAAGCCTCTAGCCTTGCATCCTCTGCCGACACCAGGCAGCTCATCTCAGCAGGTAGCAGGAGAATCCTGGAAGCCATTCCTACAACATGACAGCCAACTACAACTCACTTCTGCAAAGAAGGGACTATCAACTACAAAACTCCAACTCACCGTAACCTCAAGGCAATTTCCCCTTAGCCGGATCCCAAAACTGTCTGCAGCTTCTCCACCAACAGCACAACAGTAGGACATGTTTGGAGAAGCTGGGGAGAAAGAAAGAGTGGTCTTAACTGATAATGTTTAAAATATCTCAATTTTGCAAATTAAAACAAAAGGACAATTTGAACATATTGCCAACATCCCTCCCCAGACCTTGAAAGGGACTGTGCAAGAGTGGAACCCTAAGCTGAAGCTTCATTATCTTCACAAAGCCACCTGTGGGCCCATTCTCAGTCTTCCTGGCCAGCTGGAGTCGGGAGGGAGGAGGAACTCTGGAGGAAATTACCATCTCGAACACACCTGGGATTCAGATTACCTAAAGCACCTGGACTCTAATCACAGGAAAAGCTGAAACTGACTCCAGCATGTCTGGTCTGAACAGACGTTAGTTACATTAGACTGCCATCCTTACAGTAAAGCTGATGGATGTCCCTAACTTGAATTTCACATCACTTTCCCAGGAGCCAGAAGGCTCGCTCATACCTCTCACAACCACACTTCTTCTTGGAAAGAGGCAATTTGGGAGTGTATGTCCAATATCTAAATGATTTAGCCCCAAACTTGACTCTTTATTTGGTACCTGATGATTGTATGAATAATAGAGTTGCAGTTGCTTATAATAAGACATAACATGTCATTCCGAATATGAACAAATACATGAATGTGTCATAGAACAGCGAGGCACACTATTCAAGTGCAGTGGAATCATCCCTTCTGGAAGCAGAAGCATCTCAGGATTCTCAACCTTCCCCATAGTCATCAGTACGAATTTGATAGTTTTGTTAAAGGCAGAGGATTTAAAAAGCTGGACATCTACTGATATGCTTCTCTTTCATTTCTGTCTGTAGTTAACTCAGTGATTTTCACCAGGTACACAAGGAATACCACATAGGATTACACATTTAAAACCTTGTATATTCTAATTGATGGGTAGTATAAAAGATTTTCATGTGTAGTTTTAACTAGCATACATGACTTTCACCTTACTTGTTGATTTTTGAACCTAAGCCACACAAATGTGACTTCACAGAATTTTTGTTCATTAAACCAAGAAAGTAAATAATTTTCTTTTTAATGAATAATTATATGACAGACACTTTTCATTCTATAACCTCGGGGTGAGGGGGAGCAGAGTGAAAACAGTAGTGTGCAGTATCCTGAGAAACGTCCCCAGACACAAAAGGAAATTGCATCTCTAATCTCAAAATCTGATTAAATACGAGACAGAGGCGGGGGTAGTGAGAAAGCTTCACATAATCTTCGGTAACTTTTGAAAGGAGCACTTCTGAGCTCTACATCATAGGACTTTTAATTTGTATTCCACATTTCTCCCACAAATATGAACCTGTACATTACATTTGGTTATAAACATTGAAAAGACTTGAGTTTTTATTTTTCAGTATCTGTATTAATCAGATGGGAATGAAAGTCAGAAATTTCAAGCTGGCAAATAATAGCTAGGAAGGACAAAGTGGAGAGCCTAGAAATCAATGTGTTTACACAGCTGGCTGGTCAAATCTCACTAAGGCAACTCCAAGAGATCACTCCCTGCCTCCTTTCTCTCTCCTATTCCTAGCAGGCTCTAAGTTCAGGTTTCCTTTCATTTTCATTACGAATTCTTCTTTTACTCATGGGTTGTTCAGATGTGTTTTTTAACTCTCATCTGGAGTTCTTCTACTTATCTTTTAATGATTGGTTTCCAACTTAATTTCCTTCATTCATCCCATCAAGAAAACCTACTATGGACCAGATATTATTCTACGTATTAGACAGACAGCTGTGGGCAAACATCTCCATGACATCTTATTACCTTGAATCATATGAGACTGATACTTTTATAGGTCAAAAATGGTCAAGTATCAGCAGTCTCACGTGGTTAAGCCTACAATGGGGAGACAGAAAATAAAGATAATTGGTAAGAACTTTGACAGTACATTAGAACCTATTCTGAGTTATAGCCCTCGACAACTGGCCTCTTACTAGATTCCTATCCCAGCCTTGAAAACTGAAGCTCAATGTCCCCAGGAGTCAGCAAAGGGCCTCAGGGAAAAAAAGCTGCATTCAATGATTTCCCCGCCCTCTAGCTCCTGCTTTCACTGGGTTTTGGCCTATGATGTATCCTAACATTCTTACTGGCTCAATGATGGGTTATCATTCTTTATTCAAGGGTGTTAGTTATTTCTAATACGAAGTTTGACAGAGGACTGGTTTATTTCATACTATCTGAAATAAAGTTAGGTCACTGGTGAGTACTATGAGCATTTTCATTATCCTATTACCCTCAGTATAATCATAGCCCATAAGCTGGAATTTGCTCACTTCTGATGCTTATGGCTTTTAGTCGGGTTTTCCTTCCAACAGAATTGTGAAATAAAGTTCTGACATTTTAGGTGCTTCTATGGCCCACTGATGCGTGAACATCTACGAACCTTCTGAGATTTACTACACACATATTCTCCCTGAGGGAAACTGTGCCTGGTTCCAAGAGGCCTCCTGAAAAAGGAGGAAAATATGGCTTCACAGAATTGACAGATACTTAGAGCCTCATGCAGGACTGAAACAGTGGGGGAAAAGCCCTGAAGCTGGGGAGAAGTGACTCTGCCACTTATTAACTGTGTAAGCTTTGATACATTATTATGTACCTAAGCCTCAGTTTCTCGCAGATAAAATGAGGCTCTACCCTACAGATTGTTAAATGAGAGAACATGAAAGTGCAGGTAAACGCGCTTTGTAAACTACAATATACAGAAGGGCAATTTTCAAAATGAGGAAACAAAAATTTTAAAAAGAACACCTGATTCATCCCAGGAATTAAAGGCAGAGTCCCCAGATGACTAGATAGAGAATTTTAGACAGCTGAGGATCAGTATACTTCAGCATGAATTCATGAAGAACAGCGCAGAACCTATATTTATACACTGTTCGTGTTTTAGGGTTTACAATGCACCATGGCAAAGTGGGAGCATGCCAAATGGAAAGAACACTGGTTTGCTAGCAAAACATCTGGAGTTCACATCCTGGCTCCACCACCTCCTAACACTGTGAGCCTCGGCAAGTTAAAGGACTTGTCAGAACCTTTGTTCCTCCTGTATTAACAGGTGATAAAAGTGCATGTGGATTAAACACACTCAAATTTATAAAGTGTCTGCAGTAGAGTAGTAAATTCCTTATGCCATTGTATACATCATTATAGTTAACCCTCATATCAACCTCATGAGTTGTATTTTTGCTGTTTTCATCTTAAAAATGAAGAAACTGACCTGTCCAAGAAAAGACATAGACATAAGTAGCAAAACTATGGTTTTCAATATTGACTCAGGCATTTATTTCCACTGCACTACTGTTGCCCCCACTGTAGTAGATCAGGGCTGTATAACTAGTAGGGGTGGGAGGTGGTAATTTTAAATACAGTAACCAGACATCACTCTCCTGGAGCGGCTGGAAACACATAGGTTGCATGGAAGTGCTATCCGGATACGTAGAAGATTGAGCCCCTGGCCCCAAAGGTACAGACTAATGACCTGAAGTCATCCTAGAGGTGGGATTTACTTCTTACTCCTGGCACACAAAGTATCTTGGGTTATTGCTATTGATACATTCAACTCACCAGGTTCAAACAGTGTGATACCAGCAATGTAATAAACCAGCATAATCTGCCTGACAACTAGATTATGACATATGGCTGGAGAATTGAGGTAGTACCATGAAGGTATATTGTTGGTCCCACCAGATGCCAAACAACTTCTGATGATCTTTAGTAACAAAAGTATAGAGAAAAGGGCATTTGCCAGATCCAGGTGCCAAGGAATGCACTGATTTGCTCTAGGAATGAAACCACATCTGGAACAGCAGCTGCAATTGAAGTCACTACCCAATTGAGTTCATGATAATCCACTGTCATTCTCCAAGATCCATCTGTCTTGTGTACAAGCCAAAGAGACAAACTCAATGAAGATTTGGTAGGAAATACAACGCTTGCATCTTTCAGGTCTTTAATAATAGCACTAATCTCTGAAATCACTCCAGAAATACATGGTGCTGTTTCTCTCTTAGCCAGAGCTTATAGGTCCTGGAATAAAGGGTTTTGAAAACAAGAGTGGCTCCTCTCATTGATTCCCACAGTGATCCACAAGAGAAGGTTTTGCTTTCCCACCACTTTGACCTTTTCTGGTTTACAAGACCTAGTTCCCAAGGAAGCAAGCCTCCAGCAGGGGACACAACAATGCTATACTGAAACTGGTAGTTGAGACATCCACCAACCGCTCTGAGCTCCTTCTGGCGGTAATTCAACAGGTAAAGAAGGCAATTTACTGTACTGTCTAGGATACTGATGTTTCAAGAGGATACAGTAGCAATTGCTACTTCATATGGGAGGTAAGGAAGAGTTCATCTGGAATTTATGAGAGTCCCTGGGGCTTCTCTTAGTACTTCAGGTCTTACAATTAAAGTCAATGGAAATTTTCAACAACCCTATACAGGCAGGAATTTTAATGCCCTAAAACCTTCAGGCATAAAGTTTTGGGTCTCCTTACCTGGCAAGGGACCAACACCAGCAGAGGTATTTTGGAGAGGCAAAGGAAATATGAAATAGAGAACATGTGGTAGAAAGAGGTAGTTAAAAATGCCAGGTATAACCGCATGGCCAATTGCAGAAACAAGAACTATAATAATTTTTAGTACTTCTTCCTTATTTTAATATGAATATGTTTCAGATCATATTAACTATTTTTTTTTCTCTTCACATCTCCCATTCCCCTATTATCTAACAGAAGATATGGTAATGGTAATTAAGTTTATATCGGTACCTAGCTTACAAGATACCAAAGGAAGAATGTGATTCTTCAAGAAGAGGAATACACATCAGCCAAAGATGAATTAAAAGAATTTGTATCCACTTTGGAAGGAGATCGTGTATTTTCAGTTGTACAAGGGATTGCTGCATTATGTTAGGCTGAAACATGGTTTTTCAATTGTATTCATTTGGAAGATGACTGGAGTTAAAAGATGACTATATGGATAGCACACAGAGAGGGTGTGTCAGTTTAGCTAAGCTGAAGCTATGTTTCCCAGAATTCCCTTTCCTTCATAGTTTCAGGTTAGTATAGGCTAAAGGAGAAATTTGCACACGATCCGGAAGGCAGAATGAAGCAGTAGACAGAAGGTC
Organism: Balaenoptera borealis; assembly: GCF_965194805.1. NCBI lineage: Eukaryota > Metazoa > Chordata > Mammalia > Artiodactyla > Balaenopteridae > Balaenoptera > Balaenoptera borealis. The sequence goes on from NC_138871.1 coordinate 75,789,519, forward strand.
AGTGCTGGGCAGCTGTTGCAGCCCACACGCATTTTGCTGATTTGCTGGCTCATGAGGCTGGCACAGGGGCAGCGGTCAGGCTCCCAGCAACTCCGGATCCTACTACATCTCCTCCTTTAGTTTCTGACTCTTGGGCCAGGTGTATGCTTATCTCTGTGAAGAAGGAGCCAGCTTCTCCTGTAAGTCACCTGCACCACCAAAGATGAAGTCCTAGAGGTAACGAGGGACTGATGTATGTTCTAGCCCATCCTGTGGGCTCCAGCACACCCCCATGGGTTCTATTTTGTCCTTGCTCTCCTCTATTTCACACCCATCTTTCTTCCCAACTGACTATCCTGCTATTTCAGGCCCTACCAATATACACAGAAGTAATACACACTGTTTAAGCAGCTCCCACAATGGCATAGTTCAAATCTCTACAACGAATCCCTTATTGTATAATGTTATATTATAAAAACCACTCCTAGTGGTTCTGCTTCTCTGATCTACCCTAACTGAAGGATACAGAGATGGAAGCGGCAGAGCTAGAGCTCATACCTAACTCATTTCTAATGCTGATTGAGAGTGCCTTGTACGAAATTGCTGCCTCCACCGTAACAACTCAGTACCATATACCTGGAGGGTGTTGGTGGTTTAAAATGGCATATTGGCCACTACTGTCCCTCTTGGGGAAATGGAGACATATAGGCTGCTTGAAGAGCTTTAAGATATTAAGATGATTGAATGCCTGGCCCAAAAGGTGCAGATTAATGAACTGACGTCAGCCTGCAGGGAAGGTCTCTGGGAGCAGGTTCCATCCCAGGCGCTTCCTTCAACTTTGGCCCATTCAGCACTTTCAGCTACAAATTGCATAATAAAGACAGAAAGTGTGTTGATCAAATGTTCAGATGACAGAAGGCTGGGCCGGCTAGCAAATATGCTGAGTGATAGAATCAAGAATCCAAAAGGTTTGACAGGATGAATAATGAGTCACAGCTAACAAGATGAAATTCAACAGGATGGATATCAAGTTTTACCCTCCACAGCCCTGTCCTGGATAATGGTGGTACTGACACCCTCCCTACACTGGAGACTGGTGCTGGGGTATCGCTTGAGCTCAGTGTGGGCAGAAACACATGATACTGATGAGAGGTCAGCTTCAAGGGAATGCCCCTGAGTTCAAAAATCATCTCTGCAAATAGAGACTTAGAGAAACCTGGCTTAATAGCAGCCTTTGTGAAAAAGCCATTGAGCTCATTACCAGTCAACACTGTGACTACATTAAAGAATTCATTAGTACTTGGGCATCATTATTCAAGGTGTGGTGTTCCAGTACAGGTTGAAGGTAATCTTAGAACTTTGCTCTGCTCAAAACCACACAGCTGAGGTTTAGGGTACAACCCTGAAGGCCATACTTTAGTTACAAACTAGCATTTGAAAAATGTGGGGAGGATATATAATTAAGTCATATGAAGAACGTATCAAAGAGAGTGATCCTGAGAGTTGGTTCCAAATAAGTTAAGAGTTTCCACGTAAGCAAAAAAATAGAATTTTATTCGTACTTCTAGAAGACAGATGGGCAGAAACTACAGAAAGGAACACTTTGATCACTAAAAAGAATATAGTGGTTAAGTTGGGCTCTGGAGCCAAACTACTTGGGTTAGAGCTCATGATTCACTGTCCAGCCATGTGACTTGAGCAAGTTACTCATTTTCTCTAGCCTCAGCTTTCTCATTTAGAAAATGGGAAATATAAGAATATCCCCCTCATACATGTGTTGTGGAGATTAAGTTGAACAAAAACAAATAATATCTACCTCACCTGGCTGTTGTGACTCTGAAATGAGGCAACACACACTTGTAAGGTATTTAGAAGAGGTTACATGGTCAGAGGCCAATAAATATCCCCTAGTCTTTTTATTATAAGGAAGCACATTCTGATGCTTAGCGCTATTTCCAAATAGAATACCCTGCAGTGAGTAAGAAGCACCTTGTGTCTGAATGTGTTTATGTTGTCTTTTGATCAGGGATCTCTTAGAGTGGTGTTTCTCACACCTCAATGTACATGTGAATCACCTTTGCATCTTATTAAAATGTGTGTTCTAACTCAGCAGGTCTGGCGTGGGGCCTGAGAGTCTGCATTTCTAACAAGCTCCCAGATAGTGCTGAGGCTGCTGGTCTAGTTACCACATTCTGAGAAGCAAGATTGGAGAAAAACTCCTCCACTGGGTGAGAAGAAAAGGAATAAGGTCCCTACCATTCTAAAACATTCATATTTTATAATGTTTTAAATATGAGAATATTAAATATCTTGAAGCCACACTGTAACTGAGTAATCTAGAGTAAGTGACCTAACCTTGTATCTTGCTTTGATTTATTCTGCAAAGCACTTTTAAGAAATGAGTACTTTTTACAGCAAAAGCCGAAGTCCTCAGATGGAAACTGATCTACTTCTGCAGAGGGTTTCATTTCCTAATTGGCTAAACATCTGTTCCAGTTCTAAGCACAGATTTATCTTTATCAAATACTGATTGGTCTCTGGCTCCTGCCGGCTGCTGTGTCCTGGTGTGACGGAGAACAAAGCAGGGCAGCTGTGGGATGTCAGGAGGCCTCAGGAGGAAAGCAAAGAAGGGCCAGGGAAGCATAAAAGAAAGAGACTCACAAGTTACTGGCAGGAAAAAGCAACAGCAAACTCTGCTGGCTTCAAGGCTGAATGGAACCAGATCTGGTGCTAGGAAGATCCTTAAAGATCATTTGATCCATTCTCTGCAGTTTTCAGATAGTGAAACAAAATTCCTGTGAGAGGTTATGACTTTCCAGAAGTAACACATGGATGTAGCTCCAGAACTGGAAACCAGGCCATGCAGCTCCTGGTCCAGTGCTCACCCCACTGGCCCATGACTGCCTCCCATCTCCTCCTGAGGACTCTTGCCCCAGCAATGCTGCTTTGTCTCTCCATGCTTTCTCTTCATGCTTCAATTGCCCTCCAGGATAAGGAGGGTTGAGGAAGATTATGGGGAGACTGTTAGAGAGCAGAGAACTACTGGTTTATTCAGGTTAATTTCTCAAGATGAAACTGCTCCAAAAGATCTGAAAAGTATTTCCATATCATTCACATTGCTCTCTGTCTCTGTTGTATGAATACATTAGATAGCAAAGAGGCTATGACTTTCAGGAAGTAACACATGCAGGTAGCATCAGAACTGGGAACCAGGCCAACCAGCTGGCCTTGACACCTTTTCAAGAGCCAAGAGGCCAGAGTTCAGCCCTGGTTCTCACTATTTCTCCCCTGTAGGCCCCTGGGTTCAATCCTACTTCCTCTTCCATTCATGAGCTGTCCTCATTGCAATAAAAGTAAAAATTTAAAGGGCGCATACCCACTTTCCTCTTTGTGAAGATCAGGTCAGGAAAGGGGCAATGAATGACTCAGAAGCTTTGGCCAGGGAATTACTTCAGACCTGGAAACCCTCTTTTCTCCCAATCCCATATCTTCATACTGGTTGAGAGCTTTAGACGTTCTTGGGAGAGGACTAAAAGTCATGAATTCATACTAACATGAACTGACTAGCATCAAGACTTCTCCTGAGAGGCTGGGTTATAGAGCAGTCTCCACTTAGCTGCTAAGCCTCCTCTCCTACATGGGGCAGGGTGTCTGTTTTGGTTTTCTACAATTCCCTGATAACCTAGGAATGTATTTAGTTTCTCCACTTTTTTTTTTTTAACATCTTTATTGGAGTATAATTGCTTTACAATGGTATGTTAGTTTCTGCTTTATAACAAAGTGAATCAGCTATACATATAGTTTCTCCACTCTTGACCTACATCCTGCACAGCAGTTTAGGAAAGAAGTGTCATCTCCACCCTCTACAATGAGCCTCCATTTCCCTCTTTATCAATTTGCTGAAATGAAAAGTAACAGAATTGGGAAGTCCCTGGTAGTCCAGTGGTTAGGACTCGGCACTCTCACTGCTGGGGCCCCAGGTTCGATCCTTGGTCAGGGAACTAAGATCCCACGTGCCACGTGGCACAGCCAGAAAGAAAAAAAAAAGAAAACTAACAGAATTAACCACTCATCACTTAAACAAGAGAAGATGCATTCTTTTTTACATAAATACATTTGTAGCAACAGAAATATTATACACATTGGTGAAAGGAGGGCCCCAACAAGTGGTGTTCTAGAGAGACCCCCGGGATCGGGCATTTATATTCCAGTGCTACACAGCATTGATGGTCCAGCCTCTAGAGTACAGCCAAAATCAGGAATCCAGAGGCCGCTACTCAATGGTGAGGTGACATACGGTTCTCTGTATTTACCTATTTGGGTAATTTTTCACTGTTTCTATAGAATTGAAGGGCTGCCACTCATTTATAAATCTACCCAGGTCTGTGATACATGTGGGTGGGCAGTGAAGACAACTATAGGCAGCAGGAACAGTCTGATGAGTATCCAACTGTCCCACTGATTACCACCTAGGAGGCAACTGAAAACCAGAAAGGGTCTAGGGGAACCACGCATTGCTCTTCTCTGCCTTTTGCCAAGATGTCTCTCCAACATTACTTTAGATTGAAAATCATTTCCATGTTTAGACCAATGCAGAGAAGAAGTGATAAGAGTAAACATTTTACCCTACACGTTTTTAATGGCAAATGTGTTAAGCACTGGAAACAGATCTTGTTGACTATATCAACGAAACCTAATAAATTCTGTTGCCAACCTGCAGTTCTGTGTGTGTCAGCCCATCTTTGGCTTCAATGTTCACAATGGTAGGCAATAAATAACATGGCCAGTGTCAGAACAAGTTCCTACAGAGAGAGCCACGTATTTTGAGTTTAAAAAGTACGGGTTTCAAAACTCCAACTGCCCTCAGTATTAAGGATTCCCTTATGGGTATTTTTCATGGAAGCCTTGGTACCTTCCTTCTTTGCTCAGGCTAGGCCAAGTCCTAGAGAGTGACAGCAGGAAGGAAGATTGTATAGAATGATCTATGTGAAATGGTCACTATCATTTTGCTGTTAGCTGCTAAGTTAGGACTAAGAGCCCTCTTATCCATATTTGCATGCAATTTTCTGAGTTTGCTTTAATGGATATGACATTTCATTAATTCTGATTCATTGCATACTCAAGCCAAAACACATGCAGTTTAGTTCCATTTACTGACAGAAAATAGAAGCTGAAAAATTCCAAGTCAGAGTAATAACTGAAGGTGTGTAATTACTCATTACCCAATCAGCTACCAGGTTCAGGGGGCAAGAATGGTTTGGAGATAAATTGCAACTTTTGTGAGTGAATCTGACAGGCTGGGTTAGTAGGTGTGTTTCTTTTGATTAATGACACAAGGAAGAAAGGTTTAGAAAAGGTGTTTCTACTGATTCTACTACTTCTAGGCTACTACTTCTAGGAAAACATAAATTATAGTGAGCAAAGTGTGAATTTTGTAAAAACATACAAAAAATGTTACATCCATAACTTTCCTGCTCCAATTAAAAAGAAACTCAGGATGATAAGTCCTAGGATATGCCAGAATGGGTCATTGGGCTACAGATCTCAACTTTCTCAGAAAATGCACCTATCAAGATAAAGAAAAAACAAACAGTTGGAGCTATTCCTCATGATCAGTTAACATAAGAGTTTGAACACAGCATAGTCACTACATGGGTTTTGATGTCCTTCAGTATTTTCCCAACAGATTAGATTTCTGGGAGTACAGCAGGCATTTGCTTGGTTACTCATGAAATGGGCCCAAGAGAACACTTTCCAGGTCCTTGCCCTCCATGAGTTCCCTTCTTAGATGCCATGGTAAGATATATATAGACACACACACACATACGCACAGACACACACCCCAGAAAAACAGCTAAAGAGCAGAATCTGATGGTATCCAGTGAATCGACACAAGGAAGGGCAGATATACAGAAAAGTCTTCTGATCTTGGGATTGTTTGTTTGGGAAGATTTCCCAAAGAGCAGGAGGCTTGCGTGGGGCTTTGTGGATGAGCTGAGATGGGTTCCCGAGAGAGAACAGTTTGAGCGGTACAGTGGCAGAAATTATCTTAATTTGGGGGAAAGGACTTACAATAGTAAAGTGACAGTAAGGGATTCTTATTCATAAAGATCAGATAGGGTTCCCTTGGGGGTGGAGGGAGGAATGGAAGGAGATTCTGAATGTGAAGACCATTAGTTTGATGCAAAGTCACACAAGCGTTGACTCCAGGTACTGATGCCCTGCATGACTTCAGAAACCCTGGCCCCGAGCGCTCTCCACGAAGGACTGGAGTGCAGGGAGAATGTGTCTGTGATAGCTGAGAGATAATGAGAGCCTGAACTAGAGGGGTGGCAAAGGCAAAAGAGAAATGGAAGCAAGAAATGATAAAAAGGAAACTTGTCAGGATTTGAGGACTGGATAGGTATTTGAGGTGAAGAAGGGAGCCGGGACAGACGGCTCCGAGTTTTTCAGCCTCACTGGGAAGTCAGGAAAGAGAACCCGCTTTAAAGTAAGATAATGAATTCTTCACAGACACGTGACATAGAGAATGGAAAGTACGTGGCAGATGTGCAAGCAGAAATCTGAAGCAGGAAGCTGTGGATGTGAGACTGAAGCAAGTGAGCATCCAGGTCTAGGTCTGGGCTGCTGACGCTGATTAGCTCAGTGAGGTTAAAGTCGAGTCCAGCACTAAGTATACTTCCCCCAATTCTACTACTGAAGTCAATCCTACGTGTATTCTGCATGGGTGGGAGCTCCTTCCCCAACCCTCCCTTACTGTACAATCCTCACCCTGACCAAACACAGGACTGCCAACCAGGAAGAATGTCAGCAGCTGTGCACAGAGGATGAGAAGAGCTACCTGTGGAGGGAAAGTGTCTCAGTCCATTCATGTTGCTATAACAAAAATACTATAAACTGGGTGCCTTACAAACATTTATTTCTCACACTTCTGGAGGCTGGGAGGACTGAAATCATGGTGCCAGCATTTTCGGTGTCTGGTGAGAGCCTGCCTCTTCACCGCTAGCTGTCATCTCACTGTAACCTCACAAGGCAAAAGGCAGAAGGGCCTCTGGGCCTCTCTTATAATGGCACTAATCCCATTCATGAGGGCTCAGATCCTCCAGACTTAATCACCTCCCAAAGGCCCCACCTCCTAATATCATCACCTTGGGGGGATAGGTTTCAACATATAAATTTGGGGGGAATACCAACATCCAGGTTATGGCAGAGAAAGTCCTGTTAATATTCTATTGTGAAAGCCCAGCAGATGGCCTGCTAGGGCAGAGCTGGGCTTAGGAGTCACTACAGTTGATTGCGATAAACTTAATCATGGAACTTGAGAGTCAAGGACCCTGGGAGAGCATTCAATAGGCGATTTTAAACCTTTTTAGCCACAGAAATCTTTTTAAAAATGAAAATTTATGTGAAAATATAAACAGCTAAGCTGCTCCCGCTGGGAGCCCAGTAGACACCTTCAGGAAGTACTGTTGCTAAGTGGGGACTGTGACACAGGGCTGCAGACTCGCAAACCAGAACTACTAAACTGCCCTAAGGAGAGAAGGAGGGGGCCCCAACCCTACTCTGCATTACATCATCCCAAAAGAATATTGTTGAAAGCCTCTCTAGAAAATCAAATAAAAGCACATTTCAGTATCTTTAATGACACCAACCACAACAACAACCAAAAGAAAGGAAGGAAGGAAGAAAGGAACAGAGGGAGGGAGGGAGGAAGGAAGAAAGGAAAGAAGGAAGGAAGAAAGTAACAGAGGGAGGGAGGGAGGGAGGAGGGAAGGAAGGAAGGAAGGGAGGGAGGAAGGAAGGGAAAAAAAGAAAGAAAGAAAAAAAAAAAAGGCTCATTCTCAGAGATTAGGCAGAGGGTGGGAGGAGGGAAAGCCAGAGAGTGGGTAAGGGCAGGGGCTCTGGAGTTCAAGTCCACCTCCAGTGCCAGATCAGAGGGTGAGGCCAACATCCACAGAATCGTCAAGCTGCCCGAGGGCAGGGGCCGAGCCTCCTCTTCTTCCCTTAACTCCACCAGGTTGTTCTCCTCAGCATTCCGCCTCCAAGTAGCCTTTGCACATTTAGTAGCAGATCCTTCCCTGCAGAATCCCTGCTCCAAAGTTCATCTCCACAAAGCGTTCTGCAGAGCTAGTGCTCCACAGCTCTAGCTTCACGGAGAGGTTTCCTGGGGCCTTCTCCCACTTGGAGAAGAAAGCAAGAGACTAATTTGCTGTGAACTGTCATGAGCAATAAAATGTTCATTAAGTTTAATTGTAAACACTTTAAGTCCCAATCATAGTAATGAAAGGATAAATTGAAAAATCAAGAGTTAAGTACCCTTTTAAAATTTCGTATCTTCTATCTTTACCTGGCCTCTTAAACCAGGCAAAATCAGATCAAACAATGCACACACAGACTGCCCGCCCCCAACTCCATGTGACAAAACCTTACCTATTTTCCAAGTCTCAGCTCAGAGAGCATCTCTGATCCTACTCAACTGCAAGGAATCTGCCCACTCACAGTACCGCAAAACACTTTTCTGGTATTACTGAGAATGGCACTTGTTTCTATAATATGCTTTATTTGCCCCAAATAAACTGAGTTACTTGCCAACTGGAATCACATCTTGAGCATCCCTATTATTTCAGCCGCAGAAGTAGTGTCTCCTGCCCAGCAATTGCTCCAAAATGATTGTTGATGGATTGAATTAATGGTTTAAAGCTTTTTGAAAAGCTAATAAAAATTCATTATGAGAGACTCAAGGATGCATTAATTTGTATAGCTTATATCTGCAATTGCATTATATATCATTCTGAAGAATTCTAATAGCACATACATCATTTGGCTATGCAATCTCACATCAAACACTGCCCAATTATTTACATATTTCTAGCTGTGATATTTACACACTAAAGTGGAGTACCTGGGTTAAGAGATTCAATTTTAGACTTTAAATTCTTCTTTGTCTCTGCCTAGGATAATACTCTAGTGCTTATATAGTAGGCTCCAGGGAAAATCTGTCTCTTCTGAGGAAAGAAAAGACTTGAAACAAATGTTTAAAATCTATGTTTCTAACCCAAAAGTATGCATACAATTCATCAGAAAAGAAATTCATTTCAATCATTTTTCTATGGGCGAAGTCAAGTGGGAATGGGCCCAGGAGCTGGGGTCTTAGCCTCTCAGCCAAATCAAATGGCACAAGTTATATTATTCCTGCTTTATTCTTACTGTGGTTAGAACAGTAACTGAAAGCTGTCTCTCCATAGGTTGCAAAGCTTTATATGTGTAAATGATGGCTCTGGCTTTTTCTGTCCTGAAACTACCAAGATTAATTATCTACAGTGTCTAGACTGAATGATCCCCAACAAACCAGCTTATTTTTGTGCTGGCACATCTAGTTCTATAAAAATAGAGCTGTGGCATGTTATCAGAATGATAGTTCTGCTGCTTAGAAGAAAAGGTGTGATGGTCTTCTGATGTGTCAGCCTGGGTAGGCTAAACTACATTTCCCAGGATCCTTGGGAGATTTTCGAAGGAGGGTAGAAGTGAGATAGCAGTCATTTTGTAGTATACACTCATTGTTACTGATGTGTTGATCCACCTCAGTGATGTGAAGCAGCATCTAGATCAGGTACAGGCACACCTCATTTTATTGTATTTTGCTTTATTGTGCTTCGCAGAGAATAGTGTGTTTTACAGATTGAAGGTTTGTGGCAACCCTGCATCGAGCAAGTATATCAGCACCATTTTTTCCAACAGCATTTGCTCACTCCGTGTCTCTGTGTCATGTTTTGATAATTTTCACAATATTTCAAACTTTTTCATCATTTATATCTGTTATGATCCGTGACCAGTGATCTTTGATAGTCCTATTGAAAAAAGATGATGACTCACTGAAGGCTCAAATAATGGTTAGGGTTTTTTAGCAATAAAATATTTTTTAATTAAGGTATGTGTATTTCTTTAGATGTAATGCCACTGCACACTTAATAGACTACAGTATAAACATAACCTTCATAATGCAGTAGAAAACCAAAAAATTTGTGTGACTTGCTTATTGTGATATTCACTTTTTTATGGTGGTCTGGAACCAAACTTGAAACATCCTCAAGGTATGCCTGTATGTATGTTTAGGTCCATGAAAAAGGGTTTTAGCTTCTGCAGGATACCCTCATCACAAAAGGCAGAGGCAACAAAAACAGACACAGGTTTCAGGCCATAATAGTGGGGATCTACATAGCTCATGCTCGTAGGATTTAAACTTGTGCTTATGGGATTCTAGCCTGCTGGTGATCTTCTTCCCTTCCTGTCTGCCATGTGGACTTCAGAATCCAACATTACATATGGAGACAGCCTTACAGGGACTGTTTAACCAGCCCCCACAATTGTATAAGCCAATTCCCTGTAAATAAATCCATAGACTGATGATTAGATAGATGGGTAGGTAGATAGATAAAAAGATTTCTTGATGGTTCTACTGGTTTTGCTTCTTTTGTTGAACCTTGGCTGACACATTAGCTCTCTTCAGAATCCCATGCTCATGATGACCACATGGAGCTATATTTTGTGCATACATGGTGCATAATATATGGCTCTCTTTTTATGTAACCTACAAATGAGACTCCATAATCAGAGAGAGAAAAAAAAAAACTATTTAAATTCTACCTTCCTGGTTGAGATCTAAATTCTACTTTCCTAATGGACTCTTCAGTCAGTTTTGGATTCAAGCACTGGTTCTATAATTATTTTAATCTGTGTAACCTTTGAATCCATGCCACTTAATTTCTAATGCTCAGTTTTCTCATCAGTAAAGTAGAAGTAATAATTTCCTGCCTTATAGAGCTAATATGAAGTTTATGTGCCATAATGTATACAAAGTTCCAAGTGCACTGCCAAGCACAGAAGGAGCCCCCTGACCTTCCTTTCCCATCTTTCAAGGCCCATCTTTCAAGTTCCATTTACAGCCTAAAGCCATCCCCAACAAACCCAGCCTCCCAAGGCCTCCCTCCTCCTTCCTTCTATTCTACTGCACCACCGATGTTAACACCTTTATTTTTATTTTTTTTTAAATTTTATTTATTTATTTATTTTTGGCTGTGTTGGGTCTTCGTTGCTGCATGCGGGCTTTCTCCAGTTGCTGCGAGCCGGGGCTACTCTTCGTGGTGGTGTGTGGGCTTGTCATTGCGGTGGCTTCTCTTGTTGCAGAGCGCAGGCTCTAGGTGCGCGGGCTTCAATAGTTGTGGCACGCGGGCTCAGTAGTTGTGGCTCGTGGGTTCTAGAGTGCAGGCTCAGTAGTGGCACATGGGCTTAGTTGCTCCATGGCATATGGGATCTTCCCGGACCAGGGCTCGAACCTGTGTCCCCTGCATTGGCAGACGGATTCTTAACCACTGCGCCACCAGGGAGGTCCCGTTAACACCTTTATGTTGTACAGTCTATGCACCCCATCAGCTAGATTTTGTTTTCAGATCAAGAATCAAGTGTTAATGTTTGCATGTTAATAAAAAAGAATTGCATTTGCTTAGCGCTTTAGCTTTCACAATGCACTACGACATACATCCCCTCATTGGATCCCCACAGTGAGCACAGTTAACACCTGTAGATACAATACAATGGCCACAGTATATAACCAAGCTATACTTTCAAAAGTATTCAACTTATTCCATCGTTTATCGTCATGAGTAATTTGAACAGTCATGAACAAAGTAATGTTACTAACAAACATTACTAATTACCAACTGGGCTGGTTATTAACTAATAAATGCAGGTGATTCAGCCAATACCTAATCTGGCCCATGAAGTTAGCATTCATCCAGATTTTAGAAGGAAACAAATAATAAAAGGGTGTGGTAGAGAACACTTGGTGGAAGGATACTGCTAAATTGCCATGTGACCTGCACTTGTTAGAGGAAAAATTCTGGGGAGCTGCAGAGTGGAGCACTGTCTTCTACTTTCTATGTTATCAAGTCCGCTCATTGACCCAGTATCTGTTACCAACTACTGAAATCAGCATAGACTTTTCAATAAAGGCAATATTGTCATTCCAAAGCAGAGATGCTGACTCTTCTGGGCCCCTTTACAATGTCAATAATGTCACTGAATTTTTATATTCGTTGATTTATGCATTCTGTTCTAAAAGATTCTATGAATTGCACAATTCTTTTAAAATAATTTGGATTTTAGTAATCAAAAATTTATCAACATTCATTTCAAAAATCATAGTATAGTCAGCTCTCCATATCTGCAGGTTCTGCATCCACATATTCAACCAACTGTGGACAGGAAGGGCTGAATGTACCATCATTTTTTATATAAGGGACTTACGCATCTGCAGATTTTGGTATCTGTGGGAGTCCTGGAACCAATGTTCTGCAGATACTGAGGGATGACTATATGTGGATATAAAAGAGAATTTTTTCCCATCTATAGAAAATGCCAGAAGGGCATATGGATTTACAGACTCTTTGCTAAATTTTCCATGTCCTTCTGGGGCCCTCAGCACACTCATTGGAAACCAGTGCTCCAAAGCAAATTACCCTGACCTGAGGTTACTAAAAGGGAATGATTGGAAATACATTTTTAAAGCCACTTAGAAGTGTTTACATCAAAGGCCATTCAAAATGGATTAACCCCGGATTTGAAAGAATTGTTTGTCGGGGATCAAGGACTGGTTTTAAGACTAAAACAGAGTAGGGATAGATGGGCGATTCTCTCTGCAGGTAGGTATAAAGAGTTACATAGCTGAGACATCTGTACTAAGTACAAATCTTATTTAGCGTGTTATGAATGGTAATGAAAAAAGAAATTCAGTGAGGCCCTCACTATTTCAATTGACTATAACTTTTTGGTATTAAAGCTAAATCAACAGAAAGTATTTGGAGGTTTCAGGAGTAGACAGTGTGTGGACAGATAAATTCAGTGTGAAAAGTATTATGTAATACAGTAGGAGAAATTATCCTAATTTGTCTTAAAGAGTGATGAACTCTGAAACATCAGCTATGTTATGTCTCATAACAAGAACCAGAGAGTTTCCAAAGAGCATTTCCTAAAATTCATTAGCCTACAGACAGCTCCCGGAAAAATGGTTGATTAAATATTGGACATTGTCATAAAAGGGCCTGGATTCAAAACAGAATATAGATACCTACCAAATCTGATGTGGCCAAGGCATTCACACCTAGATACTGTTGGTGTTTGCTGTCACCGCATCCAAAAACTAAAAATTCTAGAACTACAGGTCAGAGAAAGGAGCCTAAAAGTTTCAGTTAGCCAAAAAAAATGGATATATATGCTAGTCCCTTCCCTCACTGGTATAATACATTCACGTGGTTTCATTGTCATATTAATATGTATGAAATAAAGATCCAAACAAGGATGCATTTATCAAATAGTGGCTAGGCTTTGAAGAAATGATTTGCATTTGGGCATTCCTATTTGTCATACAGGATTGATTTTTATCCCCCTGAGAAGACCAGACTTTTCACCAAACCTCAAATTAAGAAGGTAGATCTCAATTCTCTCCCAGAGAAAGATCTGCATTAGGAAGCTTATTTATAATTCCCCTGAGTCTTAACTTTTTCTTTGACAAACACCCTTCATCACAGGCCATTGTTTGCATGGGAAGTACATTGTGTCTCATGGCAGACAGAGAAAAAGGCCTATTCAGATATGGAAAACAATGTGTATTCAAATTCCCACTGAATATAATCAAGAGGACTTGTTTCATATTACAGAGTGATGATTCTGAAACAATTCTAAGATCTCTGGAGCATCTTCCCAGGCCTTCTCAAGACATGTGTGGTCTTTGAAGAGCTCATTAGATTACCCAACTTGACCTCTCAACTTTCTCAGTGAGTATCAAAGTATAACCCAATATCACTTCACTTTAACAGCTGCTGTTCTCTGACTGGTCCAAGATACTCACTGGGACTTTGACACGTGTGCTAGTGACAAGTTTGGCTGTTCAAATCTCACACTGTGGCAAAAAATACATTAATAGACAAAGAAGTTGGGAGCTGACATCACTCAGCCCCAGTCTGTGTATTTAGAACCATGTCAGGGATTAGAAGGTTGAGAAAGGAAGCAGGGTGCAAGAAGGTAAACACAAGACAATAACACATAAACTCCATGTCTCTATGCCTGTGAACACAAAGGTCCTCTAACTATAATGTCCTCTTCCCAGATTTCTGGAAATCCTGAGCGTTATCCAGGACTCTAAAAGTCTTCTTACCTAGTTCTCTAAGCATTTTCATCATCATCAACTGTTAGTCACTTGAATGCAAAGTTCAGGGCCAGAGTCCATCAGTGGAGGGGCGTGCCATCTAAGCCTTGCTCAAAGAGGGAGTGACTATAAGGACACCACCCAGCAGAAGCAGAGCTCAGGGAGGCCTGGTGGTAGAAGTTCAAGAGGGTGGCTGCAAACAGTTTGATGGGTCTTGTTGAGACCTGTGTTTTCTTTTGGACAGAACTTCCAAGGAGCAAATAAAAGGGAGGGTAACACATTCAACAAGCACACTTGCACCATGAAGTGATTTCAGGATAATGAAGTCTTGAAGGGAAAAAGAGGTCAATAAAGCATGGCAAGAAATAGCAAAGGATGGGCAAAGTGTACAGTCTCCCCTGTTTTACATTGGTAGTAGTGAAAAGAAGCAGGAATGCGTATTTTTCAGGTTCTCACCCAGCAATAATTGACACTCTCAAATTGAGTAATTAAAGGACAGATTAATAAAGGAACCATCAACAAGAGTGCAAGTGCAGGCAAAGTGTAGGGAAAACACATAGGATGGTGCAGTATACCAGGGCTAATGAGAATGAGTCTTCCCAGTCCAGAAGCTGCAGTCCTAGTCTTAAAGCAGCAAGGGAAAGGAATAGGTTCTGTAACCTGCAGAAAGAGAGGCTATGTGGAAAGAATTGTCAGATACGAGCTGTGACCTTCCCTCCCAAGACCAAAGAATCTAAAATGATGCTACAGGGAAATAACACCCACACCACACACTCTCCTTCCTCAGAGGACTCATTCCAAGCTGCCCACTAGCTGAACACAACCCAAAGCCAGAGACCATGGGAGTCGGTGGAGGGAATCCATTCAAGCCAGCCTCCAGGAGCACAGAGCAGGAGTGAAGAGAGTATAGAGTACATCTCGAGGGTTAAATGAAAGCTATTTGGCCTAGAGATCAGGGAAAGACCATTTGTAAAAAATCCTCAGATAATGATAATCATCATATGGTGACATCATATGGTAATGATAACTTGAGACTTATGCTAAAGCACTGTACATGTATTAGCTCATTGAATCAAAACTTTTTTTTTTTGTTAAGCTCAGCTGGCTGAGTTGCCATCTTTTCTCTAGCTGACTGATTCCTTCCCTGAAGTAGCTTAGAGCGGTCAATGCAAGGGACCACGAATTTATCAGAGAGAGGAACTGCAGCTACAAATCAGATGTGAGCATCACACATCCAGGAATGCCTGCAGGAAATCAGTCCACAGCAACTATAGTCCAAAGCATCAGTTCTAATGCAGAGAGACAGCTCTATAAGGGAGCAGCAATTTAAAACCTCCAAACAGCTGCTGCCACGGTGAAGAATGTATTTGTTCACTTTGGCATAAGAAAGCTCTTCTAAACTGGTTCTTTGTCACACTCACCACTTTAAACAGTATATTCTGGGCTGCAAAGCCCCAGAGAGCAGTGACAGGTTGGCTGACTATGTTGTGTAGCTTGGGGCCCGTATAGGGCACAACAGTGGTTGAGTAGTGTAGTGCACTGCACTGTTGGGAAGTTAATCTCAGGACCAGATCGTACGTCCCTAGCAATGGAACCCTGGCAAGTTATAGTGAGGGCTGGGATGAAGTTCCAGCCTTTTTTCGAATCCTTGCACAGTACCTAGGAAACCTCAAGGAAGGCAAGAATGACTACTTAGACTCACCTCTAGAGCACAATTAGAGACTCGTCTGAGCAAAGCAATAAATTCCACTTTTTGTGTAATCTGAAAAGGATAACCTTGTAGTGATGTAAGTGACATTGTAGAGGAAATCAAAGAAACGGGTCACATGAAATCAAGATGGCCTTTTTATCCCCTTATTTCATGAACACTTTTGGGGCTCCTACAATGGGCCAGGAATGATACCTGTTATCATGAACAGAGATATAAAAAATACATCCTATCCGTAGTATAACCTGTGAGATGCAGTTTTCATTTTCCTCAAAAACCCTGGGCCATATTTGCGTTTACGTTCACAATTGTAATGGCCTGCATACTCACTGAACTACAGAATATCATAAATTTCTTTTCAAATGACAAAGATTATAATTGTTCTCAAAAGCAAATATTCAATTCTGAAATTGGACTTGCTTGATAGTTTAGATGGATTTTTTTCATTGCCTTATGCTTTTGGTTTCCATGAAACACTTTCTTACTCAATCTCCAGAGATTCCAAGATTTCACCATATTGCCCCCCAAATTACTAACATTTTAATCTTACTTTAATTAACTCTTAGTCCAATGGGATAAAACTGACAGGATCCGAGTTTGCAAACCAGAAGCTGAAAATCTGGTGTACTTGATTAGCAGCTCTAAACAACTGGGGAGACCAAGGTAAATCTCCAAGCAAATATAACCACAGTGGGAGGAGATGTATTAAAAACTCTGTCAGTTCTCCTCCCATCATCTCCCTACAACACCTCCCCAAGCCATGTCCAATCACCATTATATATTTGAAGTGAGCCAGGTCCCCAGAATCTGAAATCAAGAGACTTTCACCTGACAGGGAAGGACATTATGATGTCATCTATCATTCAGAAGACGCTAACATTGTTCTTCAAAAAATGTGAAGTATTAAAAGAACTGACACTCCATCCTCCACTCAGCTTTCAGGACACAACATACTCTCTTTTCTCTTACTTCACTGGTTTATCCCTCTTCATCTCCTTTGCTGGTTCTTCCAATTCTACCTGGAGTCTTAATTCTTTTTTTAAAAATTTTTTTTAATTGAAGTATAGTTGATTCTTAATTGTTAATGCTTGTGTGTCTTAGGGTTCATTCCTTGGTTTTCTCATCTTCTCTCCATATAAGGTAACTCCCTTGATGACCTCATTAGTCTCGTGGCTTTAAACAGCATCTTTATATCAATGACTCCCAAATTTACATCTTCAGCATAGACATTTCTCCTGAACTTCAGACTCATATATCAAACTATCTACTCAATAACTACACTTGATCATCTAATAGACATCTCACATTCCGCATGTTGAAAACCAAACTCTTGACCTCCCACCTCTTCCATCATGCTCCACCTGTGGTCTTTTCAGTTGACTCTTCTGGGTGCTCAGACCTAAGAACTTCGAAGTCATCATCATCATCTCATTTTCTCTCAATGTGAATTGTACATTTAACTTTGGCTGTAAAATATATCCAGAATCTGACTACTTCTTACTAACTTCACTGCTACCAAGTGGCCCAAGCCATTATCATTTTTTGCCTAGACTGAGTCACCTCCTAACTGGTCTCCCTCCTTCCCACCTTGCTCCCCTGCTACCTATTCTTCAACCATCAACCAAAGTGATTCTTTTGAAAAGTAACTTGCATCATGTCTTTCCTCTGCTTAAAATCCCTTCGTGGATCCCCATTTTAATTAGCCAAGGCTCTTACAGTGGCTTCCAATACCATATTTAATTTGGCCCTTTATTCATCACCTTTCTGACCTCTTTTTCTCTGCTCTGTCACTCACTCCATTCCAGCTACACTCCTGCTTCAGGTTCGTTCCACTGACTGCTTCCTCTACCTGGAACACTTCCCCCACATATAGCTGCCTAGGTGGCTCCTTAATTGCCTTTAATTTTTTTTTTTTTCAAATGCCACTTCTTTATTGAAACCTACCCTGACAACATAATTTAAAATTGAATTCTCTTGTACTCCCCCAGAGATCAGAAATAAGACAAAGATGTTCAATATCACCACTTCTATTCAAAATTGTCCTGCATATTCTAGCAGGAAAACAAAATAAAAGGCATCCATATTGGAGAAGAAAAAGCAAAATTATCTCTACTTCCAGGTGACATGATTTTGTATATAGAAAATCCTAAGTAGTTCACCAAACAATAAAAAATATTTTAGAGCTAATAAAATGAGGTCAATTTTATTTCTATACTCTAACAATGATGATCCAAAAATGAAATTAAGAAAATAATTCCAATTATAATAGCATGAAAAAGAGTAAAATACTTAGCACTAAATTTGAGTTTAAAAGAAATATAAGACTTATACACTGAAAACTACAAAATGTCATTGAGAAAATAAAGAAGACCTAAATAAATGACAAAATATCTCATGTTCCTAGATCGGAAAACTTAATATTGTTAAGGATGGCAATTCTCCCCAAATGAATGTACAGATTGAACTTCATCTCTATCAAAATCCAAGCTGCCTGTTTTGCAGATATTGACAAGCTGATCCTAAAACTCATATGTATATGCAAGGAAACCAGAATAGTCAAAATAATCTAGAAAATAAGAACACTTCCCAATGTCAAAATTTACTGCAAAACTAAGTATCAAAACAGTGTAGTATGGTACCAGGACAGACATATAGTTCAATTAAATGGAATTAAAAGTCTAGAAATAAACCCACATACCTAATGCCATCAGATTTTCAACACGAGTGGCAAGACAACTAAATGGGGAAATAACAGTCCTTCAACAAGTGGTACTGGGACAACAGGATTCCAAAAGCACAAAAATTTACTCAAAATGAATCAAAGACCTAAATATAAGGGCTAAAACTATAAAACTCTTTGAGGAAAACACAGGTGTAAATATTCATGATCTTGGATTAGAGAATGGTTTCCTAGATATGACACCAAAACATAAGCAAAGATTAAAGACTTAAATGTAAAGCCAGACACTATAAAACTCTTAGAGGAAAACACAGGCAGAACACTCTATGACACAAATCACAGCAAGATCCTTTTTGACCCACCTCCTAGAGAAATGGAAATAAAAACAAAAATAAACAAATGGGACCTAATGAAACTTAAAAGCTTTTTGCACAGCAAAGGAAACCATAAACAAGATGAAAAGACAACCCTCAGAATGGGAGAAAATATTTGCAAATGAAGCAACTGACAAAGGATTAATCTCCAAAATAAACAAGCAGCTCATGCAGCTCAATATCAAAAAAAACAAACAATCCAATCCAAAAATGGGCATATAAGACCTAAATAGACATTTCTCCAAAGAAGATATATAGACTGCCAGCAAACACATGAAAGGATGCTCAACATCACTAATCATTAGAAAAATGCAAATGAAAACCACAATGAGGTATCACCTGACACTGATCAGAATGGCCATCATCAAAAAATCTACAAACAATAAATGCTGGAGAGGGTGTGGAGAAAAGGGAACCTTCTTGCACTGCTGGTGGGAATGTAAATTGATACAGCCACTATGGAGAACAGTTTGGAGGTTCCTTAAAAAACTGAAAATAGAACGACCATATGACCCAGCAATCCCACTACTGGGCATATACCCTAAGAAAACCATAATTCAAAAAGAGTCCTGTACCACAATGTTCATTGCAGCTCTATTTACAATAGCCAGGACATGGAAGCAACCTAAGTGTCCATCGACAGATGAATGGATAAAGAAGATGTGGCACATATATACAATGGAATATTACACAGCCATAAAAAGAAACGAAATGGAGTTATTTGTAGTGAGGTGGATGGACCTAGAGTCTGTCATACAGAGTGAAGCAAGTCAGAAAGAACAAAACAAATACTGTATGCTAACAAATATATATGGAACCTAAAAAAAAAAAAAAAAGGTTCTAATGAACCTAGGGACAGGACAGGAACAAAGACACAGACGTAGAGAATGGACTTGAGGACAGGGGGAGGGGGAAGGGTAAGCTGGGACAAAGTGAGAGAGTAGCACTGACATATATACACTACCAAATGTAAAATAGATAGCTAGTGGGAAGCAGCGGCATAGCACAGGGAGATCAGCTCGGTGCTTTGTGACCACCTAGAGGGGTGGGAGGGAGGGACAAGAGGGAGGGGATATGGGGATATATGTATATATATAGCTGATTGACTTTGTTATACAGCAGAAACTAACACAACATTGTAAAGCAATTATACTCCAATAAAGATGTTAATAAAATAAAACAAAATAAAATAAAATGTAAAACAAAAGAAAAAAGAAAGAATAGATAAATTGGACAATAAAATTAGAAAGTTCTGTGTTTCAAAAGACACTACCAAGAAAGTGAAAATACAATCCACAGAGTGGGAAAGAATATTTATGAGCTATATTATAATCTGACAAGAATATATATAGAACATATACATATAAAATACATAAAGGACTCTTACAAATCAACAGTAAAAACACAAACAGTAAAAGACAACCATATTTTTTAATGGACAAAGGAGTTGAAAAGACATCTCTCCAAAAAAGATATACAAATGATCAACATGAAAAGATGTTCACCATTATTAGTCCTAAGGGAAACACAAATCACAAGCACAATAAGATACCACTAGGATGGCTATAATAAAGAAAGATGGACAACAACAAGTGTGGATGAGAATACGCAGCAATTGAAATACTCATTGCTGCTGGGAATGTAAAATGGTGCAGTCGCTTTGGAAAACAGTTCAAAAGTTCCACAGAAAAGTTAAGCATAGAGTTACCACCGCACCCAGCAATTCCACTCTTAGGTATATACCCAAGAAAATTGAAAATATACGGCCATATAAAAACTTGTACATGAATGTTCATACAGTCTTATCATCAACAGTCAAAAGGTGAACTTCTGTTCAACTCAGTCCATCAGTTGACGAATGGATTAACAAATGTGGTACTACAATTGACTATTACACTGCCATAAAAAGCTACAACATGGAGGAACCTTGAAGGCATTATGATAAGTGAAAAAAGCCAGACACAATCGGCAACATATTGTATGATTCCATTAATATGAAACGTCCAGATTTGGCAAATCCATAGAAACACAGAAAATATAGGAGTGGTTTCAAGGAGCTAGAGGAAAGAGGTGGGGGGAGGTAGGTAGTGACCACTTATGGATACAGGGTTTTTTTGGGGAGATGATAAAAATGTTCTGTAATTAGACAGTGAGAATAAATTATACAGTTTAAAAGGGTAAATTTTATGGCAGGTAAATATCTCAATAAAAAATCATATGATAAAAATATAAAATGCATCAGTGAAAAACTTGATTCCCCCACCTTAGTACATCTACCTATTCCCTTAACCTGCTTATGGTTTTTTGGTATCACATCACCTTCTAACATGTTACATAAATTACTTATTGATTATATTAAAATGTAGCTTTCCCCACAGACACTAGAAAATAAGCTGTATCAAGACAGAAATTTTTGTCTGTTTCTTTCACTGTTGTATATTCAGGTGCCTAGGACAGTGCCTGGAATATAAGAGAGCTTCAGAAATATTTAGTGAGTGACTCGGCTGAACTTTGTTAAGTTCTTAAAAAATATACTTGGGCTCACTCAAAAGAAAACTACAGTGATCATGTCCCTTCATAAAAACAAGTTGTTCTCAGCTACAGAAACATGTTAGTTGGGCTCTTAAAGAGTCATTTATTTGTCTGTGCTTTTTTTTTTTTTTTTTTTTTTTGGTCCTTGTTTGCTGGGAGTTCTGAGAAATCTAGGACACACTGTCCACTATCCCCTGGCTATGCAAGGCCCAACAAAAAATTAACCTAATATTTAATCAGCTTTGTGGTCTGCCATATGTTAATTTTTAGGGATGTAGAGATAACTTCCAAACTGGAATTCCAGTGGACATTCCGACTTAAACCACTAGTCCAAATTGTTTTCTCAGTTTTAAGTTGCTCTCTACTTCCCTCTCCGCCTATCCTATTATTCTATGCCTAGTCCCACTGCTACCTCTTCCAAGAAGCCTTCCCAGCTACTGAAGTCCACACTGATCTATCTCCCTCTTATCTGATGACCAGGTGGTGTTAATGTGACTTATAGCCCCTGACATCAGTGTGTGTGTGTGCATGTGCATGCGTGTGTGTGTGTGTGTGTGTAACACCATGGCTGTTATTTAAAAACACCCTGTAACCAGCAGTGAGCTGGCATGTGGTAGGTCCCTAAATGAGGTGGATGGGTGAAAAGGAAGTAGAAGATGGTGATTTGTAAATTTTGTGTTCAGATAATGTAGGAAATCAGTCTTTTGACAGCAAAAGAAAAGGAAGAACTTCACGGTCTGCATAAAAGTGTGACTGTTACAGGTGGCCCAATTCCCAGTTACTTTGTTCCTGACACCAGAGACCTGTTTTTCAATCAAAATTGCAGCAGCTGTGGAGCTGTAAGGCTGGGCTGGCACCTGGGTCAGAGGTTCCCCATTAGTGCTGGCAGATTTTTCATAATCAAGGCACTTCTGAAATACTGAACCCTACTCAGTGCCAAAGGTTAACGATTCAGTGTGCAGGGACTGAAGCACAAAGCAGGGCAGCAGGCAGCTCAGAGAGAGACGCCACCAGTGGACCCGCTCTGGCTGCTCTCGTTACATCCTTGAATCTATTGGACATTTGCCTTCTTGCCAAGGAGTCATTCAGCAGAGAACATTCATTAAGCAGACTACATTAATCCTGTTTTTCTAACCCTGGTTCATGTTTTTGCATTTGACAGTCAATGTTTTTGAGCAATCCCTCTGTCCACCATTGAGAATGGTTATGCACAAGCAAAGAGAATTGGAGATTGAAGGGGTCACCTGTTGAGTTCAGTGTAGACAGGCAATCTGGATAATTCTGCGTGACAATTACAACTTGCTTTCAGTTGCAAAACATTAGTAATATATGAGAGACTTCTTCATTCCACAGCACTCCCACTAGTGTGGGCTGTTTCAGATCATGAATACTGTGCAAAATAAACTAAAATTAATTTTGATTAAAATTAATTTGCTGACATTTCTTAAGAAAACTGATGATAACCTTTAGTGTCAGCGATGGAGATTATTGTTTTAAACAACGAACTTATTTAGAATTCATTAGACTTTTATATCATACTGATTTTCTTGTTAAAGAAACATTACTGAGGGTCTTTTATAGGTCCACTCCCCAGCTCCTTTTGGATACCTTGCTGTTGTTCCAACTCAACATATTTCAAAGAGGACTGGCCAATTCCCTCCTTCCTTTGCCCCATATCATTCCTGGCCTTCTATATTTTCCCATTTTAATCAATAATTCTTTTAGCTTAAAAACCTCCATTTCCTTCATCCATCATACCAGCTTAGTCTTTTAAGTCTAATCAAAGTCTAGACATTTTTCCTATTGTGTGTATATTAGTCTTGTGTGTATATGCACCCAGAGGAGGGAGAATGAAAGAGAGAGAGAGAGAGAGAAAGGGAGAGGAAGAAGGGAGGGCCAGTGTGGGTGGCAGCGGGGGGAGACTGATTGAAATCGACTGATTTATTATAAAGAATTAGCTCATGCAATTACAGAGGCTAACTCCAAATATCTGCAGAGGTGACAACCCAGTTTGAGTCTAAAGGCTGGAAGTAGCTATAGGACCAGGAAAAGCCAATGTCCTAGCTTGAAGTCAGAAGAATTCTCTCTTAGGAAGGGTCAGCCTTTTGTTCCATTCAGGCCTTCAGTGGATTGGATGAGGCCCACCCACACTATGGAGGGCAATCTGTTTTATTCAGTCTACAGATTTAAATGTTAATATCATCCAAAAACACCATCACAGAGACACTCAGAATAATGTTTGGCCAAATATCTGGGCACCCTGTGGCCCAGTCAAGTTGATATATAAAATTAACCATCACAGCATGTCTCTAAAGACTGATCTTTCCATCCTGTCATTTTGGCTGCCATCAGAATCTCTCCTACACTATTGTAAGAACTCTGGCTATTCTCCCTGTCTCTAGCCTTCTTTCCTCTCTCTACTCCACACAGCACTTCCAGACTACACCCAGTCAATCCATCTAAAGAACCTTTGCAGGATCCCATGGCCCAACAGATACATCACACTGACCTCAGATGTCCTGCCTCCATCTGGCTTCTTTTCCTCAGTGCCCTCCCTGATTCCAGTCTATCTGTGTTTTTCTTCTTCCCTGAAGTTTTATAACTTCTTGGAACTTTGCTGGGAGCAAGGCCTCCCTTAAATTCCAGTATGACCAACCTGTGCTTTTATTTTTCTAAGATAAAAGCAATTTATACTTATTGCAATTACTATATGCATTTCTACAGATAAAGAATATTTCTCCATTCATTGTATATACTCCTCTGTATATAGTCATGCTCATATAGGGAGATAGATAAATAGAAAGTATAGAAACAAACAGAGAACACCCAAGTGAAAACAAGCAAAGAGTATTCCAAGCTTGCTATAGCAAGAGAGTCAGCCACTATCACCTGAATTTCACAGAAACTCAAAGGCAGACAGGGGGGTGTAAAAGCTGTATACTGAAATAAAGGGAAGTCTTAGGCATGCTCTTCTGGAGGTTGTTGGCATCGGGGAAGCCAGAGGCAGGATAATCAAAAGCAGAGCATCTGATGTGATTGGTTAGGGGAGCATATTTGGCTCTCTCTGCTTGGTCACAAATTGGAAGCAGAGGCAAAAATTAGGGTAGCTTTCAGTTATTGGTTAAATCCTGACTGTTTTGAGCCAATTACTACAGAGGTTACAGTTTGTCTTCCCAGACTGACTGCTACTGTGAGTCAGAGTTCTATTTTTTAGATATAATACTGGTAGTTTGTAAAATTAGTTTCTCAAGATAGAGACAGAGAGACAGAGACATTCTCATGAGTTTAAGATGGTATTAGATCAAGACCTAAAATCACCCAATACTGTATTAGACCAGTTCAATGTGAAAAGTCTCCAAGTGAATAAAACATATCCAGAGGACAAGATGTATGCCAGATAATGTTTTTAGCTGATGTTTGGTCTCAATCCCTAATCTATGACTCTGATAGGCTAGAGGAGGATTGTTTCTTCTTACTATTCTGGGGAGGCCTGAGTTGCAGGCCTCTCTGTTTCCCCTAAACCCAAAGGGGATCTTGCCTCATACCACTGTAATACAAGGAGGGGGACCCATTACCCTCCACTCTAGCAGCATCAGAGGAAAGGACTAAGAGAAAAAGAAAGTAGGAGAGAATATTTGCCCCAATGACTGTAGCCTCTGCCCCCTCTTCCATGCCCACTTACTCGGCTCTCCCCACCTCTAAGAAGAGACAAAGGAGGTCAGCCAAACATAAAAATTACTATTATAATTCTGGCATGACAAAAGGAAGAGAATAGTCACTCCCATCTGAACATGACCTTATAATTATACAAAGTTATTCTACCTGCTAAAATATTACTCAATAAAATATTCCCAGATTTAACTATTATATTCATCATTCTGCCAGAAGGTGTAGGGTAGATTTAAACTTCCTCCCCAGAAGCCAATATTCAGATTACTTTAGTGGTCTTTTCTGTCCTTTATTAACAGCACATACTTTCTCTATCTCATTTTTCTTCAAAAAAGGTGGTTTATTAAGGTATTACAGAACTACAGTATAGGGCTAAACCAAAATTTATTTTAGCAATCCCTTATTATGGGCATTTATATTGCTTCTAATTTTCACTATAAAAGATGATGCTGTGTTGAGCATCCTTATACAATAATCATTACACAAATCTCTGATTATGTCCTAAAGAAAATTTCCTAGAAGTGAAATTACTTATTGAAAGGTTCTGGACATTTAAAAAATACATATCTTTAAGACTGTTAATACATGTTTCCAAATTGCCCTGCAAAATGATTACATCAGTTGACATCCTCAACAGCAGAGCAGAAGAGAGGTCAATTTACCACGACGTCTCCGTAATTTTTCTCTTTGCAAAATAAATAAATGAAAAATACATTGTTCTTAATTTTTTGTTTGATATTTGGTAAAGTTGAACATTTTTCACATTCTTACTGTTCATTTACATTTCTTCTTTTACTAATGGTTCATAAATTTTCTACTAAGGTACTCACCTTTTCCTACTGATTTATAAGAGGACATTTAATTTAATTGAAATGGAATTCATTTGTTAAGGTACATGAGGTAAACATTTAACTTTAGTATTTTTCCAAAGTTTAATCAATTGTTCTGATTCTAACTGTTGAATAATTAATTTTCCCCAGAGATGTGGAATATTATCAATATCATATCATTAATTTAAATGTATTCTAAGGAGGTTTTACTTTTGTTTTTGTTTTTTTTCATTTGTTTTTCTATTCTGTCATCCATGTCTCTTCTTGAAAGGTTCTCTCTGCACTTTTTTTTTTTTGGTTTTGTACATTTTTATAAATGGTAAGGCAAGTCACACATGTCTTTTTTACAATTTTATTAAATAATCTTCCTTACCTGTTCTGCTAGGTAGACTTTAGAATAATCTTATCTATTTTTAAAAAATAAACTTTTGGGAAACTGTATTAGAACTATAAATTAATTTGCAGAAAATTGACATCATTACAGATCAGTCTTTCCTATCTATGAATAAGGCGACTCCATTTATATAAGATACCCTTTATGTTGTTCATTCATGTTTTGTGATTTTCTTATAGATCTGATTTATTAAGATCTCTTTTCATTGCTAATGTGAACATCATCTTCTATTTTCCTAATGTTTGATGTTAAAATATGGGAAAGGTTGTGCTTTTTAAAATTTTTGCTTTATATCTAACCAACTTACTAAACATTCTTATTACGTAGTTATATATGAGGTTCACTAGACAAAGATTGTATCATCAGAACATAACAATAAACTTGCTAGCTGGTTTCACTAGTTCTGCCTCTAATTTTTTGTCTTGCCTTATTTCATTAAAAATTCCAGAACACATTTTAATGATAGTAAACATGCTGTCATATTCCTGTTGTAAAAGAAATGCATCTAGTGTTTAATCCTCAGGGATGATAGTAAAGATCGGTTTGCCATAGATTTGCAGCACTTCCCACTGTTCCATATTCATCTCGTCTGTTTAATAATCTCAGGATTGGAAATTTGTGTAACCAGTAAGCACAGACTGTCCATATAGTTGCTGTAGGAATTTCCCTCTCATATTTTAAGCTTGTTGGTTTATTAACATATATAACCTCTAGTTCAGTGGTTCTTTATCCTAGCAGTACATTGGATTCACTGGGGAGCTTTTAAACCTGCTGACCCCTGAGGCCTTTGCCTGACCAATTAATAAACATAAAAATCTCTAGGAGGAGGGGATCCAGATAACCAAGATTTTTTAAAAGCTCTCCAGGTGACTCTAATATGTAGTCAGCATTGCAATCCTCTGGCATTCAATTTCAGACATAAGTGAGCATAAGAGGCAGCTGGTTAAAAAGGCAGATTCCCAAGACCCAACTCCCACCCCCTTCCCAGAGATCCCGAATTGGTATATGTTGGGTGAGGGTCCATTATCTGTATATTTAACAAGTATTTTAAAAAACACTGCTTTCCTGGACTGCAAAATGATTTGATTCTACTTCTAGCCTAAAGGAAAATGTATTCCTAGATAATCTGCAACAGGATTGCAACCCGAGCTCCATACTGTACTCACCTGCAGAGCTTTGAAACCATCCTGCTGCCTGAACCCCCGCTTCCAGACATCTGCATGTGCCGGCAGATCAAAAACTCCAGCTCCTGAAGTGCACGCTCTTTACCACAACCCCTTCCTTCAACTTGTACTGGTTACAAAGCTCCTCCCTCGGCCCACTTCTGCGACTGAACCATATAGTAAAATAGGGATTTATATGGTCTGAGCATATGGAGAAAACGAGATACTAATCAGGAGAAATGAACCATTCTTAGTCCTTTAGAAGGCAGTTTTTGCTATGGGCTTTCCATTTGGTGTGGTCTTCTTCCTCATCACGTGCTTCTCCTAACCCTTCCTCTGGGGCTATAGGTGTCCGGGCTGTCCTTCCAAGGGCAAAGGCATCAGCTCCAGTTGATGATCTGGATTTCCATTCAGATATATACCTTCTCATAATGAATGCAAATCCATCTTTGATGCCAGCATAGCACTTTTAGGCTACTAGAATTTTTCAACGTTTTCTCTGAATGCACAGATATTTTACTGTGCACCCTGAGGCTGAATCACTGACTTTTGCCCAACACCATCTTAAGGGGAAATCACAATTTATTTCTGTAACCAACATTTATTTAGAGCTACTCTGTGCCAGATACTGTGTTGTTTCATTATAAATGTTATTTCTCACCAAAGAAGTCCTGTATTTTTACAGATGGGTAAATTAGAAACCCAGGACTCGGGCCAAGGTCCTCCTATTTCAGTACAATTGTCACATGCCTCTGTGACTTAGGGTACGGGGTACAAATGGACCAGGGTCCCTCATCCTGTGGTTCAACTGCACATGTAAAATCTTACCTGCCTGCTGCGCTAAATGGAGCGGAGAGGAAACCTATCTGAGCAATTCAGACAAAGTGGAATTTGTTTTTCTGCAAATGATTCAAATCATTAAATTCAACAAATACCCATTAAGCCTCTATTATGTGTAAGGCTTCACAACCCTTTGCAAGTGCCAACTATAAATTAGATTTGGTTTATGTGAAATCCTCCCCTGTTATTTCTAGGCCGCCGTGCCATATTTTCATGTGTGCTCCACTTATTCAATCTTTTAAAAAAGAGATATACATTTCCAACCTGTGTCAAGACTGGACATCCCTGATGAACCAACTGCTATTTCAGGAAGAAAGAATAAGGGCAATGTGCTGGTTTCGTAAAGCAGCCAAAAGCTCCGCAGTGATGATTCTTCAGTGCCTCCCTCATCCTCCTCTAAACTCTCCCAAGCTGGCTGGATCGGGTCCCTCCAGAGCTCTTTGCTATCTGGAAATGCTGATTTCTCATTAGCCCACAGTGGAGTAGCCACAGCCCCAACTGTTCAACTTTAGTGCTCTCCATTCCCAGCTCGATTTAAAGATTTACAAATTCAGAAAATGGCCTCTCCCACCTGTGAGGCCAGTACAGGACCTCCTGGGTCACTGTGTCCTGCCTACCAGACCAAGCCACATAAGCAGCTCCATGAAAAAGGCCCAACCATTGGTCCTGGTCAGCGCTTTCCTTCCAATACGGTAATAAGGAGATTAGGGTTTAATCAGATCTGATCCAAATTCCTCTCTTGATCTCCCTTTTGAATATGCCCCATTGAGACCTTGGTTTTGCCACTTAATATGCAGAAAGACAATAAGGAGCTTAAGATAGACGCATATCTAAGGCCCCTCTGAACTTGGGAAATCAAAATTGCAACATGCCTCCCGACTGACCCTCAGGAGCCTGAGGCATCAGCGGAGCCAGACTGGGGAAGATGATTTGTTTCCTGTCCTCTCACACACCCTGTGGAGGCTATCAATAATGAGAGCCTGGGGCTTCCCTGGTGGCGCAGTGGTTGAGAGTCTGCCTGCCAATGCAGGGGACATGGGTTCTAGCCCTGGTCTGGGAAGATCCCACATGCCGCGGAGCAACTAGGCCCGTGAGCCACAATTGCTGAGCCTGCGTGTCTGGAGCCTGTGCTCCGCAACAAGAGAGGCCGCGATGGTGAGAGGCCCGCGCATCGCGATGAAGAGTGGCCCCCATTTGCCGCAACTAGAGAAAGCCCTCGCACAGAAACGAAGACCCAACACAGCCAAAATTAAATAATAAATAAATTTAAAAAATAAATAAATAAATAATGAGAGCCTGCACTTTGGCCCCCTTCCATGTCCCTGAGATAAGGAAGCCAAACCGGAGAAGGTGCCCAGGACAGTAGATTGACACCTTGATCTCAGCTCATTTTATCCAGGCATCAAGAGCCTCATACATGAAATTTCACTCGGAACAGTCAATTTTCAGGGAAGAAAATAGCAGTCTTTGACTCTGCCCATTTATTTACCTAATAGTTATTTCTTGAATGCCTACCTTCTGCCCCACCCTATGCTAAGTCAGACTGCCTTACTGAATATAGACAGAAGCATCAGGGACCAAACGTGCCCACCCAGCACTTCCCATCATAGTGAGTGGTAACTGAATGCAAGGCCATCTGTGTCAGAAGGCATATGAATAGAATCCCAAAATAGGGCTGACGGAATGTGAGGTGAGAGAGACCTCAATATGCTGGCAGATCAGAAAAAAGCTTGCTAGTAAAGAGGGTATGATCTGGTGGAGAAGGATGGATGGGAGAGCTGAATGCAGAGAAGAGAGCCTCTGGATGGTTAATTTGTCCAGCAATATGGCACCCAGATTGAACTACCTGCTGCAAACATCTAAAAAGGTTGACTTTAACTCATTTAACTTCTTGATTAAGCAAGAATAGTCAAAGTAAATAATTCCAAACCAGAGAATAAGTGAATAAGAAACCTTTATATTTAAAATAATCACTGAAGCCAACTTTAGCTTTAAAAGCATTTACCAAACCTGGTAAACATGAATATCAGGTATAGCAATACAATGGAATATTATTTGCCCATAAAAAGAAATAAAGTACTGATATATGCTACAATATTGATGGATCTTGAAAACACTACGATAAATGAAAGAAGCTAGTCACAAAAGACAAAATATTGTATAGTCCATTTATATGAAATGTCCAGAATAGGCAAATCCATAGAGACAGAAAATAAATTAGTAGTTAACAGGAGCTGGGGGGTCAGGGGGGGGAATTGGGAGTGACTGCTAATGAGTATGGGTCTTTTTTTTAAGAGGGTGAGGGAAATATTCTAAAATTAGATATTGATGATGGTTGCACAACCCTGTGAATACACTAAAAATCACTGAATTGTCCACTTTAAATGGGCGAATTGTAGGCTATGCAAATTATATCTCAAAGCTGTTAAAAAAAAAAAGAAAGCAAAACAGGAGAGGGACATAGGAGTGACTTATGAGATCACTGTTGAGGAAAAAGGTCAAAATATTGATTAACCCTAGACTTCAAGTTGCATATGCTTATTAAAAACCTCTGGTAATCACTAAAAGAAGAAAAATAGCCTGTATAATTTCTAAAGTAAGACAGAAAATGTAATAACAAAATATAAAATCACTCAAATGTAAGGTAAAAAAGGAGAAAAAGAAATAGAGAATAAAATAGAAAAATAAGATGCTATAATTAGAAAACACAAAAGTAATATATTGTATATATATGAATATATATGAATAAATACATAGAAATATAGTGTGCATAAATATCAGCAATTATAAATATTGATGCATAAACAGTTATAGTTAAAAGATAAATATTGAAGATAAAAATAAATTCAGCTCTATGTTGTTTATAAGAGATAAATCTAAGACATAGAACATAAAAAGATTGAAAGTAAAAGAATGAAAAGATATTCTAGGTAAATAGTAAAGAAGGGAAGCTACTATATCAACATCAGATTAAATTGACTTTAAGGAAAAACATAAGTAGCAAATAAAAAAATAACTAGACATGTTAAGCTTTTCCTAGTTGTCTTTTATAAAGGGTCACTATATAATTTTAAAGTTTCAACTTATCAAAGTCATAATCATTCATAATATGCATGTATCTAATAACATATTGTGACAATATTTAAAGCAAAAAATTGTTATAACTATGGAGGAAAACAGACAAACTACTATGTTAAAGGAAAAGATTTTAACATAGCTATCTTAGTAACTGTTAGCCCAAGCAGGGGAAAAAAAAATTAAGAATACCTATTGAAATCACACTATTAACTACATAACCTAATGGGCATTCATAGAATATTCCACCCAACAATAAGAGGCAACAAAATTATTTCAACCAAAATCGACAATATATTGGACCATAAAGAAAGTCTCAACAAATTTCAAAGGATTTGGTGTCACGGTAAGTTCACTAAGCATAAAGCAGTTAGGCAAGAAATAGTAGCTAAAAGATTAACTAGGAAAAGCTTAACATATTTGGAAATTTAAACATGTTAAGCTTTTCCTAAAGCTTACTCCTAAATAAATCACTCACACATCAAAGAATAAATCATATTATAAATTAGAAAACATCTAGAGTTAAACAATAATGCTATGTGAGAATTCCCTGCATTTTGAAATGCAAGTAATGCAGTACTGATAGTGAAAACTATAACCTCAAATGCTCATGTCTGAAAAAGAAAAAAGGCTGAAAATTATTAAACTAAGCTTCTGTCTTAGTTTAAAAAAAAAGAGAGAGAGAAAGAGAAAACAGCAAATTAAACCCAAAGAAAGTAGAAGGGGGAAATAATAAAGATAAGATAAGTTAATAAAATAGAAAACCAACATACAATAGAGAGGATAAAACAAAAGCCAACAGTTGATTCTTTGCAAAGAGTAATAAAATTAACCTCTAGCAAGGTTGATTAAGATAAAAGGTAGAGAAAATATGAATAAACAAGACTAGGAATGAAAAGGGGGACTTAATTACAGATGCCACAAACATTAATAAGATGAGATTATGAAGAGTTTCATGCTGATGAATGGGAAATCTTAGATGAAAGTTAAATTTGACTCAACAAAATTAGCAAACATTTTAAAGTGAACAGAAGAGAGCATTCCAAGTAGAGAGCATTATGTGAGAGAAGAGCGAATGGTAGAAATCTCAATGACTTTGGGGGGCACACTCACTGATCTGCTCCACAAACATTTACTGGAAAGGAGTCTGTGTTGCACTCTGGGCTAGCTGCTGTGTGGGAGACCTCATGAATTGGCATGAATATTACCCCTAAAGAGCTCACAGCATAGTGGGAGGTTTTAGGGATGTACATACATGTGTAACAGAAGGAAATTAAAGTTCTCTGGAGGTTCACTGAGGAAATGAGTGAAGATGGGACCTAGATTTTGTGTTGGACTGCATTAGGAGGAGGATGAAGAACTGGAGGAGGTTGGAAGGAACATGAATGTGAGACTGAGGAATTCAGACTTTATTCTGGACCAATAGAAAACACTAAAGTTCTTGAATAAGGGAAAATTACGAATGGGATTTAAGATTTATGAAGCTAATATAAATACACGTGTATGAAGAATGCGATTTTGGAATGTTGGAAGATGAAGCATGGCGACAAGTTCAGAAGATACTGCAGTAGGCAAGATAAGCTGTGATACATTCCTAAATTAGGATGGTGGAGGTAGACACAGAGAGGAAGAACATTATGCAGAAGCACTGACAGGCTTAGTTATTGATTAGATGTTAGGCCTAAGGTAGAGGGGAGACATGGGCATCCTAAGATGTCCAGCCTGAACAAATAAAAATTAAATAAATTAGTGACCATTCAGTCATTGCTTTGTTTCAAAGACATGGTTGGGAATCAAATAAATAAAATCTTTAATGAGTTCTAATTTCTCAATTCAGGTAGTATGTGTCCTATGAGAGAACAGAAAGGCTAGTTCAGATGTGAAGACTAGGCAATAATGTCAACTGGATCTTGGCTAAGAAATCTTTGAAACTGCTGCCAATCAGCCAACAAGCAGCATGACGGATACACTCAAGGTCAAAGAGAAATGATAATGGACATGGCTTCTTAATGCCTCCCTTTGATCTTCACCAAAGTCTACTGCACAGAGTGTGGGAACCATAGAGTCAGAGACACAGAATTCGGGGGTCACTGCTTTTCATGCTGTTTTAAGCTGTGGATGTTGGGTACACAGGAGTTTCAGCAAGCAAGGGGTCTACCGTATGACCATATATAAAGCTTTGTGCTGTGTATTTACTGCTTCATTGGGCTTAACACAGATGCCAGTGAAACAGACGGAGCTGTGGACTACAATAGCACAGCGAGAGGAAATGGCCAGGAAGAACCTTGCTTGCAGAAAGTGTGATTTCAGCCTTCTTGTTTTTCAGATGGGGAAACTGAGATCCCAAAAGGGAGTATCTCACCCAAAGCCTGTAGCTTTGGAGGCATGAATGACAGCCAGGCCATCCCCTACCAGTTGAGCTCTCTCCACACCGCATGCTGCCTCCCGTCTGGTAAAGATTCTCCTTGGAGCATCATGAATTGATGCGGGACCTGGGAGACAATGCTCTTGATGTAATCTTTCTAACTAGGTTGCAGGGGGTGATTCTGATACCCCTTCCAATCCCTTCTCTGGGTCCCAGGGTGGACTTCATTTTTTACAGCTCTGAGAATCAGAATCATGGACATTTGCCTTGTGGTAGAATGGCCCCAGATGGCAGAGCAGTCAATCCTTTGAGTGAAGAACAAGGCAAGAGTCACTAAAAGGCCCATGAAGGCTCCTGGAGAAACAATCAATACCCATCTTCTGTGCATGTAATTTTCACTTGTGTAATGCACTAAAAACTGCAAGCACCTTGGGAACAGGTACTATGTCTTAATGTCTCTATGGGCCTGACACAGAAGAAGTAAGCAGCAGATGTTCAATTAACTTAATTCTTAATTGATATTCTCTAGGAATTCAGCATTCCACATAAGTTTACCATCATAAAGTAAAATTGCACCTCCATTTTGTAACTACTTTAAATGGAAAATTTTTCACAATGTGTGACACCCTCACTTCCTTCTCTACTAAAATAATCCAACCTTTCTTTGATGATCTGTAATCACCAAATTGAGTATTTTTTTAATAAGTCCCGTTATAATGTAGGAGGAAGACTGAAAGGTTTCAGACTGTTTATGCAATAAATAAATAAATAAAGCAGTCCACAGACTGCTGCTCTTTTTGGGTTTTATGTCTACATTTGATGATCCCTGTTTCTCTTTTGCAATGTGGCTTTCAGCTGTCACTTCTTGGTGCTCTCTTCTTCCTCACCCAAGCATCCCAGAGACGCCAAGCCCCAGAAACTGGAAGGAACATCTCACCTGCATATTGTGAGAGACAGTGGAATTGTCCAAAAGATAGAATAACTAGGACCATCTGTATGGGTCAGAGTAGGGTTACACCCTATTACAGGTAGTTGTGCCTCGGGGCCAGAGTGGCCCAATGCAGCAGGAGGCCAACAGAACACAATGGGGAAGTTGAACTTAGCATAGAGACATTCTCCCTGGAGAACACAGAACCATGGGTTTTTTTGTTTCGTTTTTGTCGGCGTTTTTGTGGATTTTTTTGTTGTTGCTGTTTCATTTTTTTTCAAGGTACCGAACTGCACTGTTTCCTTACACTTGAGAGACACAGGCCAGACAAGCATTGTTTTCTTCCAGTGCAGCCAGTATTCTCCTTTCATACACTGTCATATTAACCCTGCCATGTTGTAGCTTGATACTATGGCAGTAGATCAACAGTCTGTGTACCTCACTCATCCAGAACACAATTTTTTTAAAAGAAGCAGAAAGCTGTCTGTAGCCCGGATTTGGAAAGACCTAGGATTCGTTTCACGGTTTTCAGCCAGAAAACTATATATAATAAGTAAAGACATCCATTTGCCATAGATATTTATTAAGCTCCTACTATGCATCAGGTGCAGCATTGTGTACAAAGATGCTGCCATCTAAGAGGCAAAACACACAGAGTTGGCCAGTAAGTGTTGTGCTTCCAGGTGCCATAGGCTGAGGGAATTGGATGTGATTTTTTTTTTTAACCATTTGGTTTGAATTACGCCAGCTCTTCCTTCTTTCCTATTCCACATTCTAGTGGCACAAAGAAGATGATTCTTCTCCCTGAGGTTAAAAAGAATAACTGAGCAGAGGGCTATGAGGAGACCTCACAGAAGGAAAATTCAGAAGGAATAGACAACGGAGTAAGCATTCAGCGAGCGGCACTGGGACCGCAGGGCAGTAGGCAGATTCTCAGAAAGAGGCAGGCATTTGAAGATAGGAGAAGCTTGGGTTGAGGAGCTCAGAGACAGGCAGCAAGAAGACAAAGTATACTTTTGGGTAGTTTGAATCACTTCTATAGAGAATTAGCTGCCAGGACTTATTTTCAAACTTAATCATGTTCATCTTTGTTGTCTGACTTCATCTGGCATGCAGAAAGCTGGATAAGGAAATTGCACGGCATGCCACCATCACCCTGTAGAAATAATACATTCTCTGCAGACAGGGACAATGTCGTATTTATTTTTACATCCTCTAAACATCTGGCACAGGACCTTCTTTGCACTGAATAGATGCTTACTAGGTGTTTTTTGTTTTATTTTTTCATTTATATCTATATGCATATAAATATATAAGCAATATTGCAAAATACCTGTAACATTTTACAATATTCAAAGAGCTCTCCCACCCATTAGCTTGTTTGACTCCTGCAACATTACAAGGGTAACTGGTTTTGTGACTTGGCAGCAAGCAAGCCAAAAGTAACTTTATTCTGTCTCAATGCCATCCCTTTAAACCTAACACTGTAGAATCAATCTTCTCTGTCGCTGGATAAAACCCCAGAGAGTTCCTGTAGCTTTTCCTGCTACTTCAAGATTTTGAAAGCCCCAGTCCAGTCTAATATTAAAGTTTCAAATCCTCATTCAATGTCAAATTTCTCCCCTCCCGGAGCTTGGGTTTGTGTCAGGCTCAAAAACCTACATCAGGGAGTTGGAGGAGCACGGACAATTCAGCTCTGGTTTTGCTTTGCCTCCTCCTGCACTGACCATTTTTGGCCTCTCCAAAGTCAGGTAAAGGGAAGGAAGAAAAGATAAGAAGGGCAAGGAAAGGTCTCTCTTGTTAGGCACAGGTGTAATTTGGTGTTACTGCCCCTCCCTGGGTGTGGCAGCTGTCCAAATGTGGACGTGATCCTTTCTTTCCTGTGCCGCTTTTGTGGGCATTTGGAGATTCCCCGCCCTGTCCTCACGCTGTGACTGCAGTTCTCTGGTGCCATCCCCAGACAATCCCCGCCAGGATCCTCCACAGCTTCTACAGCTAATGGTGCACTTTCTGCAGAGCTCATCTCACACCACAACATGATGCCCTAGTGGCCCTCCCAAAGCTCAGTAGACATACAGCAAGCTTCCTGGATCATTCTCTGAAGCCCCTGCCCACTTGACTTTGAGGAGAGGAGAAGAAATGCATAGCACACTAACAGTCTTTCTCCAAAGAACTCCTCACTTTCCATTCTCTCCAAATTCTTTCATACATATATGCACATATATATCACCTTTGAGGAAGGTGATGACCAAGAGTGACCCACTTATCATGGAGTTGATCTTTGGTGTGGTCTTTCTCCTCTCTTTAGGGCAGGGGTCCCCAACCCAGTCCGCAGCCTGTTAGGAACAGGGCTGCACAGCAGGAGGTGAGCGGCAGGCGAGGGGGCGAAGCTTCATCTGCCGCTCCCCATCGCTCACATTACCACCCGACCCATCCCCATCCCACCCCCCCACCCCACCCCACCCCAACCCCGGTCGGTGGAAGAATTTCTTCCATGAAACTGGCCCCTGGTGCCAAAAAGGTTGGGGGCTGCTGTTTTAGGGTATGAGGTCCCCAAATCCAGTCAACAGCAAAAGCCCTATTTTAACAATCTGTTTCAAAAGCTACGCCTGAAAAGGTGAACAGAGTAGATGTTAATTTTCTTACTTCCGTATCACAGGTGAGGGAATTAGGCTCCTGCCTCAGGTCACATGGCCATTCAGAGGCAGTACTGGGACTCAAACTGATGGTGGCCTCAAGCACCACACTCTTTCTACTGCCCTGTGCTCTCTCAGCCCCCAGCCTCACACTGGGGCCCCTGATCATGCTAACTCAGTCAAGCACAAGAGAGGAGAACTTGCCTCGTGATACCCTGCCTAGTCTTCAAACTGGGAATGTTGGTTTTCCACAGGGAAACTCTTACAAGCTGAATCTCCTGCTACGAGCAATACTACTATTAACAGTGCTAATAATAATAATACAAAACAGCTACATAGCACTTCCTAAGCACTAGTCTAAGCAATTATCATATATTAATTACCTATATTAATTCATATGATCCCTGCAACTACGCCATGAGGTAGCTACTATATCGTTAGATGACATTTTACAGATGAGGAAATAGAGGTACTGAGAGGTTAGCTTGTCCAAGGTCATGCTATTAAGTTAGGGAGGCAGGACTCTAGCCACAATTTCTGATGCAGTAATTCTCACACTTTAGTTTCCGTAAGAATCACCTAGGGAACTTGTTAAAACACACATTCCAAGCCTTCTATTTAGATACCGACTGTGTATCTGGCTTGGACCCTGAATCTGCATTTTAGTGCATTCCCAAGTCATTCAGGTGAAAGCCTGTATACACCAGGCCTGGTGCATCATTTACAAAGGAATAAACATAGAACTGTGAGACATTATGGTAACTCAGCCAAGGATGGACCCTTCTCCAGTTATGTGCCAAAGAGAGTCAGTGTGAAAGGGCAGCTGGAAACTTCCTCAATTTGCTCTCTTCCTCTACATTCATAGTACTGTTTGGTGAATAAGTGTAATGTTTGTTGAATAAATAAACTTGTTCCCAGGATCCTGAAGACTGTGAAAAGAAGTTTACTTTTAATACACTTCAAAAACACATAATCTAAAAAATAGCTCACACTATTGAACAACTTCAGCAAATCCCCTGCACTACCTGCCAAGGTCATAGTTTCAATCTCACCTTCAATTATTGATAGATAGCCTGATAATTTGAGAAGAGAGAAACAGACTTTTTTCAAGCTTTGGAAAAGGAAAGTCCTTTTAATAAGAGATTCCATCCTGATTACATAGTTCTTATCAGGAAATCCCTTGAAAGCTGAATTCCAGAAGGCAACTATTAAAAATGCCATTGAAAAACTGGAAATCATCTGCTTACACAGCTTAGAACAGACCAGGAGGGATTACATATTTGGTGCAGAACAAGAACTAAAAATCATTCTTGTGGCCAGAACTGGACTGAATTTTTGAACTACCTTTGCCTCCACAAGTAAACCTCCTTTCAAATTTAACTAGAAAATGCTACAGCAAGCAGACAAGAAGGAAGGAACCCAGCCATTTTTGACTAAGGTAGTCAGTGTACCATTAATGACACCACCAGTCAAGATCTCCAACAAGAGTAGACCAAACTGTATTACAAAGGAAAAGGGGGCTCGAGCCCAGGAGCACTTCAATGGGCAGGGCTTGGCCAAAGGACAAGGAAGAGATGTAACAAAGCAGGAGCCCACAGACACTAGACAAGGAGTTAATCCCTTTAATAAAGACTCAGTCATGAAAGTCCCAAGGCTCTAGAAGGACCAAGTCCAGGCTAGTGCTCCAAAGCAGCACTCAAGAGTTTGAGCAAGAGAAGCCACATGCTAAATGTACAATTACTTATTCATGATATGGGGACCAAAGATACTGGTAGACTTCTGTCAACAAGATTTCAACTGTAGCTCAGCTCTGGCCATAACACCCTTGAACATGGCCCAAAATTCACCTGACTTAGGACTAATTATTTTTAAAACTTCTTAAGCTCACTCTGAATTAAAATGTTTTATGGAACTCTTCTAAACGCAAGACCAACCATGGAAAATCAACAAAGATCTGCCTGTGCTCCTCCATCTTCCCACCTTCTGTCATCACTTTACCAAGTGTTGGACTTTAACTCCCTTCATAAGTACTTCTGACTACATGATGGGTGCACACACTTCCAGGTTTTCAAGCTGACCTTGGAGAAGTTACTGTCTCATTGGAGCATACAACAGACACTGACAGAACAAGTGTCGGCGAAGCAGAGAAAGAACCTTGTTACCTTCTCTTATCTACCTGCACTGTCACTCAACCACTGAAACAGCGGAAAGGGGCCCCAGCAGAACCTGTTAGTGATAGAGTCATGCTGGTTCTACTTGGTGTTTTGGGATTTCTGGGTGATCGAAAATTGATGAATGATTTGTCTAATATCTTTCCCAAGCACTGAGCTAAAGCTACAAATCAGGACTTATTATAATCTCTTATTTCTCACTATGAAATACATTAACTGTTATTTTAATATCTTGCTAAGAACCATTTCAGCTAAATATGAATATTGATTTTATCTAGGATTAATAAAGTGAATATTTTAAACTATCCTGTCAGGAAAAATTTTGTCTTTGGGGCACTAAAACAAAGCAGTCAGGTTCTGGATCTTTTCTACTGCTGGATCAACAGCTCAGTGAAAGGAAACTCTATACAAATATATATGCATTAATATTTTCTTTCTACTGAAATATATATTTATCATATATGTATTCATCAGCTTTCATGCATGCTGTCAGACATGGAAAATTATCTTTGTTTACTAACTCCTTCATGGGAAAGAGGTCCCTCATGTGTTAAACAAAAAGGAGCTTTATTATTTATGAGATTGAAAAATAAAGGTTGCCATGGCTTTAAGATCTAGTGATTGGTAATCAGTTTTTATAAATGACCATGAATCACTTTTGTGCTGGCTGGGCTTTGTTTGGAATGTGAGATGGCTGTTCTGCCTTACAAGAATGGAATTATTAATGTACCCTCCCTGGAGGGTTTCAATTTCACCCGTACAAGTAGCTGTATATCTACCAAGTGTATGGTATGTTCGGTATGCCTATCTATGAAATTTAAAATTATATGCTTTGTGTAAAACAGAATATATAATAGACTCTGAAATTGAATAAAACTTATTGGACTCATTTTTTATCCTTTGTGACATTTTTCTAGTAAGAGAGTTCAGACAAAAGCCATTGCCACCAAGGAGCCAGGAATGCAAAGTCTTGTCCAATTTAAATAATCACTCCTCTCTGTCATGTTTTACAAAGAAATGTATTCAAACATGCTCTTTGAGCATTTCTATGTTCTCGTCTTAGCTTTTACAAATATGGGCAGGCAAAGACACCCCACCCCCATTTGTGTGTTTTTGTTACTTGAAAAAAAAAAAAAATCTTGGCAAGTGTCTCATAATAATGAGAGGGCTTTCTTCTATGATAAATAGGACAGAGGCCTGGCTCACACATTTAGCTCAGAACTTCACATTCCTCCTCTTCTCATCAAACAAGGTAAGAAGTAAAGTCCAAGATAATAAGACGTTCATGGCAAATCTCATGATGTCACTTTCCTTGTTAAAACCCTTTGTTGGTTGCCCATATCCATACGGCCAAAACTTCTTAGTATGGCTAACAAAGGCTTTTCATGACTTAACTCCTTGATGACCTCTCCAATTTCGTCTCCCAACTCCCTTTTTCCAACTCCTTCTCTGGTTCTCCAGGCATTCATATGAACTCCCTTCAGTTCTGGGAATGCAGAATTCTCAATATTTCTCTTCCTCTCCCTGCCTCCCCCTGCCTCCCCCTCTTCCCCTCTCCCTCTGTCTCTCTGTCTCTCTCTCTCTGATATAAGATTACATAAACCCATGAGTAGTGGGGCTGGCTGAAGCCCTGCAGGCAGAAAGGGTATACCTAAACAAGTTATATGTGCCTACTCCTGTGAAAGTGAACTAGCCTCTTAGAATGAAAGGGGCGCAATGTTGTCATATTGATCAAATGGCCTCTTGATATTTTCAAGGAACAGTGCTCATTTGGATGCTCACTCAGCATTGGTCTCTGTTGCTGGCAGGACAGACAGCTGGCAGCAGCAATAGACAGATCAGTCTTGGAAAATCTGAACTCATGCTGTTGAACCCATGTGTATGCGCCATCAGAGCGGCTACTCTGTTCATGTGTCTATCATGCCAATATTCAGGTGGCTGATGACAGAAGCTGGCTGACATCAACTGGATCAGTAATTTTGCCCACTTGGTTGTTTAGTGTCTCTTCTGTGGTGCATGCTCTCTGGTGGGCATTAATGTGCAGTATAAAAATCTCCACACATCATGACAACTCCCATTTGTCTATCTATATGCCATTAACCCAGACTTCTTTGTTCCTAACCTTTCCATCTGTTTCTATTCACCACTGCCCAGTTATAGTTTGTTATAAAATAGTATGAAAAATCTAAAAAAACAGATATTTTATAAAAAGTGACAGATCCTCAATTAAGCAAACAATTATTAGAATAATAAACTTTCCCAACAGTATCAAAAATCAGTTGATCCAAAATTTGAAAAATTCAAGTACTTTTCATTAGCTTTAGATAGGCCATGCAATATTAAGAGATACTGCCCAATCAATACTTCAGTGTATTTTCTCTCAATTCTCCTTCTAAATTTATAAACACATATCAATTTGCAACCTAAAATATCAGACTCATGGCATAGATATTTCTAAATGTTTTACATCTCTCAAAGAAAATTTTTATCTAGACATGAAAAATTAGTTTCTAAGACTATGAATGGCGCTCCAACTATGTTAAGTCAAAATTGGATTTACTAGAATTTTGAAACAAGATTCCCTTCCCTATCATGCAAATGTGAGCTGTTTCTAAACCTTCTTAGTGATAGTGATAGAAGAGAGCCAGTCACCAAATCAATAGCTGCATACCAAGAACCTAAGTCTATATTAATCTGCTCTAGCAAAGATAACACATCTGGGAAGGCAGCTGTGATTGTGGCTACTGCTTTGTTGAGCTTGCAGTAATCCACCATCATTCTCCAAGCTCCATACAGTTTTTGCAGCTAGACTCATGAACTAAATGGAAATACAATGAGGACCACCACCTGCACCCCTTGGATGCTTTAAGTATGACAGTAATCTCAACCATCCCCTCTAGAATGTAATATTGGGTTTGATTCACTATCTTGGCTACAGGGGCATAGAGGGGTGAGGGGTAGGTCAGAGGTTTTCTCTATGGTAGCTTTGACACCCCAGACTAATGACTCAACATGGTGGCTACACCAACTGCCAACTATGTCAAAACAACTGTATATTCGAGGATGGGAAAATGAACACCAGACCTTGTATAGGACCCCACAGGCCCCTCTTCTAACAGGAGGACCATATAATTTGGGTCTCTGGGAATCAATATCAATTCAAATCCTGTGCCCAACAGTCCTTGGAATGTCTTGGTATTCCTCTTTCCCCAGAGCATAGTTACCCATGTAAATGACCTTAGATCTCTTTGGAGAAGGACTGGGGAAACAGTTACTGTATATCTATGTCATGGGGCTACATGGTCCTTCTTCCTAGAGACTTAACCACCTCTTCAGGCAATAATCGTGGTTCTGGGTGGACTTTAACATAACAGACCTGCCATGTTTGGGCATTTAACAGTCTTTGAAGTTCAGCCACTATCACTGTTAAGTCCTAGCTCAGTTCTTGGCTTTGAAAATAAGAGCTTCTTTGTATGCAATCAAAGATGCCCTCTGGCTTTCATACTTGGCTTTATATTGCCTTTACTCACCTTCAGCAGATCATTATCTTTCTGTAAAGCATCAGTGACATTTGACAATAGCCATCTAATCCTATCGCCCTAATAGAGACTATTTATACATCTCATACGTTGATCTCAAAAGCCTGTTATATCCTGCATGCTAGTACATTCCCTTCCACCAGTTCACCACCTCATTTCAACACTAGTGGAAATTTTAACAAGTGGAGTGATACCTTTGGCCAAGGGCTATCTGTGCACTTGTGACTGGGTCTTTATTGCAGCCTGGTAGCTAGTGATCTAAAACTTCATCTTATCATCTGCTTTCCTGGATCACTCCCAGTACCAACATTCATAGGTTGGATTCTTTGGAGCAGATGCCAAGATGGAGAGATGGAGTTTTGGGTGGAAATTTTTGCTTCCTACAGGAGGTGGAAATGGAGCTGGTCCTTAGAATGTAGGACTGAGACAGTAGGGAGAGATACAGAGACTATTCCATGGATTTCTTTTTTTTTTTTTTTTTTAATTAATTAACTTATTTATTTGTTTTTGTTTTTTTTTTTTTTTAATGTCTGTGTTGGGTCTTAGTTTCTGTGCGAGGGCTTTCTCTAGTTGTGGCAAGTGGGGGCCACTCTTCATCGCGGTGTGCGGGCCCTTCACTATCGCGGCCTCTCTTGTTGCGGAGCACAGGCTCCAGATGCGCAGGCTCAGTAATTGTGGCTCACGGGCCCAGCTGCTCCGCGGCATGTGGGATCTTCCCAGACCAGGGCTCGAACCCGTGTCCCCTGCATTGGCAGGCAGACTCTCAACCACTGCGCCACCAGGGAAGCCCTCCATGGATTTCTCTTAATAGAGTAGGGACAAAATCAATGCTTTGAGAAGATTGGCATTTGAGATCAGGATAGATTTGCGAGTGAGGAAAAGGAATTAGGGACTGGTCACATGGCAGCGGAATCAAAAGAGAAAGAGTGGAAGGAGCAAAACATCAAAGAATTGCAAAGAAAGAATTGGTGTGACCTAGAAACAGTTTGAATGACATAGATAAAGATTTGGGACCTGGATGTCCAGGATGATAACAGCACCCCTGAAAGAGAATGAGAATTTGGGAAGACAGATAATGAGTTGAGATTCCAAATGAGTTTGATGAGAAGACAATAACTGTTCATTCCAGGAAAGGTGTTCTGTAGGTATGCCTCTGGTAGTAAGAGTCTGGATTCTGGGTCAGAGAAAGGAATGGGCTATATAGGTTTGGAAACAAATAGTGAAAGCCTGAAAGACAAACCTTTGAAAGAACTTACAAGCTTGAGAGTTGAGGTTTGGGGAACACTCACTCAGGGACCAGAGGAGGAAAACAGAAGGAGCTACCGAGACAGGGAGAACCTAAGCAGTGCCTGGAGGGTGCCATGTGAGGAGGGTTTCATACAGACACAGCTCACCAGTGAGACAAACCTACTACAACTCCCATGAGACGATCTGCACAAGTACTACATTGATACTTAATTTTTCCCAATTATTTTTTTAATGTTTTTTCATTCATTATTTATGATGAATGTTGCCAGATCTTTGATTCTATCTTCCCTCAAGGTTAGAGCTTATTCCTTTAAATACATGAAAAGAGAAAATGTGTCTTTGCTGAGGAAGTCTCTGAAAAAGATTTGGAGATAGAAATCTTTTCAGGGTGAGTTTTCCTGGTGACTGCAACATCATATCTAGACCTATCATCATTATGCACCAATTAGAGGGGTCAGTAATACAGCCAACAGCTTGTGCCCAGGACACAGATCTAGAGGTGTTCTATGG
The DNA here is from genome assembly GCF_965194805.1 of Balaenoptera borealis. Classification (NCBI taxonomy): domain Eukaryota; kingdom Metazoa; phylum Chordata; class Mammalia; order Artiodactyla; family Balaenopteridae; genus Balaenoptera; species Balaenoptera borealis. The sequence continues at coordinate 75,834,360 of NC_138871.1, forward strand.
GTTGCATCCTTGATCTTTGATAAGGCCAGCTGGCAGCACCACAAAGCCATGGCTCCAGCTCTAAATATACAAAGTCCACTTAGGGAAACTGGTAGCCTCTTATTTTCACATTTAATAAAAGTATGCATAGCTAATCCTCTCTAAAAGTTTGAGCAACCCTCTCCTTCTAGCAGTTTTAGAAACTTTACAGTCATCAAACCCCACATTCCTCATATCCCAGTTAACTTTAGTTACCCAGCCTGCAGCTCCCCCTTTCTTTCCTAAATCTGTGTTCTCCAGAACCCCAATCCACGTCCACACGGTCTAGGTCTTTTCAACAACAGCTCCTTTCACCTTCTGGCCTTATGTAAAATGTGGCTTTCTCCTGAAGAATCACTCCAATTTGAGACAAATCATTCTTGCACATGCTCTGCTAGCTGCTCAATTCTATTTCTGGACCATTTCTCCACCGTTTTCTCGCAAAAGCCCTCTGCTCCTTCTAGATTTGTGTCATTCTGTTTACGGACCATTTTCTGCCCCTCCTCGTCATCTCTCCACTCCCATATGATGTCTTAGTCAACAGAGACTGTAGCAGCTGGCCCTCAAGTTCTCTTCTCTACCTAGAACTCTCCCAGGCCCAGGTGGATGGCCTTCCAACCGTGCACTCACTCAACGCATGTCCCCTCCACTGGGCTCCTTCTCCTCCATTTCTCTTCCCCACATCATGGACAATTTATTATTGCCAAGAACCACTCCACTTCTAAAAAATAAATTAGATATGCCTTCTGAACACCATACTCTTATTACAGTGATCCCTCCCACACCTCCCACAGTCAATCTTCAATCCCGGGGAGCTTTTCGGTCCTTTCCCAAATCTCACTCTCTGTGGTCTCTCTCTCATCCTCACTTTCTTCTGTATAGAATTTAAACTCCACTGGCCCCCTTTAGTTCCTGTCTTGACAATGTCCTCAACTCTCTTGCCAATAAATATCATAGTTTGGGCTACCATCACCTCTTTTCTAGACTACTGAAACAGCTAACTAATTGATCCACAGGGTCTCCAATCAACTCTCTAGAGTGATCTTTCTTAATTGCAAGTCTGATCACATCACCTCCCTGCTTTCAGTATTTCAGAGGTTCCCCTATCCTGAGATTGCTTATAAGGGCCTGTTTGATGTAGCCATCACTTTCATCTCAAAGGTCCTCTCCTCCAACTCTCCTTCACTAACTTCTGCTCCCATCCTACTGCCATACTCAAGGACTTTCAGCTCTGGGAATATATCTCCTCTCCTCCTCTCCCCCTCACCCTTCCTATCTTCTCCTCTCCCCTCCCCTCTCCTCTCCTTCCCTCCCTTCCCTTCCCTTCTCTTCTCATTCCTTACTTTCCCTCTCCTCCCTTCTTCTTCCCTCTCTTTTCCCCTCCCTAACTCATCACTTTCTACAAGATGGTCCCTCTTCCTGGAATAGTTTATTTCCTCCTTGCTTCCTCTGACTCTTTCTATTTATGCTTCAGGTATAGATCCCTCCAGAAAGCCTTTCCTGGCCCCTAGTTAGGATAACTGGTCCTTGTCTTTGACAACTGCTACTTTATTTAGGTTATAAAAGGTCTTGTTATCTGAATTGGAATTGCAATTCCTTAGCATTGCTATCTCCACATAATGTTCTTTGCTCTTATCATCTGTGCACTTCACTCCTGACCCTGGCACCCAGGCTCCTTCATGGCTCAGAGCAAACCACCTTTCTCACTTCATCCTCTACCCCTCTTGTAACCTGCATTGTTCATATTTTCATGAGGTCACCCCTCCTCTTTAGCCACAACACACTCCTGGACATTCCTCAGTACACCAAGCTCTTTGATACCTTCATGTCTACACATTTTTTGCTTTCTGCTTAAAAGCACCCTGTCCTCTCCTCTCTACTTGGAGACTTCCAACTCAGCTTTGAAGATTTAGCTCGGGTGTCAGCTCTTACATGAGTCTCCTTCTCTCCCCTGTGCTCCCTCAATATTCTGCCTAAAACTCTCTCAGAGCATAGGACACTGTAATTCCAGGTTTATATGTGTGATTCTCACTGAGACAATGGTCTTTAAGGTGCGAAACCATAGATTCAGCTGTGCATCCATTCAACCTTGTGCATAGAGAAAAAGAGAAAAGGTTTCACTAATCATTACACAAGTGTGGTATGGTTCAAAAATTTTTTTCTCAAGTCCCACAATTTTCTTTATTTCCCCAAATTCAGCTGCATTTTCAAGCAATCACAATTGTCAGTGAATCACACATTAAAATGTATATGCCATATACTTTGCTTCTAACTAGTATTTATAGACAAAATAGTCTAAACTGAACTGTTTATGTTTTCATGAGGCCACAAGAATTTGCTAAAGGCAAAGTTGGTTGTTTTGACCATACACTTCATATTTCACAGGAAGATGATAATACAGTATCATTCTGCAGTAAACCACAAGCCTAAATAAGAATTTATTAGGACAAAATTGTTGTTCTGTATGTTTATTATTTCTTCTCATCTTACCAAATCACATTTCTAACTTGTATTTGCTTTCTCTCACTGTCATTTGAAGTGAAATTAGTTCCCTGAATCACATATCATTCTGGGTAGTAGCCAAATACACATTCTCAGTGGATCTAATTTGATCCCAGCCCTCTGACTTACCCTGAGTCTAAAAAATTGGGGGCATCAAAGAAGAAGGTATGAGTATCATTGGAGAATCCTGCTTACCCTGAGTCTAAAAAATTGGGGGCATCAAAGAAGAAGGTATGAGTATCACTGGAGAATCCTGTTTTACTTTTGCTGGAATTGATCAGAAAGTCAAAGGCAATAAAGCATTTATTTATTTATTTATTTTTATAAATTTATTTTATTTATTTATTATTTTTGGCTGTGTTGGGTCTTTGTTGCTGCACGCGGGCTTTCTCTAGTTGCAGCGAGCGGGGGCTACTCTTCCTTGCAGTGCGCGGGTTTCTCATTGCAGTGGCTTCTCTTGTTGTGGAGCACGGGCTCTAGAGGACAGGCTCAGTAGCTGTGGTGCACGGGCTTAGTTGCTCCGCGGCATGTGGGATCTTCCTGGACCAGGGCTCGAACCTGTGTCCCCTGCATTGGCAGGCAGATTCCCAAGGAATCCGCCACCAATGCGCCACCAGGGAAACCCAGCATTTATTTTTTTAATCAGTGAATATTTGTTGGGTGCTTATTAAGTACATAGAAATGTGTGTAAGCTTTAGGGATACAACAATAAAGAAGGGAGACACCATCATTGCCCTCACAGAGCTCCCAATCTAGCAGGGGTGACAGGCAATTAAAGAAGAAGCTACAATGCAGTATGATAAGTGCTACTATAGGGGAAGTACTGGGTGTCATAGGGTGACATATAGTAGGGTGACATATAGTAGGGTGTCAGGGAACTGAGTATTTCCTGGTTCTCAAACCACTGGACGTCAGTAGGCATGCTAAATGTACTTTAAGGAGTAAAAGGGAAGAATTAGGTGTTCAAAATCCATGGTATGTGCTCAAAAATATTTATTGAATATACAAGTGAATAAATGCAGAGGCTTTCAGTCAAGGCAAAGGTAGTGTCCTTGGGTCACAATGACAATGCCTGGAGTTGGGACCAGTACTATATAATGGATTGGCCCAGAATACGGCAGCACAGTGAATGTCGAGCTCTTGGGTAAGGCTGGGACTTCCACTTCACCCCTGTAGGGGAGAAGATCTCACTAGCACAGCTACAAATGGAAAGTCAGTATCCCATCTTTATCCTTCCCTAGAAGTGAGAGTCTACAGAGCTGACCCCTCAAGTTCTCCTATAGTTCAACAACTCGGGGAAACTGCCAGCTGCATTCATAATTGGATTACCCCAAACAGCCCAAATGTGTTTTTCCTACATTTTACTGAATTTACACTCACATTTGATTTCCCCAAAACAAAGATGACTTGGAATCCTAAAAAGGATCCATTTTCTGAGCAAATATCTGAAAAACCTGTCAGTAGTATGATACATTTTAGAATCTCCTAAGCAGCTAAGCCCTCAGTATAACGCTGTTCTATATCAGATTTGTAGTTTCTAGACTTTACTTGGCAAAAGGATCTGTGTCTTTGCCAAATCATTTAGCAAGTGTTCACAGCACTTCAATCTGTCACAGGTTATGTTTAATAAGGCGTGTGCTTCCACAGCTACCCCCTCTAGGCTGAATGGAGCTTGTCACCTGCTCGGTGGTTGCCATCACTCTTTTCCAATGAAAGAGATATGTGTGTATAATGAAGCGGGAGATAGGAAGTGTTCTGCATCAGCAGTGAGTTCCTGCTTCTTTTGGGGGAATTCCAAAGAGGACAATCCAAAAACTTGGTTGAATGGTGTAGAAAATGGACCATATCCCAAATGCTCTAAGAGTTCTTCCTTATTTTCAAGCCCAGTGAAAATTAAAGAGCCAAGAGCTCAGAGATGTTCAAGAGATCATTTGGTTCAGCCTGAAGCATCCAGACAAATAAAACTTTATTTCAGCTTTATAGGTGCAGTGCAGGTAAAGAGAGGATAGGTGTATTGCTCAGAGTCAGACAGCAAATCAACAAAATGTTTGAGTCTAGAAACCAAGCCTCTTACCTGCAAATGGTCTTTGCCAGAGCTCTCAAACTTCTCCAACTAAATCTCTTTAATTACAGAAGAAGGTATACACGTACCCCAAGGGAAGAGGTTATAACCCATGCAGGTGACTTCAAGCATGGAATTTCCTTGAACTTACATGTAGGAATTTTTTTTTAATTTTTGTGAATTTTATATTCTATTCAGTGAAGTGTCTGTTTGAATTAATATAAAATCATTTTTGCTTCAAAAAGATGCCATGTTTGTTCTGTATTTTTGCGTATCTTCAGGGCAATGGGCACCCAAGTTCAAGAAACATGCCCTGCTTCATGAAAATACAGTTGTTGGTTCTCTGGCTACCTTTACTCCATCCTAGCAGAGTCTTGTTATACATATGCCATTTTCCCACCCAAGCCATCTAAACCCATCTCCCAAGATGCATTCATGGTGTGACAAGACCAAAAAAAAGCCACTCTTTTCACATAATTCTTGCTTTTTAAGCTCAGTCCTCCAATCTGTAAGGTTCTCTAGTTCTAGGCCATGATACCTCTGGCTTGCAGATGAGGATACTGAAAGAGCCACTACTCCTTTCAAAATCTATCCAAATAAACTGGCTCTTCACCTTCCAAATTTGTATATACTAAGTACAGTAGCATGGAAGGCTCATGGTAACTCTATGAGTTGTGAGAAACATAGAATCAAGGGGGTTATTAGGGATTCTGGTTCCATTTGCTAACTCTGAGTCTATTCTGCTGGAAAAAGCAACATTCTATAGTAGGAATCAAATTCTTTCTTCCAATATCAATTCATCTGTTTTTTAAAATGTATTTTTAATACAAATTATACCCAGACATCTAGAAGAATTACTTAGGTACAAAATATTGGATAGAAGAAAAATGCATACTGATAAGTTAAGCCATGAATGCCACGTGCATACCTTATGTTCGGCCCCAAGGATTGTTTTTGAATGTTATGGTATTGTACAGACACCACATACCCAACCGCTGTAAAATCAGGAGTTCTTCCTGCCCTGGAGCATTCCAGGACACAGCACCTGTAATGGTTAATTTTATGTGGCAACTTGACTGTGTCAGAGGGTGCCCAGATATTTGGTTAAACATTACTTCTAGGTGTGTCTATAAGGGTGTTTCTGGGTAAGATTAACATTTAAATGAGTAGACTGAGTAAAGCAGATTGCCCTTCCCAATGTGGTAGACTTCATCTAAACTGTCGAAGGCCTGAATGCAATAAAAAGACGGAGTAAGAAAGAATTCTCTCTCTCTGCCTGACTGTCTTCAAGCTGGGACATCAGTCTCCTCCTGCCTTCAAACTCGGACTCAGACTTGGACTGGAACTTACACCATTGGCTCTCCTAGGTCTCCAACCTGTCAACTGCAGATCCTGGGACTCCTCAGCCTCCATAATCATGTTAGCCAATTCAATATATATACAATAAATATATATATATTTATTATACATACACTTTTATATATATTTATATATATACTATATATCCTATATCATTTCTATGTATATACACACACATATGTATACACATATATACACATCTATGATGAGATACAGATATAGATACAGATACAGATATATAGATATATAGATGTAGACACAGATCATTGGTTCTGTTTCTCTTGAAAACCCTGAGGAACAGAGCTCCCCACTGTTGCCATTAGATCTGGAGCTGCCCAGAAATGACTTGTGGCTACTGATTACATCACTGTCATTTTCCCAGTTGCAATTATATAGTAAATGTCTTTTTTCTCTCGTTTTGAAATGTTTCCTTTAAAATGGCAGCATTTTCTTGGTCTGTGCTGTCTCTTAGGACTGTCGAGTAACTGAGTTTTATGGTATGTCTATTACTAATATACTTGGATCCCACAGAGGAATTTATGTGTGTTTCTTAAGTTTAATAAAATATTATACATATGCATTTTTATGTTTTTGGCAAGATTTCCATCACATTGGCTTGGTGCAGTTTATACAGTTTTTATTTTCTATTTTAATATAGGCTTTACTCCTTGGGATTTCTATTAGTAATTCTGGAGGACTTGGAAAAGGCTTTTAGAAGTAAAAGTTGTTATTTAAACCCTTCCACAATGCATAAGTAAATGCACGGCAGTGAAGGATGATACAGTACGTTTAATAGATGAGGCCAATTACTGTGGCAACTTTAAGGAAAAGACCTGGCATTCTAACCCTGGCACTGGGGCCTTAAAAGGTCAGCTAGTTACCCATCATTCCACATTTATATCAATGCCCAGGAGGCCACATGATCTAATAAAGGAGGCAATGACTACTGGGCTATCTCTCTAAAGGGACCCATTCCAACATTAAGAATAAAAGGATGCCCCCAAATAACTTGGGGAGTCAGCAAAACTCTTGCAGATTACAAAGGGGCCACCAATGTCACCAAGCATACTCTATGAGCAGCAGCTGTCTGATTGCTGAGGAGAGGGTCTTTGTCTAGGATTCCTGACATCAGTCTGCCTTCCCCTTACCCCATCTAGGAGACCTTCCTGCTTCCATAAGCCCAGTGTACACCTCTGCTGGCACTACAACTGCCCCCCACCCCCCTGCAAAGCTAATGCAGCAGGCTAGGCCCACATCCCAAAATAGCAGCTCCCTCTTTTTTTTGTATTCCTTATCAAAACCCCAGAAGGAAACTATCACTTGAGAAAAATCCTTCACCCTCTGCCCCATGTAGTCTATGACGATGAAAACTTTACTGTGGTTCTGCTGAGAGGGCTCTCCTGGATGCCAAGCCCTAAGTCCATATCAGATTCCATACTTATTAAGTACCCACAGGACCAGGCCCTGGGCCGTGTGTCAGGGATACACAGGGTAATAAGACAGTCCCTGCCTTGGAAAGGAAATCGGACATAAGGATCTCATTTCAATGCAATGTCATGGGTGCTAGAAGGCATATGGTGCTGAGGGTCACTAATTCAGCCTAGAATTCAAAAATGACTTTTGGGACGGCAGAAAACCTGAACTGTGTCTAGAAGGAAGTTGGAAATGTTGAGACAAGTGGAAGGCTTCCTTAACTCTCTCACATAGTACCATCTCCAACTTGTAATTTGCTTTTCCAAAAATAGCCCAATGATGTAAAATCCAGGTCCCAAAGCCACAGGGCACAGCGTGCTAGCTCCTGGAATCCTCAGTGGTGAGGACCACTCCAGGATACAACCCATGAAATCACCTGCTTGATGAAGTTTACACCCACACTGTCCTCCCCTGCTCTCCATCCACATGTCCCCAAGACTCAGCCTCCGGCACCTCATAAGGGCACTGTGTTCCCTCAACCCCTCAAGTGATAAAGCTTAAAAATGGCTTCTTCTTCTGTGGATGAGGCAGGGATATTGGGCAAACATCTAGTCACCTCAGAGGTATTTCTAGAAAGACAAAATAAATAATGCTCAAGTACCCTGATTGTTAGGGGGATATTTTCCACTCTTTAGGGAATGGTTACAGCATCCAATTTAGATTTTCAATCCCACAGCCTTCCCTGCGTGGGAAGACAGAGAAAGAGCCTCAATTTCCAGGTTTATAAATGTCGAAAATGGGATATTCTCACTAAAATTGTGGTGCACATTTGTGTTCATTAAATGTGATTGCTGCAATAATGATATACACCTAAAACTCCTTTAACCATTTAAGAGAAAACAGGCTCCAAGAAAACCCCATAGCACAGCATTAAGACTCAGGGTTGTTTTTGTTTCCCCTTTTCCTTTTTAGCAAACCAATTACAGTGCTGGAGTGGGTGAAATACCCCAAGGAATAGTCTATAAGATCATATAATAATCAGGCCAATTTATAGTGGGTAACTGAGAAATGCTTGAAATTGTCATTTCTCCTGGTTAGGGCTGAATAGGAAAGAATATGATTAATAAATAGCTTAAGCAGCAAACAGAAGGTCCTTACAATGTATGAATGCTCTGGGGAGATGAGGTATTGAGAAAATCATTACAATCAAGTACAGGCAGGCATTAAGCTTAAAGAGGCTGAAACAACTTTTCAAAACATCACATTAGGGGGATATTTGGGCTGGAATTGCTTATTAAGATTTTCTTTAAGTGGCCATTCAATTTTAAGGTCAAACTTTAGGTATGTAAAGGTGAACTGAAATCAAGGAGGATTTTTCAGGGTGTTTAAAAATCCAAGGTCCCAGAGCCAGGACCAGATGATAGACTTTCTTCCCAGCTTCCGTCTAGAAGACAGTGCTGGACATCATCTCAGTAGCTTGTTGACATACTCCCTACTCTGTGGGAAGAATGGGAATCATCTGAGTGATGGTGGACACAGCCAAAATGTCCCATTATCTAACCTGGACATAACCTCAGGCTCCCAGGAGCCTGCTTTTATACAAGCTGTTCCAGGGAACACACCCCAGTTTGGGTGTGTTGTATGTATGTATGGATGGATGGATGGATGGATGCCATTCTTGAAGCAGGAGAGTAAAAGTTTTAAAGGGGCAGATCTCTGGCATTTAAAACTAGGCTCTTCCAATGACTCTGGCTAAATTGTGAAGTTTACGAATAAGTTTATCTGGCATTCCCTTCAGTCACTCTCTCCACCTCTGTTTCTTCCTCAATCTCTGTAGGGAACATCAATTGATTTTAATGACCAGGCATCCTTTCCCCCTTCTCCTGGAAACCGCTCCTCTTACTTTGGAGGACCTGCCTTTCCCCTACTTCAGACCACAGTGTTTCCCCCACTCTCCACTTACAGGAAACTCTGACAATACAGGTGTCACCCAATGTGATACCCCATCCCTCTAGTCACAGTGATAGGCTCAGGGATGATGTCATAACCCAAGTCACATCCATCAAAAGCTTTCCTTCGGGTTTTATATTTGAGTGCCTCTTACCAAATGAGTTATCAATGCAAAGCTGGAATGATGGCAGCCTGCAGTTGACTACGGTCTTGCTCCCTCCCCACACTGCTACATTGCAGAAGCCTGTCTGCAGTGTAAGAGAGAGACCTGAATGTTAACCCATCCTCCCTGTCTCCTTTTCTTATCCTGTGCTTCTTTCCCTCAGAGCTTTGCCCCTCAGATCACTGTCAGATGATGTCCACCAGGTTTATCGAATTATTTATAAGAATGCTAATTGCCCCATCTAGATGGGCCCACACTAAAAAGAAGTATATCAAAGAAAAGTGAAAATGGTAGAGAGATTAGAAACCACATAATTTGGGAAATAATCCCAGGTATGGAGGATGTCTACCCTCAGGAAGAGAAGACTCGGCAAAACATGAAGGTTGACAATGAATATGCTCAGTTCTGTCGTGTTCTAGTAGGTTCAGAAAATAGAATAAAATTCAATGTATGCAAAGTACAAAGATGTAGATTTTTTAACAGTGTAAGTAGAGACAGATTATCCTAATGTAGTTCTAATTGTTTAGAACTACATTTAAAGTTCTTCCTTTAAAGATAGTAAGTTCCCTGTTGATGGACATTTTCAAGCATATGTTGGACATTAGCAAGGATATTCTTGGAGAGATTTTCATATTTAGGTATAAGAAGAAATCACTGGTCATAGATTCTAAAATTTTAGGAAGAATCAAAGTAATAGCTCTAAACATGGGGTTACCTAACAAGCAAATTTTACAAATGTCCCCAACGCTTGCTGGTGGAAGCAGAGAACAACAATGGGCATCCATTTCTCACAAGGAGCATTTTGGACTAGATTCTAGCAGCTCCTTGGAGCCTCTCCATGTGCTGTAGGTATAGCTGGAGATGTCAGACATGCTGGGTGAGCAGCTCAGGATGAAGCAGAGAGATATAGAGTACCTATAGATCAGGCCCTGAAAGTAACCCTGGATCAGAGCCATGAAAGGTCTTATGAACAAATAACCAGGACAACCAACAACACAGTATGATGTTAGGGACCCTAAAAGGCCTGCCTTCTCCTGAAACTATTGCTCCACTCATTACTGATTCCTGACATTTTAATATTGAGGTTGACCTTTTATCACAAAGCTTTGATCACTGTTTGGGCAGGGAGGGAGATAGCCTGCAATGGAATCACAAACACCTCAGTAGAAATGAAGAATTACAGAGCACAAGAACCGAATGGGAGAATGGGAGTAGCATCTCTTCCTCTCCATCCCATTGCTCTAGCTCAGGCCTCAGTGTCTCTTTTTTTTTTTACCATAAAATAAGTTTTAATACCATTCAGAAGGTTGAAATTTTATAGAGTATTTCTCTGATCACAAAGGAATTAAATTAGAAACCAATAAACAATGAGATATCTAGGGGAAAAAACAAATAATCAGAAAATAAATAATATACTTTTATATAACCCATGGGTCAAAGAAAAAAATCACAAGAGAAATAAGAAAATATTTTGAACTGACTGCTAATGCAAACACAACATATCAAAATTTGTACTATGCAGATAAAACAGTGTTTAGAGGGAAATGTACCACTTTAAATGCCTATATTATAAAAGAATCAGTTATCTAGGTTTCCACATTAAGAAGCTAGAAAAAGAAGTAAATAGAAGAAATTCAACCCTAAGTAAACAGAAGATAAAATAATAATTAAGGGCAGAATTCAATGAAATTGAAAGAGATAAAGGAGAAAGTAAAGACAAAAGTCTGTTCTTTGGAAAGATTAATAAAGTTGATAAACCCCTAACCAGACTTATCAAGAAGAAAGAGAAAGTACAAAATACCAGTATCAGGAATGAAATGGGTGGTATCACTACAGATCCTACAGACTTTAAAAGAATAATGAGAAAATACTGTGAACAAATTTTAAAAATGAAATAATATCAATCTTAAACACTCTTTTGGAAAATAGAAGAGGAGGAAGCACTTCTGTATCATTCAGGGTCCAATCAGGAGACAGAAACTACATGGTGATTCAAATGGTAATTTGAAGTTTAATATAAAGAAGTATTAACAGGAGATTGGGGAAAAAAGGGGAAATTGTCTAGTAAGAGTGAAAGAGAACCCTAAAGAATACTGGAATAGCAAACATAATGAGTAGCCGCTATTCCTAGGGGCTGAGCTAGGGCAATCATAAATACCCCCCTCCCTGGGCAGAGATCCAGACTTCACTGAAGAGGACACGGCATGGCACGTTCGATGGTGGAGAGGGCTAAGGTGCCTGAGGTACGATGTGACTTGATGGAAACCTGTCCTCTGAGACGCAGAGGGAAGTCATCCACAGGGGGCCTCAGCATCTCTTAACGACCTTTCTGCATCAGCTTCCTAATTCCTCAGACTCTTGCTTTCAATTCCATCCTCCACATTGCAGCCAGAGTGAGTGACCTTTCAAAAACGAAGACCTGACCATATTACACAGCACCACTTAAAACCCTCCAATATCTCCTCATTAACTTCAGAACAAAGTCTATGATCTTTAGCGCCACCTAGCAGGTCCCCAATAATTCAGTCATAACTCTGTATCCTCAATTCTATCCACTCCTGCCTCCCACTTATTTCAAGGAAATTCTCCATATATTCCTTATTATTTCTCATCTCCTTGCCTTGGGTTAAGTTGTTGCTTCTACCCAAAACATCTTTCTAATCTTATTTGTATAAAGAATTCTTATTCACTCTTCAAGTTCAGCTCAGACATCACACTTTTAGACTCTTTTTGGTTCCCTGCTTCCCCCAACCCTCCAACCAAAAGCCAGGTGGCATCACCAAGGGGATAAAAGTGGCATAGATCCAGAAGCAGAGTGGAAGAATGGTAGGAAAGGTATGGAAAATTATTGTGTGGTCTCATGCACATGCTGAGGCCTGTTTGTTTAACCCTTTCAGATCACATAGCCACAATCTAAGCCTGTTGGTACCAGGCCCTCTCAGAGCCCATGTTCCAATTTGAGAGCCCTTATAAATGTTTTCTTTTAGGAGACAGAATCTCATCTGAGATTCTAGAAGCTACCTTGTTCTCCAGGGTACCTAGCTTTTGCAGAAGACTAAGAGCTACCCCAACACGATGACAGAAACTCTGCTACCACAGACTGATGAGCAGCCACTGAGGGAGCTACTGCTCTAAGAACGAAGGCCAGAGCACACAGAACGCACACGCTTTGGCAGAGCCCATCCTGCCCTGATGACTCCAGCAAAGTACAGCAATGCCCTGAGCAGGACAGACCCAGTGGAGAAATGCACCACAGGTTGGTCCTTATCTGCATCAGTCTTGAATTGATAGCATAACTAGTGGATTATAGAAGTCAATAAATCAAAACATAGAATAAATAAAAGCATTTTTTACTCATGCCATAAGAGTTTTTGAGCATTCATTTTGTGTTTAGAGCTGGGGGCTAAAGGCTGGGGTAAGGAGCTTACTGCAAGCTTACTGTACCCAACACTGTCCCAGCCCCTTAGGAGCCAACACCAGAAATGGAGGTGATGTTGTATTTGCAGTTTTCACTTGAGTCCACAAGGCCAGGGATCAGTGAGACTCAAAACAGTCATAAGAACAAGCCCATGTCCTTAACCAGGGCTCTTCTTGGGTTTATGGGTGCTGGCTTCACCTGTAAAGCAGAATGATTAAGGAGGGGCCCACTGTTGCCCAGCAACTTCTCCAGAGTTACCAGAATAGAAAAATGAGGTTCTGGCAAGAGATGCTGGGGCCACGGGAACATAAAACAGAAGACAAAAAAAGCAAAATTACTAAAGTGAAATCTGAAGATTAATTATTTTGTTTTATAGAGAAAAATGCATTGGTATCAGATTTTTGAAAACCAGAATCCATTGCATGCCAGCATCAACAGATGCTGATGTTGACCCAGGTATTGAATATGGATTTATTATTGAGGCATTTTTATTATGCTTTAACTGTATATATTTTAGGACAAGCTTTCTTTTAAATTCAATAAATGTAATCCTTAAAAATGAAAGACCTTCCATAAAATGAACTCAGGTTAAACCAGGTTCTTAGAGTCATTACAATCACTGTCATAAGGATGAATTAAGAAGGTTGTTCTGGTCTCCAATTTAATAACACTTTTGACTGCCTCGTAAATTGTGTGATATATGATAATTTGGCAACCAGTATTTGATTGGCTTGCTCCTCCAACCCTTCCTCATAAATTAATGTCATCATGAACACAGACATGTTCTTTCCTACTTTCTCTGGGTCCTTTTTAAATAGCTATTAACCCTTGCTTGCCACCAAGACAGTATTAATTTAACAAAAACCAACCAAAAACTATGGCAATTAAGACTCAAGAATATCTCTAAGAATCTGTGTGACTGGTTGCAAGCATTTAAGATTGGAAATACCTGCTTTCTTTTCAAATAAGCAAAAGGACAATTTTTTTAGTATGCCTTCCATGCACTGGGCTCCCTGGAGGATCATAATTACATGAAGGCCCAAACACCATGCAGGAAAGAATTCCATGGGCATCTAGGTTTTAATGGATACATTCTAATCAGTACAGTGAGGGAGACAGGCCACTAAAGCAGAAATTCTAACACTTTGCTGTGAAGGGGGAGCAGAGAGAGTTAAAGAGGACCTTGAAGAGCACCAAGTCCAGTCTTTGTGAGGTCAGAGAAAGTTTCTCAGAAGTTTTATCTAAACCGAGTTACGGCAGAGGAGTGATCAGGCAAAAATGTATGCACTGGGGAAGGGGCAGAAGCAGTACCCACAATACGTGGGAATGAGCATTGCTTATCTAAATAACTGAATGGGGTTTAGAATAGCCAAAGCATAAAGGGTAAGAGGGAGAAACTGTGAAAGATATGGCTAGAGAGGTATAAAAGAGTCACCCAAAGAAAAGGCATGTAAACCACTTGTTTAGATTTTATCCTAAAGGCAATTTCTGAGCTTGAGAGTTTTCTGAGCAGGAGACTGACATGTCAGATTTGCAATTTTTGCATTGCTCCCTCTGATTCTAGTAGTGAGGATCAATTTAGATGAGGCAAACCTGGAAGTCTGGAGGTCAGTCAGAAGGAAGGCTGCCATGGTAATCTGGGTGGCAAATGATGGTCACCTGGACTTGGGACATTACAACAGAAATGGAGACCAAGTATTAGATTTGAGAAGTATTCAAGCAATAGACACAACAGGATTAAATGACTGGATGTAACAAGTGATGGAGCAAAAGGGGTCTGGAATTCCCAATGGGAGATATTTAGTAGGCAGCAGGATATACGGATCCAAAGCACATGAAGATCTGGGCTTCTGGAACAACTTTCTTTTCAGAAGCACATAGTCTATAAGAAGGTAGGTGCACTAAGGCAGTGTGCAATCAGGGCCTTAAAGCATAGAATAGAACTGTCATGTCAAAAAAAGAGAAAGTTCACATTCAGTTGTGGCATCAGGAATGGCTTCACAGAGGTAATATTTAAGATCTTTAAAGGTGGGTGGGATTTTAAGAAAAAGTGGACTATTTGAATCTGGGGGCACCTGATTGAAAGCACAGAGTGAGAAAAATTGATAACACTACAGGGAATTATTAATATTTACATTTGGTTAAGGTTTAAGGTCTGTTTATGGGTAAATAGTAGGTAAGGTAGCTAGAAAGAGGAATTGACTGAAAGGCAGGAAGGCTAGACTATATTCTGTAAGTGATATAGATTCTTCAGAGGTGTTTGAAGTACAGAATGACAGTCTTTATGAATTTCACAGACCACATCTCATCTTGCTGAGCCTTTATGACAAAAGTAGGATTAGAGAGGTACCAGAACAAGAAGGAAAGGTTTTAAACTCAGACAGCTCTGGGTTTGGTACTCAGCTCCTAGCTTGGGTATTCAGAAGTGATGAGTCCTGTTGAGTGTGTTCCTCTCTCCTTGGGTATAGAGTGAGCAGTATGATACCTAATTCTCACGGTTGCTATGAACTTAAAGATCATAGATTTAAGGTACCCAGTACATAGGAGTCAATTACCATATGAGGAACTGCTGTTGGTGATGGTTTAGATAGTTGTAGCTGTGTTTGCAAGGCTGGCCCCTCAGAAGCAGGACATAATAATACCAGCAACCATTTCAGCTGGAGAAGGGGTATTCCCAGCTGGAGAGGAACCATATTCCTTCTCAAAACAAACATGACTATTTCCTGCTGGAAAAGAACTGGGAGGGAGAGAGGCAATGGCTCCTCAGCTCATCCCTATGTGTGTCCACATGTACCTGTACAACAACAGCAATGCCTACAAATCAGTGTCTGGTGCCCCGCCATCAAAGTAACTTCCAAAGACACAGCTTCCAGAGTAACCTGAATCTGAATTTGAGGACAGGGCCCAGAAGTACGTACTTAATAATATACCTGGGGCTTCCCTGGTGGCACAGTGGTTGAGAATCTGCCTGCCAATGCAGGGGACACGCGTTCGAGCCCTGGTCTGGGAAGATCCCACATGCCGCAGAGCAACTAGGCCCGTGAGCCACAACTACTGAGCCTGCGCGTCTGGAGCCTGTGCTCCGCAACAAGAGAGGCCGCGATAGTGAAGGGCCCGCGCACCGCGATGAAGAGTGGCCCCCACTTGCCGCAACTAGAGAAAGCCCTCGCACAGAAACGAAGACCCAACACAGCCATAAATAAATAAATAAATAAATAAATAAAAGGACACAGGATTTGTAAAAAAAAAAAAATAATAATAATATACCTGAACTTCTCCTCCCCAATGCATGATTTCAAAAAATTCAACATGTGAGACCCAGGCAGCAAGCATTAGCCACACATCAGATTCTTTCTACCCTGCCAGCAAGGGGTGAATAAGTCAAGACTTATCAAGCACACCCATGACAGAGAAGACCTGGCACAATAGGGATTTATGCATGGCATTTTATTTCTTAGAGGCCAATAACAGACTATGCTTCTTGAGATCTTTAGAAAGAAGGCTTCTACTCAGGCTTTGGCCTACACGTGAGGATGGTATACAGTAGAATAGGATATTCCAACAAGAAGAACTACATCTTCAGAATAGACAGGGGAAGGAAAAGGCAACCACAGCATTACACATTAACTGTCAGGGTGTGCAAAGGGTCTGAGATGTTACCCTATCTGCAAGCTAACAATTTAACTTGCCACAATTTCATGAATGCTTTTTTCAGTCAGAGACAAAAGACTTTGTTACTCACAACAAAAGCAGTAGCCAGAGGGTGAGCATGGATCACAGAGCCTCAGTTCCCTCAGGGGCAGCACAGGTGGACCTAGATGGATGCACAGGAAGTGGGCTGCATTACAAGAGAGGAATACTGAGCCGGAGGAACCCATCTCTTTATAGAAACGTGTAAGAAAACCTGCTCTCTATCTTGGAGGAGACATTCCTCGTCCCTCAAGGTTACATGCTGCAAACAAACCTTGAAAAATGGCCCAGATAAAGAATGTTCAAGGTCTCGCAATCTTGGCACACCCGGCAAGATGTATAGGAGCACAAGAGACCCAGAAATGAGGGTCTCCCCACACTAAACCTTATGCCACTGGGGCCGGCCTCTAGCTGTATAACTCAGCATCCCAATACATTCTCTCTCCTTTGAGACAGGAGTTTTGTTCTAAAGACTAAGTGTGTGTGTGGGGGGTGGGGGGATATGGGCGGTGCTTAAGGCTCCCTAGGACGATGCCCCCGTAAAGGTGGCTTTATTTAATCAGTCTCCTTAATGACTCCTTAGTGACTAGGACATGATAACCAAGGGTCAAACCTACACACACATACAGACAGACACACACACACACACACACACACACACAAGGTGTAGGGGAAGGGGGAGAAAAAGAGAGAAAAATGATTTAGCTCCCTTTCAAAACTGTCCCCGGCTCTATAATTCTGAAATCAGAATATTCCAGCCCTGGGGAAGAAACTTCTGTTAATTCTCGAGTTCACAATCTGCCACATAAATCAAAGTAATACGGTAAGCTGTGATAAGCACGGTGACACATGTGGAGTTCGATTAAGTCTTTTGTTCTCCCTGGGGAAAGGAAGAAAGGCTTCTTTCCATGATATAGCAATATCAAATTATCTGCTATTTTTTTTAATATTGGACATCTTAAAGTCATATCTGGGGTTGTTTTGTGAAAAGTGAACTGATGAATAACTTAGAATGGTATCTTAGCACCTCTCCCTGCATATAAAAAATGTAATCTGACTTAATTGTATGTTGCCATGATAACATTAAGAAAGTCCCCAAGGGGTAACTGGGACATGCCCAGCTTAATGAAAAGTCAAAGGACATTACTTAAATTTATATGAACTCTGTTTTCATGCTTGCACTGCATGTTTTTCAGGATGTGGTGCTGGCCTCCCTTCTCCTGAGAGCTTGGAGTGCACAGCAGTGTCTGTGGTGGCTCGCCTTTCCTTAAAGAGCTAATTAACTGCTTATCATGATTTTCTCATTTGGAAATCAAGAGGCTTATGGAAATCCTTTGGAACCATGAGCTGGAATTCATGCAACTTCATTACTCATTGAAGTTGGAACTCCTGATTGTGACAGTTTTTGTGTTGTGTTTTTTTCCTGGTGCATCCGTAACACTGAAAACCATCCCAGGCATTGAAACTGTGTGCCTGCATAACAACAAAGTAAGTGCCTGGAGAGAAAAACATGCAGTAGAAGCAAGAATTTCCAAGGCAAAATATGTCTCTATTTATATGAAGACAAACTTCACTCAGGGCTGGCCAGAGCATAGAAGAATTAGGTCACCACTTACATGGCAGAGAACTAGATGCTGTAAAACTAATCAGAGTCAACAACCTAGACAAGAATTGGGGACTAGGAAGGGTCAGATGGTTCACATCATCAGGGTTCAATGAATGAAGAAAAGACTGAGGCTGAGCATTCAGAATTCCAGGAGAAAGATAGATGATCAGAAAGAACTCAAACAATAAAAAACCCACAGGCATGGACAGCGCTGGGTCCACTCACAGCTCTGAAAGCAGCCTTTGAATTTGTGTGGCTTCTACTTCCTGGCCACAAAAGGATACCTTCCGTATCCCTCCTCCTTTTCTCAAAGGCTAACCCTGTGCTTTGCACAAATGTTGGCATTTATTGAACATTAAACTTGAGGCCTATTCAACCTCCCTTTGATGCTGCACCTCCACTCTCCCCTCCCACCCCAGACATCTAGACTCCACATTCTTGTTTTGCCGCCGGTCTGACCATAGCCTTTTTCTCACACTGTTCCCTCCCCATCTAATCCCTCTCCTATCTCTACTCTCTCCTCATCTCTGCCCATCTAGATATATCTGTTCTTCAAGGCACAGCTCAAATGCCAGTTCCTCTAAGACGTTTTCCTCAATCTTTGCTTGCCTATTTCTTCGCCAGAATTCCTTATTCCTTCATCTGTGTTCTCAAGAGTTTTGGTTATTATTTGTAGTATAATACTTATTACACTTCTCACTATCTATAGGCATGTGTACATTACTCTCTAGGTCACTAGTTTAAGTTATTTCTTGAGGACAGTATCCATGTCTTTTTTGGTTCTGTATATACGTGCCTAAGCACGGCGGTTTAAATTTAACACATGCTTCATAAACGTGAGCTAAATATTAAGTTGAATTTAAGCGAACACCGACCATCTTGGAATGGCGGGATCATTCTAAATTTCCCAGAAGACTATGGTATGAGAATCCACAAGAAAAGTTGTGCCCTGCAGGCTGGGAGCTCACTGGGGTTCCTGAAAGAGCTGAGGACACCTCCAAAGTAGACCCACTATCCTGTGGGCTACACTGTGAAGACTGTGTTACATGCAATGCAGGAGGAAGGAATTACATATAACGTATGAGAAACTCAAGTACCAGGCTCCAAAGGCACAGGTCTGCAGACTCAAAGCCAGCTCTGTCACTGGCTGCAGCTCATCACCTGGGACTTCACAGTGGGCACAGAGCAGTCCATTATGGTGATATGCAGTGACACATCCAACCCAAAGTAAATGCTCTTTTTGCTTCTTAAATGTCACAATGTTTATTTCACTTGAGCTGCCTCTTTGTGAGTTGGGGCACTTAAATCTCTCAACCTTTCCAGGTGGCAGTCACAGTAAATCCCAGCTTAGAGTCTCCTCAAGTGACAGAGGTGTCTTGGATTGGACAGATGAAAAGACACAACACTCAGACAGGTGGGATCATGACATCCAATTGCTCAAAAGATCCATAGCTCCCCCAAATCCAGGCTTTCCTTGAGATGCAGGTCTCCTTGGTTCATTGACCTCCTTTAGTCATTCTTATAATGATGGTACTCTTTGAGGAAGAAGATGGCATGGCAGACTCTGAGGAAGATAAGGGCATATGGAGTCTTGTATACTGATTTGAGAATCTTTGACACAAATGGTGATGAAATTCAGGCAATGCGAAGATTCAGATAAATTCAAAGTGGATTCAATTCAATTTGAAGAGTACAAGCTATTGGCAAGCCCAGTTAAGACAGAGGAAAGTTCAGTTGGGTATGGAAGTGGGGAAGAAGGGATGTATGTAGGTTGTGGCTGGAAAATCCTAATTCAGGTTCAAGGTTTTAGGTTTGTCTAGTGATAGTGAAAATCTGGATACTGTGGTACCTATGGGTAGATTTTAGGGACTGGAAACGAAAGAAACCATTCTGACACTGGGATACCAAATAGCTGTCGAAACCAAAGAGGAGATAAAGAGCAAGGACAAAAAAATTGATTCAGAAGATGAATTAATAGTTGAAGAAGTGGCAATCAGTTTGGGGGGCAGTAGAGAAGAGAGGTGTGGTTGTAGAAATAAAGGGGTAAACAGAAAGCATGAATAAGGAGGTACAGAAAAGAGTAAAGACGCATTGGTCTGTTAGGGACACTGCCACCCTGTTCAACTGCAAATATCCTTGAGAAAAGGTCATGCTTTTAAATGATGTCAGTCATTTACCTTCATGAGGAAGGCTTTCATATTGACTTTTGATAGCAAGATTGGGTAGAATATTGATAAACAGGGGCTGGGGGTGGACTCTAAAAATCTGAGGTAAAAAAAGGAGAGCTGGGGTGAGGAGGTAGGCTAGACAGAACCTGAATTCACACCTTTCACCAGGGTATGTAAAGAAGGGAGATGGGACTGAGCAGATAGGATACATTTGAAGGTCATGACCCACGATGGAATGAACAGGGAGACAGGAATCTTCCTTGGGTCTCTTCGTATTATGTAACACTTACAGAGGAATGGAGAATTGGTTTCCTGAACTCAGCATGTCACCTAGGAGTCAAGTGGTGCCTACAGATGCCTCATGACAGAGGCAGAGCCTGAAGCAAAAGGCACAGCATAAAATGTAAGATGACTCACTTTGTTGTTGGAGCTCCAACAGTGTTACGACATGACCAGAAGCCGGGAACCACTGCTATATCCTGACCAGTGACAGAGTGCTTCTCTATTACTGGGTTAGCCGCCTCAAGGAAAGATCCAGAATGGTGGTCCAGCCATTGGGCACCACTGTCCTTCCAGTAACATTTGAATCATGACAAACCTTTTGAAAAAGCTGTGGGCCCTTTAGGGATAGTCCATCTTCCTCAGACGACTCCAGACAGCAGGATGCCTCATAGCCCCCTGTCGGCTGCTGCCGCCCATGCCCAGGCTGTCTGACAGGCTACCCAGACCCAAACAAGGGCAAACCCTAACTTGGAGCCTCATTCTGACTTGTGGTCTATTGTCTCTCTCAGAGTTAATGCAGCTCAGGAATTCCCCACCTTAAACACTGACTTCTGACTTGTTTTCCTCAAATACTAGTAAATTTCTTCCCGATGGTGATCCTTTTGCACAAGTGACTGGTCTGAGATGACATAACTCTCTAGCCATCTCCTCTGGTTTCACGTGGAACCAGCAACAGAGAGAACTGGGGACAGGCGGGACCCTGTGGAAACTCCAAGCTGGGGACCTCGGCTTTTATCGGCTCTCACTGATCAGTTAAAGCCTTTTGTTCCTTCTTTCATCCATTTCTATCCACCTCTGGCTAATCTCTCCAGAGGCACTTCTCTGAGGCTTTACAAAGCAGAATGGCTGCTCATGTTGCTCATGGTGCTCTCCTACATGTTGGGAGACATTCTCAGTGGTGTTGTCATCAATTCAAAGGTATTTGGCAGCACGTTTCTGAAAAAGCCATTTGCCTTTTCTCCCATTCTGCCAGAGTTCTCCCTCTGCTTCTGAACTTTCTTTCCTACTAATATGGGTCTCATTATTGAGTCAAAAGCCACAATGTGCCTCTTCTCTTAGATAAGAGGGGCAGAGAGAAGAGTGCAGCAAATTGAAATTTCTAAATGGTTTGAGTTCAGGACATGACCTAATTTCTCCTTAAGGCCTCACTGTTTTCAAAGTAGACCCCTATTGGGACTTCCCTGGTGGTCCAGTGGTTAAGACTTTGCCTTCCAATGCAGGGGCTGTGGTTTCGATCCCTGGTCGGGGAGCTAAGATCCCACATGCCTTGCAGCCAAAAAAGCAAAACAGAAAACAGAAGCAATACTGTAACAAATTCAATAAAGACTTTAAAAATGGTCCACATCAAAAAAAAAAAATCTTAAAAAAACCCCACAAAAAACAAAGTAGACCCCTATTTAGTAACATAAAACATTGAATAATCAGGTACCTTTGGATAGGCAAATGGGGATCTTGTGGGTTCCCTGGCAGGCAATGATGAAAAATAAATAGCCCTCTCTGGTGGCGGGTACAAAAGTTTCATTTCTACCAGCACCAGAAATGGGACATGAATGCAAGTGCTGAGTATTGAAGACAGCAAAGCTGAGTGATTTGGGTGACAAATAATAATGGTGATAAAATCTAATAATATTACTATGTGCTTTACTTATATAATTCTCATACAACAATTCCATAAATAGATATATTTATTTACCAGATGAGGAAACAGGCCCAGGGGATTAAGTATTTTTTGCAAATTTGCACAGCAGCCCAAGAGGCCATTCTATGTTGGAATCCACAGCTCTTGGTGTCCAGAGCCAGCCCCCTCTTCCCACGACACCATCCTGTTTCTTATTTGGTATCCCTTGACCAACAATCAAATCCTCCAGCCAAACAGCCCCCAGCAATGTCTCGGTCTCTTGGCAGGTCAATGTAGGTTGCTCTTTGGAAGAGCAGAGTATTTTTGAAGCCAAGTGTATATGACCATTCATAGGTTTTTGTGTTTGAAAAATCCTGACAGCATCACTGGTTTGACTACAAATTCAACTTGTGTACTAAGGGCCAGAAACAGGGTCTTTTGCCCAGGAAATGTTTAATGATGGAGTCAAATCCCTGTCTCAATAACTTCTAGGATATCTCTGAATACAGAAGCAACCAAATGACCTCTTAGAGAAATGTCTGTCGTCAGTGCTTGCCAACCGAATGAAGCTGGAGTTCAGTGGAGGCTTATACGGAACGCAGCAGAGCACAGGTGAAAGAGCACCTGCTTTATGGTGAAGCAGATGCACACATGAACGAATCTTGGCTCCCCCACTGATGAGTTGCATGGAGTTAGTTACGTCACTTAAACTCCTCTGCACCTCAGTTTCCTTATCTATAGAAGATGATAATAATACCTTCCTTTCAGGGTGATCCTAAGGATTAAGTAAGTTAACTTGTATAATATACTGGCACATATAAGGCCTCGATAAATGTTAACACCCTTTACTACCGTTCCCTTTTCAAAATAAATTTAAAGAAAATGATTAGTTTTTTTTTACCACATTAATATAACACTAATATTAAAGTTCACTTCAAATAACTTGTGTTTGATTCAATCTAATAGGCTAAAGCAAAATGATGATCCATCAAATTTTTTAAATGGACGGTGTTTTTACAGTATTTGTCAGATGTCATTCAAATACACAGGAGCTGCCACATGAAGCTGTCCTCTTCCAGGCCTGCAGGTAGAATGACAACTCAGAGGCCCCAGGAGTCAAACCTTCCTCAATAACTAGAAGGTTAGAGCTTTGAGGATGGTCTGGATAGAGCCTCCAGGCAGCACTTTGTGTAGATTTGTTTCAGGCACAAGAATTGGGTTCAGCGTGTTACCCATGATGGCATGATGTCATCTTTAACTTTGACCACACAGCTGGCTGACTCAGTGACACAAATCTATGATTAAAGGATGGATAAATGAAGCTGTCAGAGAATTGATAGTATAACTCTGTTTGCAAACAGCTGAACTGTAGGTTTAGCCTTTGTTACCTTTTCAAGCACTTCTGCTTATTGCATTTTGGAGAACTCTGTCATGAATTCCAACAAATACATGTCTCTCCATGGATTCCCAGACAGAGCTGGGGAAGGGAGAAGATAAGGAGGAGGTTTTCTTTTTGGAGTAAACGCTGGTCTTTTGGGATTATTTGTTTCACTTAATCAAATAACAGTCTACTATCTTTCTTTTATTTCCTGTACTTTTCCCATAAAGGAAATAGGTCAAATTGCATTTTACTTTCGAATACTCATCAATAATCACATTTTCTTTTAATAGTTCTTGTTTCTTTTCAGTTCCCATTTGTCATCTTCTACCACTTCTCGCCTCAAAAATCTAGTGCTGAACCATGACACCTGTGATTTACCTTTAAATTTAGTTCCAGAAATAATATGTATGCATACATTTTTCCCTAAAGGGTGTATTTATTTCTTGATCTCAATATAATTTGATTGGCTTTGGTTACAGTTGTAAGAAGAACATTTCTAAGAGAGACAATCAGATCAGATAGAGAATGTGTTAATATAATCATGGCTTCTAAGAAAAAGCAATTTGGACAGATTAGAAATTGTATCTTTGTGTGGATACTGCCCAAGTTGTCAAGCCCTCTTCCCATGGTGACAGCAGCTCCCTCAAACTTCTGGGACGCCCTGTCTTCTCATCACATTATGGAAAGCCAGCCTGGAGCTATATTTGGACCTTTCTGTCAAAGACTAAGAAACAGGAAGTAAAGCTCCCTACTTGAAGTTTCCAGTAGCTGTTGCTGATGCCTCTAGATGGTACCGCATAAGTTCCATGCGGAAGTTGAGGTATAAAGAGGAAAAGTAACTTAACCTACCTTTCTGAAGAAGGGGTCTCCGTTCTCCTTTATATGAAATCTGGCAATGTTTCCGTGACCAATTTTGTCTCAATTTGGAAAACCTAGCAGCAACAAACAAAATTTTTACATTAGCTTGGAAGTTACCAGTGAGTAAATCTATCAGAGCAGACTGGGAGCCCAGCTCACGCCTGAGGAAGATGTGGGACGGCAGATACATTTAGCCTTTAACTCTCTCTCTACACAGCCATTAGGGACCCTTGTGAGAAACTAGCCACCAGCCCAGGGAGAAAGGGCAGAGCAGTGTTGAGTGAACAAAGCAGATATTTAGTGCTTATTGATAATATCCAACTCTGGCATCTGCGGAGAGCATGGCTGGTGGGGGCATCTCCTAGGAAACCATCAGATAACACTGGAAGAGACAGGTTTTAACATAAAAAGAGCTTCAGGGGAAACAATGCATGTTAGCTAGAAATGAGCCATATTTCATAATGCCACAGTCACTTCTTGTACAACAACTAGGTCTGCACTGCTCATGTAGATATATCAAGGTTCAGAGCAGGGAATCCTGTACTCCCGACTCTCTGGAGGTCAGCATCTCACCTACGAGGTAGGAGAAGCAGAGCCTAACCTGTTAGAGAGCTAACAGCCCACTTTCCCAGGAAGCCCCAGGCACTGGAGGGATCAGCAGTGATCATGTGAACTGCAGAGACAGCAGGATGCTGGGGTGGAGGATGGCTAGGCTCCTGAACTGCAGAGTGACCTGCATGGAGGCATATGTGGTTGACAGGATGGCAAACACCCACAAGCCCTCAAACCCTTTCTCTTTCTCCCCTTCCCATGGCTTCGTCTTTCCCCTCCCTCTCCTCCTTCACACACACACACACACACACACACACACACACATTCCTTTCAAAAGCTTGCTCCACTCTTTCCTTTTTAAAAACCACTTCCAAGATTCATTGGGAGGTTAGCTTAAAAAAAGTCAGATGCTTTTAGGACAATCCTTCCTTCACTCATCTGAGTATTTGGTCATGAAGGCATGTGTGTAAGTGACTACTGTTTGCTAAGCAACTTTCTGGGATGAGGCAGAGGCCAGGTGAGTATCTCCTATCCACACACTGATGCCAGTTGAGCCAGACAGAGGACCTGGAAATGTTGGTCCTCGCACTGATGACTGTTCAAACTCTTGGTTGCCAAGCAACAGGTGGTGCTAGAGCAACAATAAACATACTTCATAATAATCTTCTGAATCTTGTCATTTAGCCATTTAAAAAAATTCTTCCTTGGAGAACTGCAGAATTAAGAGGATGTATATTGTTTCCACACTGCACTTGTTTCCTGGCTGAATGTGTTGTTCCTGCCTGGTTAGGGACATATTTCTATTCAAATGCTTCTCTTGCCTAGAAGTTTCCCACTGAGATTTTCAGGATATATACTAAAATTATTTCCGGTAGTATGCACTGGTTACTGAAGACATTAAGCTTTCACAGAACCAACCAACCCACACAGGTGCTTTGATTCAGAGTTTCAGCTCTGATTTGATGAAGAAATCTTCCTGAAACTTATTTGAACCCCTTTCAAGACAGACATGGTTTGCTAAATTAAGCAATAGTGTAAACAAAATTGCCAGAGAATTAAAAGGACAAATCACTGTCATATACATTAAAAAGAAGGTAAAAAATGTTACCTTTATGAAGAAAGAGGTTAGCGCCATAGACTAGCATTCTGGTGGGAGGGGTTTCATAGTACTCACATTCATTTATTACAGGAGTGGAAAAAGCATTTTATGATGAGACAAATCTAGCCCAATCCTAGACCAGTCACTTAAAGTCTGCAAGTTGAGCCTCACCTTAATCCATTAATTCAAAAAAGAAAACTATCCTGAAAGCTATCATACCCAACTGTTGTAAGATTAAATGAGTTAAGTAATGAATCGTGCAAATTCCAGTCCTGGCTCATAATAGGTGCTTAATAAGTACTCCCTCCACTGACTTGCCTTCTACTGAACAGAAATGTCATCGGGTCCGTTTCAGTTACAGTAGCTCTGACTGCTTAAGCAGCCTGGTGCTGCACTAAAACAGAGCTCTAATTCAGCCTCCTCACAAATGCAAACTGACCGCTCCCATTAGCGCACATTAGTAGTGCTCCTGGTACTAACAGTGAAAGATGCACATACTACATTTTTACAAACTCCTTAAAAGCCTCTCCTCTCTCTCAATCTGTACTGGCTACTCTGACTTGAAGGCCCTCCCCTCACTCACTCTTCTCTTTCTCACTGCCCCTGCTTGTCCACTGTCTCTTTTATTCTGTGTCCACCTTCAGCCCTCACCCTGGACACGCTGACCTCCCCTTCCCCTCCTCCTGCTAAATTTAGAGGCTGAGCTGTCTCCCTGGTGTGAGAGGTTGGAGAGCCGTGGCAGCGGGCTAGAGAGCCGGTCTTGAGTTGGCTGTCGGCAGTGAGGGAAGGACAAATGTCAGGGAGACCTACTCCCCGCAGCCCTCCCCCAGTCCCAGCATTCACTCCTCCGCAGCCTCTCTTGACAGGCAGGGTAAAAGGAGAAGGGCACCAAGGGCCTTTGAAGTCTGGCTGCCTGTCACCGGAGCTCAAAGAGACCAAGGGCTTGTCAGAGCACAAGTCACTGGGGCTCTCTCCCTCTCCCAAATTCATTCAGTTGGCTCCGGAAGGAAAGGGGCCGTGATATGCCCAGAACTGAGTCAAAAGCACAACTTAGTGGTACAATGCTGCAGCATCTAAAATCTTTTCTGAGCACCTGATCCCAGGCATGGTAGGAGAACTTTGTTCACTCCTCCAAGAGTAGCAGCCCCTAGGCAATGGATCCAGAGGTGGGAATCCAAAGATTCTTTCTACGTGACCCTGCCCTTGGCCTCACATGCTGGTCAACATCAAGAATCCTGTCACCAGAACTTTCTCTCTTTATTTGGGTTTTATTTCTTTCCACCCCCTCAACTCTACCTGAAAACCAGCCCCAGTCATTTATAAGAATCGATGAATCTCTGGGCTTTTTTGGGAGTATGCTTGGAAAAGGAAAAGCACAAATCCTCCGAAAGTGGGTGCCAGGAGCATTGGAGGGGTAGCTAGAAGAGAGAGACAAGAGACCCCAAAAACAAATGCCTTAGCTCACCATATAGCCCGTTGTTCACCTTATAGCACTGTTCTGATTCTAAAGTTTTTATTGAACTAATGTTTATTTAGTCCCTGCTGTGTGCCCAGCCTTGCACAGGTGCATTCACCCATGTTCTGTCTTAAAAATCCCCTCACCAAAGAGGAGCCAGACAGGACAACCCACACACTCACTGCCCAGGCCTTGATATGTCCAGGATCCTCTCAAAGGACACATGGAGGAGCAGAGAGCAGAGGAAGGGATCAGGAATAATCTCATCCGCAGGGCTGGAATGGCACCCAGAAAGGCTGGAAAGGAGAGTGTTGAGGGACAAAACTAGCATTTACTTCAGAAGTTTTGAAGATTATGATTGAAAGGATTTGCTAAGGTCAAGCATCATTAGGGAAAACTTGACGTTCCTTTTCCCAAAGACAGTTTTTGGGTTAGGATGGCAGCATGCTGGGCAGTATAGATGACACTGCATTAGAACTCAGAAGTCCAGATTCTGGTGCCAGCCCTGTCCCCAATCAGCTGGGTGATTCTGAATAGGTCACATGACCACTTTGAGCATTAGTTTCTAGATCTGTATAAACACAGGAGGGTAACAGTCACCTGGTCCCCCTCACAGGTGTGGTGTGAGAAGCAAGGTCACTGTTGGAAGTGCTTTGTAACGCAATGTAGGAGTTTTGGTCATGCAGCTGGTATCAACACTGAGAACAGAAGAAAGCACAGAAGATGTGGGAGGACAAGTAATCCCTTAAGTTATATGTTGAGACACAAAGTGAAGTTGAGGTGCTTTGACGGCTATAATATGACTCTTCACATTTCACAGGAAATGGCTGGATGTGGGGTGACTTGACCACATCCCTGACTACCATTCTATGTCATTTTGTTACAGTTAAACCCAGCAGTAGTGCTGGGGTGAGGAGAATATGTCTGTCCAGTGTCCAGCTCTTAGAAAGAAATAGAATATATACAGGAGAGTCTAAATGCCTGTGAAATGCTGGGATGGACAGGTGTTTTATCATCATGTCTAATAATAATACATTTCAACATCCTATGGCCCCAAATCTGAGCCTCTTTCTCATTCAGTCATTACCTTTACTAATTTGACCTCAGATGACCTGTGCAGGGATGTCACTCTAGTAAGATTAAACAAGGAGACATAAAACGGTTGAGTGTTTATGGTGAGATGCTGAGGGTGCTGCCCCAGATCACTCCAGAACTGACACCCTTCCCAGTGAAGGTGATTGGGTACATACAGGAAATGATTCAACTTGATCAGCAATTCCATTAACGTGTCCAAGTACCAAGAAACTTTAGAATTTGGGGGTACTCCCTAGGGGAAAAAGAACTGCATTCAGCTTATGTCACTCTGTTATAAATTACAAACAGTTTCAGTAGCAAAGTAATTCTCTTCAGATAAAAGAGTCTCTGCTAGCTGAGGACCACACACTGAAGAGGATCTTTAAGTGTGACTGAAGATCAATTATCTATCTGCTCCTGGCTTGGCTGGTGCTATGGGGAGACTGGGTGCCATGCCCCCTAATCGCAGGCCTCACCTCCAGCAAGTGAGCCAGGATCTGGACTGCAAGATGGGGAAGACATGAACAAGTAACTCTGTCATTTCACCTGACAGCGTGGCCTCATTACTTGGTCTTTCCACAGCATATTTTATTTACAGCCCAGTGTTAACTCACTTGTGAAAGCCAGAGCCAGTGAAGAAGCAGCTCTTACATGGGAGAATCCTTCATTAGTTCAGCGAATGGGTATTGACCACCCGTAAGTTTCAGGAGCTGTGGCAGGCCCTGGGTTAAAGGGAGAGGTGAGTACAACCTCCCCGGTGTGTTACCCACCGACACGTACGTGTAATGCAGTAACCAGATCTCACACCAGAAAAAGAGAAAGAGAGGAGAAAAGAGTGCGCTGAGGTGACCGTGGGCAGCGGACCCCAGGAACACTGACTGCAGGCCAGCTCCTTTGGCCTGGCGCTGTCACCCTTGTCGGTCGGTTGGTCTGGGGAGGAGGTGACTCTCCTCTCCCAAGAGAGCCGCTGTTAGGACTGCAGGGATCGGCACCCACCAGGACTCGTGGAAACGCAATCTGACTTTATGTCCTCATGTAGAGCGATGGAAATGAATATTTAAAGGTATGGGATTATAAAACTGGAGGATATGAGAAAACATCTGCCGTGGAGGCCTGGCGGCGACATACTGCTCCATAACATGCACATGTTTATGGCTCCCCAACTGCTTTTGGCTCATCCACAGAAATGCCACACCTGAAAACTGGCATAGTGCCCTTCACCCTGGGAGTTTCAAAGCCACAAAGAGCAGTTCTTTTGACTGAAGAACCCAGTACAGCAAAGGCACATCTACCACCCCCTGGACCCGAGTGAGCCCCAGAGCCAGCCCTGCTCATCCTGCCTGTGTCCGTGGCTCCGTGCATATGAATGTCGGTGCCCAGGATGGTGAGACAGGACAGGCAGGAAGGAGACTTTGTGGCAAGTCAAAGTACTGGTCAAAGGGAAACTGATTTGATTTTACGATTTATTGTCCTGTTTAAATGATCTTCTCATTAAGGTTAGTTAAGAAAATATTTTCAACTATAGGTGCACAAGAAGTAGCTCAGTGTTTTCTTCTAGATGTATATGTAGCTAATCTCCCAGCTACATTGTTTTGTATGTTTTAATACAGATCCATACATGCATGGGTCTTGTGCACACAGACACACACATGCACACATACATGCACATGTCTTCCCCAAACACTGGCACATGCCACATTTATTTCCATAGATATGTTAAAATAAAGTTTTAGTTTCATCCTAACTTCTCCCGTGCTGCCTGGATCATTACATCCCTGACATTTCAATATGATAAAACTCTGAGAATGAAAACCTTCGGTCTACTTCAGCATTGCCAGGGCCACGGTTTTATCAGGAATATCAGTGATACCCACTGTTCCAGCAGCAGTGGCCGCAGGACTCCCTCTGGGCACAGACCCCATGGAGCTGAGTCAAAAGGACACCAGCAGAGTCTGAACTTAGACCAAAGTGACCAAGGTATAAAAATTCCAGAGATACAGGCTGAAGCTGAGAACTTCATTTCCAGGAAACATCATTTCCTCTCTGGAGCAATCAGGCTGAGAATACAGCTCCAGGAAAAGGAAGACCATTCTCCTAAAGTGCAAAGGACCTATGTTAAAGCCCTTGCAGAACACAGGATTCCCAGAGGGGAAATGTGGGCCCTGTGTGCCTCCAGGTGAGAGAAACAAGGATGCCCAAAGGCATGGATAAGAGGGCACTGAGAGTGTTATGGACTACATGTTTGTGTCCCTCCAAAATCCATATGTTGAAGCCCTAATCTTCAATGAGATGACAGTCCAAGATGGGGTCTTTGGGAGGTAATTAGGTCATGAGGGTAGAGATCACCCGATGGGATT
This sequence comes from Balaenoptera borealis, assembly GCF_965194805.1. Lineage (NCBI taxonomy): Eukaryota > Metazoa > Chordata > Mammalia > Artiodactyla > Balaenopteridae > Balaenoptera > Balaenoptera borealis. The sequence continues at coordinate 75,865,386 of NC_138871.1, forward strand.
AGTGGCCTTATAAGATACACAAGAGAGTCAGCTAACTCTCCATCTTTCCACTATAGGAGGACACAGCAAGAAGACTTCAGTCTGCAAACTATGAAGAGTGCCCTCATCAGGAACTGAAATGGCTGACACCTTGATCTTAGACTTTCAAATCTATGAGAAAATAAATTTCTGTTGTTTAAATATGTATAAAATGGATAACTAATAAGAACCTGCTGTATAAAAAAATAAGTAAAATAAAATTCAAAAAACATAATTTCTGTTGTTTAAGCCACCTTGTCATGGTATTTTGTTATGGCAACCAGGGCTGACTAAGACAAAAAGGAAAGGCCAAAGCTGCCAGCCCAAAAATTCTGCTCAGGGGACCGTGAACACCAGTGGCTGCTAATTTCAAGCTGCCTGGTGGAGAGAGAGGAAATCCCTCTGAAGTAGGTTCTGTGTCTTTTGTTTAATTCAGACAAGGTGGGTTGGCACCTGCTGAGTACTCAGACTCATCCTCTGCTCTCTGAACTCCAGAACCCTGCATTCCATCAGGCCAGACACCCTGACTACAAGATTAAAGAAGAACACAGAGAGATGTTAAAGTTCTCAAATGCATGGTCTGAGCAGAAAACTGAGACCGTCTTCAAAAATGCCAATTCTAGCCTACATGCACATTGCTCTTAACTCTACGTGAGTTCTCAGAATAAAATTATTTCAGCAGAATAAAAGTGAGTGCAATTTCCCCCCACTCTTGAGTTCTCTGTCCTTTCCCATCAGGATGCCACAGCCCACAACTGACCCTGCAGACAGGATCACAAGACCACAGTGTCACCAGCAGCTGTGGCGAGTTCTAGGCAGAGTCAGCCTTCTCCTTAAAGGTTGCAAATTTCCTAAATCATACGAGACTCTGCTCTAATAGTAGTAGTAGTCATAGTAATAATAATAATAACAATAAAAATCATCACTAGCCCTGGCCAGAGAAAGATTCTTGAGAACAGACACTGGGTCTTTTCCTTCACTGTATCCTTGACAGAGCCCAAAATACTGTTCAACAAGAATATAAATGCATAAAGTGCTAAATGAAGGAATATATAGGTAAATGCAAGAATTCCTAATTTCCCATCTTTCAGGGTCACCAGAAAGACCATATCTCTTAGCAGGTCCCTTCTCTTAGTAGTGCTGTGAAGCCCAGGAAAAAGGGGCAGCCGAGTACCCCCGGGGCTGCTCCTCACTGCTCGGTCCACAGATGCTCTGAGATCCTTCCTGCTGACTTTTGTCTTTGGGGCTACTCCCCGGGCTTCCTGCTTTGCTTCTCACACATGTGGGCACCCTCTCTCCTGTCACTCCCCATACCAAGGCTGACACTCCGCTCTAGAATTTCAGAACTCAGTGCATTCTGAGGATGTGCCAGTGCTGAAAAGGAAAGCCTCAAAGTTGAATATCAGAACCCACAGCTTCTAGTGCCTATCAACAATGCAAGTCCGTGGTGGAAGGCAGATTCCTGTTTAGGCAACAAAGACCCTCACAAACAAGTCACACATACACGCACACACTCCACTGGATGCTGGGGACACTTCCAGATGGCAGTTCACCGAGGTTCTCTCCTTGCTCTCCAAATCAGGAGTCCCACATCCTGCTTTCCTCGACTCCGCTGGTCCAAACAAGCTAGTTCCCCCGTAGCTCTTGCCCTGACCGCAGCCAGGGTACAGCCCTTACATCATCAAGCAGAGCAGCTATAGGGCCTCCTTTGTCACCCTCTTCCTCCCAGGCCGGGCCCTGGCCTTGCTTTTGCGTCACCAAAGAACTCACTAAAATGTTCCCCAGGCCACAGAACACGGTTCCTTCAAAGACAGATTCTGCAGCCATTCCTAGATTACAGATTAGTTGTGCCTATGCGTACTTTTTAGCCACATAATTGTCGGGGATCTGCCCCGTGAGGTGGGAGAAGAAACCTTGAAGGGTCTCCAGCCCCGGTGGCCGGGGCCCCCCACCAAGCACTGTCGGGCCTGGCCTGAGTGAGTGCTCCTTGCCACCCACCACCCCTTAGCGTCCCTTGTCCTTTCTCTGCCCTGCTCTGTGGAGAGGACTGAGGAGGAGGACTGTCAGAGCAGACAGGGCCGGGCAGCAGGAAGGCAGCAGCAAACTTTCTACCACTGACATCTTAATAATCACCAAGTTTTCAAAGAAACTTCCAACCACAGGGAAACTTCCAGACGAAACTGACTTCCAGTGAAATGCATTTACCTCTCAGGTCTTCTCCACATGTACTTTATGACAGCATCATGAGTCTCCTGCTTTGGGTTGAAATCTTGTCAGCTTGTAAGAGCAAAGCAGGATGGAAATGAGTTAGCGTTGAGAAAAAAATGTCAGTCAGACTCCTAATTGCCTCAGAAGCTGCTAAGGCGGTGCAGGGTCCCCAGCCTGCTCCTGTGCCGCCCACGGTGGGCCCACTGACCTCTCGGAATGGCTGAGGCAGCGGCCTCTGTGGCCAGAGGTGACAGGCTGCACAAGGGAAGTGAGCAGGTGGACGGCAGCACTGAGCCCCTGCACTAGGCCCACCCCACTCTGCGGCCCGCCCAGGGCCAGGCGTGTTCTCTGTAGGGGAGCCCCATCAGCTCCCTCTTTCAGGGACAGGTCTGATGTCATTTATACCCTCACATCCTCTCGCCTAGGGGACCTGCTTTCTCAGCCTGAACTCTCACTGGCAGCAGCAAGAAGATGGGAGAGGGATTTGAGAGAGAGAGAGAGAACCACTTTCCCACCACTGAAACTCTTCTTCACTGAAGCCTCCCTCTCCCAAGTATCCTATCTCTGCCTTCCACACAAAATACTGACTGTTTATCAAAGCTCTGCTCACACTTTTCCTTACCCAGAAAATTATCCTTGATTTTTCCAGCCAACCAAAATTTCTCCCTTCCCTGAACTGAATCCTGTTACTCAGATTCAGCCTCAGATTCTGGGCCTGGGAAGGCCTCTGGCTTCACCTCACAGTGTGACTGAGCACGGGACTAACTGCTCATACACATCAGGCAGGGTGTGTAATCCAGACCCACAAAGTACAGAAAGATTTGAAATATCATTCCTTTATCTTAGAAAGACCTCCCCACATGGAGAAAGACGTCCTCCGACCAAGGTAAAAACCCAAAGCCTTGCTCCAGCTGCTGATGGAGGCTGGTGGCCTGTCAGCGCTGGTTATGACAACCCCGCTTCCTGACCTGCTCTTGTTCTTAAAGTTCACAGCTTTTCTGGAAGCCACAGGGGACAGGACCATGGTATTTGTCAAGAAAATCACATCTGTACCAAGGGGCTGAAAGAAGGCTGAGCAAAATGTGCCAACATGCTGTACCAGAGGCTCCAGAATGACAACTCTCAAGGCTTCTCCGCCCATCACTGAAGTGACCCTAACACTCCGAGGAGGGCCTGGGAGTCACTGTAGGGCCAGAGGTTGGGCTGCGGGTGGAAGAGCTGAGGAGACGGAGATTTTAGTTGAACCTAGGCCTCTAGGAGTAATGGAAAATGGGGAGCTATACAGGAAAAGGTGCTGGTCCTGAGAATCAAGAAACCTGGGTTCTAGTCACAACTTGGATATATACTGTAGGACCTCCAACAAGTCAATGAACATCCCAGAGCCTCTGTTTTCTCAGTTTTATTGTTAAATGAGGTAACAGCTGGACACTCCTGAGCTTTAACATATAATGAGAAAAGAGAACACTGTCCAGACTTGGGGTTAGGAGTGGGGGTGCTATGATGAATCTGAAGGCCATGAGCCAGAGCCAGAAAGCATCACGGAGGAGGAAAGGCCAGGAATGATCTTGCCTTAAGAGGTGAGAGATGAAGGATGGGATCTGGCAGGACAACCGCAAAGGCAGAAGCAGAGGAAGCTTTCTTCTGGAGTAGCTATGTGGTGCTGGATCTGGGGAGGGACATGCAGGCAGGAATATACATTGGGGTTCTTCACATGAACATGAGAGTTACAGCTGGGAGAAGAGAGCAGTAACTGAGGTGGGGAGTAAGTGTAGAAAAGCAAAGAGGACCCTGAAGATCACCACGTGGTACTGAAGCTGGCTGGAGCAACTGTGTACATCTTCCCAACTCTGCTCAGTGACTTCGTGTTGAAAAGTAGTTTAAATTTGGGGGGTTGGGGGTTGGGCACAGCATATATACCGCAGAAAACTGCAAACTGACTGGAGCTTGTTTTCCAAGAGCTGGTTGTTAGACATTTACCACTGACCAAAGGCATCTAATTTTAAGGAAGGAGATAAAAGGCCAGTAAAAGCACAAAACAGCTTCAGAGATGTAGGAGCAGAACCAGAAGGTAACAGTGTCCTGAGTCCAAGGCAGGAGAGAGGGCCCAGAGGAAAGGGTCTTCATAGGCATGGGGCCAGTCCAGCTGAGCCACCCACACTCTGGTTAGTGTGCCCTGAGACTTTGGTCACGTGCTGCTGGCCCCATGCTGCAGGGGAGGCGACCCTGGTGTGGGCTTCTGTGCCTGCACCACCTGGTCAGGCATCACCCATGGCCTCATCAGGCTAGTGACAGCTCAGACTTTTTCCTGACATTTCCTCTATACCCTTGGCACTTCAGGAAAATGAAGGCATCATCAGGAAGCTGTTTTCACAATATATGAATCCTCCTCTGACAGACAACATTTAGCCAGAAATGGTAGAAAAACTTCATCCTTCCTAGAGTGTAGACATGAGAGCAACATGGAGAATTAACAGCCTCATTTCATAGCCAGATTGCACTCAGACCCCACCCATGCACCCACCACCCCAGACTCATGACTCTCCTGGTTCTGGGAGCTTCTTGACTGTTCCCTGACGGCAGGGCCCATTCTCTGCAGAACGCTGGCAGGCAGCAGTTACATTATGTATCTGCTCAGTGCTCAGGCAAGAAACCATTATGTTCACGGATCATTATTGACATCCTGACATTTGTCACTTTCTTTCATAGCAGTTAAATCTTGCTTTATCTGTAAATGTCACCATGTCATTTATTCATGAAAGGGGTCACATTCCCGAAATAGCATACTTCAGTTTAAAAGGGGAGCTTGCCTTTCTTCCCAGTAGGTAATCCTCAAACAAACTTTACTGCTGATAAGTGCTTTTTTATTGGAGTTTCTTGGCCTTAAATGACATCCTCAAATGTAGAATGCAGTTCTGTGTTTGTGGAAATAAAATCTGAATGTTGAACAAGAGAGAAGATTGCTGAGATTAGGAAAAAAATGAAGGTTTTCTGTTGCTACCATATGTAGTAAGTTGGATGTAAACAGATTTGAATTTATTGAGAGTAAGCCATGATTTTAATAAGATTGTTATGCTTCTGGAAACACGTCTCTGGCCTTTTTGAATCATTTATGCCTCAGATACCTCAATGAGATCAGGGGCTTTATTAACCTTCTTAAGGTGATCCCTTAGCTGGGGACACTGGAGGGCAGAGCTCAGCACATGTGATGTGCTCATTCCTCCTGCCCCCAGATTCCAAGGACACTGGCTGGAGAGATGATTAACTCATCTCCAGAACTTATGTTGGCAGGAAGAAATGTCTCTTTCTTTTACAAAGCTTGTTCAAAATTCACTTTAAATTAGGGAAACTATATAATTTATCGTCCAAACCCAGACACTTTTCTCAGAGGGAGAAGAGGCACTAAAAATAATTAACAGGTATTAATTGATCTACAACAACCGTGAAATCAGACAAAACAGGACATATGGCCAGCCAAACTTTAAGGCTTCATCAACTGTCTTGTTGAAGAGGTTTACATCCACCACCTGCTAATTAACTATTACCCAGGAAAAGCTGTTCTCTCCGTGCATGGGGTCCTGCAGATATCTGCTTCTAATTCATTTTTCTAACCCAGTGGTTCTAAAAGTGTGGTCCACGAATGGAAATGGCCTGAAGAAGTTGTTCAAAATGCGGGTGCCTAGTCTCAATTTCACAGCTACTAAATCAGAATCTCCGAGGATGCGGATCACACACGTGGATTTTAACAACACCTCTCAGGTACTGGAGGTGTAACACACACTGAACTTGGAGAGCCAACTGCTCTGAACCAAATCTTTTGTTCTCCCTACCTACCTCTGTGTTCTGGTCACACTGTGGTAATAGGACGTGGGTGGGTAAATTCTGCTCTTTTTGCCTAGAAAAGTAACTTGCAGATGGGGTGGGAGCTGAAAATAGATTCTCCATTGTGCACAAATACGGAGGCTGTGGCACTTCCCGCATAATGTCATTAAACATGAATCTACTCTCTCGCGCAGTCATGTGTGTAACCATCTCACACCGACTAGGTGCAGACGACACGCACAAATACTGTCGCAGAGCAGCTGGAAGATAAGAAAGTGGTTAGAGACATCAAGGTCATCAAATAAGGTGATCGAATGCAATTAAAACTGCTCACCGCTAGAAGAGAAAAGGGCCAGGGAGGAAGATTTCCCCAGGCGCTAATGAGATCCTTTTTGAGTGTGACAGAGACTATAGCAACAAGTGTCACAGACCACAGCTGAACCTGAGTTCCTGTCTGTAAGCCCAGGCCAGGGTCATGGTCAGATGGCTATCACTGCCTCAGATAACATCCTCATTAGTTCACTACAGTCATTACTGCTGTGGCAACAGTAGGATGCCTTCATCCTGCTGATGGCCCCTGAGAGAGAGCAGGTGGGTGGCTGGCAAATCAAAGCAGCAAGGCAGACAAATTAGAGCACAGACTATTCATGGGTGCTTTCACGTGCATTTTCTCATAGCAGGTGAGTCATCTGTGGGGCTGAGCCTAGAGCCCACATATGACCCACAGTCCCAGGTGCAGCCTCTACCTGTCCTCTCTGCCCCCTGGAGAAGCACCTGGCACCTGGAGCTACAGAGAACACGTGTTAGGGCAACATTTTCCACGGTGTCTTGGACTCTCATAAAGCTGAAACCCTCCCACCACAAAGGGGCATGGGGATTGGCCATCCTGCTGGGCTCCAGCCTAGGCTAGTAGCCATCATTGACCAGTGGTGAGAGCCCAAGGAAGAAACTGTCATAGGCCCAGGAGATGTTGACTGAGTGCCTACTTTGAGTCCATCTTAAAATTGGTGAAATCTCAGAACCTTTCCATTTATAATTCTGTATCCCATCAACTGAGGTCCCTTGTCTGACCTTCAAATGTCTCTGTTCTCAATCTCCCATTCTCATTTAACTGCACAAATTTACCCTCAGGTTCTCTCCATCTACCCAGAGACTGGCTTTTCACTGAGTCTTAAGGTAAGGAGAGACAGTTCTAGTTAAAGTTCCAGACCAGTTTCAAAGCATAATAGGCCAGATCTACCCAGCACCCCAGAACTCTCCTTGTGGGTTCCTACCAACTCACCTACTCTCAGCCACCTCAAGAGCCCTGCCCTGACCTGGGTACTGAGTGGGAGGGGAGTCAGGACACAGTTCCTGGTCTAGTGGAGGTTCCAGCCTAGCTGAGAAGACAGAAGAGATGCCTGTGGGGTTAAGAAGGGAGCAGACCTACACGTCAGACCATCTGACACCAGTTCTTCTCAGCTCCGGGCCTCTTACCCTCTTAAGGACTATGTGGTTTATTTGGAGAAATGCCCTTACCTCCCTGAGCCCTAGTTTTTTGCTTGTTCGTCTTTTTTTTCTCCTGCGCTGTGAGGCATGTGGGATCTTATTTCCCTGACCAGGGATCGAACCTGCACCCCCTGCGTTGGAAGCACAGAGTCTTAACCACTGGACCGCCAGGGAAGTCCCTTAGTTTCCTAATAGATGGAGAGAATTTTGATCCATCTGATTCACTGTAAAATTGAGTGAGAAGATGTATGTCAAGCCCTTCGCATAAGGACACCCAGTAGGGATACTTTAATTCCCTTCCTTCTTGAATAGAAGTTAAATGTAAATGTGGTCATCGGCTCCCAACTGGGAGTAGGACTTTACTGACTGCAAACAGGCTCACCTGCTGACTTGTCCAGCGCCCGTGAGAGAGCAGATTAACCTGCAAATGCCTCAGGCTCCTCATCTGTGAACAGTAACTGCTGTCCATCCAGCTACCCAGCTCCAGTCATCATGGAAAGAAAAGCACAAGGCATGGTTTAGAATGTCTGGGAGCTGGCTGGGGGACAGTTTTCAGAGAGGTGCAGGGTGGGGTTCTATTAAGACCACTGGGATTGAAAAGGCAGCTCTATTTTCTACTCTGTCTTTCTGTTAAATTGAACTTCAGCCCTGGAAATTAATATCCCCACTGCATTTTAGTGAGGTGGCGCTATTTTTACAAGCGCCGCAGAATCAAGCCCTGATCTGTTATGCTGTGACCTTTCTCTGGGCTCTGCATCAGGGAATCATAATTCAGGGCCAGCCTCGGCTTTGGAAACATCCATAGGCCTTTTATGACCAGAGTGCTATTGAATATTCTATAAAATCTCCTTGGAAAACTGGCCCACATTTCTTTATAATCTCCCCAGACTGTTTCTGAAGTCCCTCTATAGATTTTTTACTCTAAAAATCCATAGTGTTTCTTAATAAGGATCTGGGCCTCTCATAAAGGGTTGTGGAGAGGATAAGGCTGGACTGGGTCCCCAGGGGAGGCCAAGGCGGAGCAACAGAAGCTATTCTGTTACTGTTAAGCCCCTGGATGAGGATTCTGAGCTTAAGATCCTGTCAGCAGGATACAGCCATTTCCAGTAGATGGAGATGAAGGAAAGAATTGGGAAGCTGAGTCATATCCACCCCCTCACTCCACTGGATTCCATGTTCTCCTAAGCTTAAGGAGGAGAGGTTGTATACAGGGCTCAAAGCCCCTACACCTTCTCAGATACCCTCAACTGTCTCTTTCTCTTGGCTGAACCCCACCTGTGCCAAGTGGTCCCCTAACTTTTGCACCTGTATTAAGTACGATGTCATGGGGCATGGGATCTGGCTTTCTGAGCATCTTCTAGGGGCTAGATGACACAACCTAAAAGTGCAATTTGGTCAACACCCTCTGGATGTAACCTTGACCAAAGAGAAATAAAAAAGGAAGGAAACTGGGCACACAAATGCCCTCTTTTCTCCTCAATGTTAATTGCTTCAAAGTGTGTTTTTTTCCCTTGCAAACCTTCTCAAGAAGTCCAGGGTGCCAAGGAAACATGCCTGTGAGGACCCACAGCAGCTCTAACACGCTTATCATAAGCTTCCCGCCAGCACAGTAACACACAGCATGGCACTGCTTTGCATCTCTCCTTGCCTCACTTCCCCCTTTCTGCCTGCACTCTCATCACCTTCGGCTTGCACCTCCCAAACAAAGTGTTAGTACTTTATTTTTATTTATTTATTTTTGTTTGGTGTTTTTTTTTTTAACATCTTTATTGGAGTATAATTGCCTTACAATGGTGTGTTAGTTTCTGCTTTATAACAAAGTGAATCAGCTATACATATACATATAGCCCCATATCTCCACCCTCTTGCATCTCCCTCCCACCCTCCCTATCCCACCCCTCTAGGTGGTCACAAACCACTGAGCTGATCTCCCTGTGCTATGCGGCTGCTTCCCACTAGCTATCTATTTTCCATTTGGTAGCATATATAAGTCCATGCCAGTCTCTCACAAAGTGTTAGTACTTTAATTCTTCCACAAGGAGCTGGGCTAAAGTACATGTGGCCTTGCCAAATGTTAAGGTCAAGTAAGTTGTGATAGGCCCCATCAGAGCCAGAATGTGACCCTGGGGGACAGAACTTCTATATGACTTATCTCTGTACCACATTACATTGCCTTTGCTTAGCACAGGATTTGGCACATGGCAGGTATTCCACAAGGAGCTGAAATATATTGCACTGAATTAAGTATATTAGAACCAGAAATAAACCTGAACCCCCTCCCCCTGCAAAAATGTTTTCTACTTAGAGGAATGAGTTACGAGATTCTGAGCTGCTGCCAGCACTGGCTGTTAGGGTAACTGCACTTCTAAGAACCCCTGGAAAGGGTCAAGCATCATATACTCACCTGGATTAGTCAGGGTTTTCAAGAGAAACAGAACCAAGAGGAACTCAGAGCAAGAAAGAGAGACAAGAGAGAAGAGAGGAGAGAGGAGAGGGAGAGAGGAGAGAGAGAGAGAAAGAGAGGGAGAGAGGGAGATTGATTTACTCTGAGGAACTGCGTCTCATGATTATGGAGGCTGAGAAGTCCTACAATCTGCTGTCTGCAAGCTGGAGACCCAGGAAAGCCAGTGGTGTAATTCAGTCTGAGTCTGCATGTCTGAGAACCAGGGGAGCTGATGGCATAAATCCCAGTCTGAGAGTAGGAGAAGACCGATGTCCCGGTTCATGCAGTCAGGGAGGAAGGGGGATGAATCCTCCCTTCCTCTACACTGTCTTTTGCTGACTCAGTGACATTCTAAAAAATCCACTCCACTTGGAGTGCAGATGGAAACCCAGAGACATTAAAAAGGCCTCTGGATCTAAAAACAGCCATCAAAAAGCCTGACTCTAAAGAAGAGGTAGTACCACCTTCACGTAATTCCCCGTGGACTAAAAAGTAGGTTTTAAAATGAAGACGCCTCAGTCAGTTTTCCTGATCCCAGGGTTAAAGAGGGCAGTGACAAGGGGTATCACTAAAAGGAACAGCATTTAGAAATTAGAGCCAACAGGGACAGTTTAGGGTAGAAACTGACTGGTACAGCTTCGTACCAGAATGTGTCACTATATTACACCCCTAGTTGATAATTGAGAGGTATGGAGGGACCAAGCCACTTAACAGCTTCATTTTACAGATACGAAAACTGAGGCTCAGGGAGGCTGGAAAACTAGGGATAGAGCCAAAGTGTTCTCATTCAAAGTCCACCATGCCTACTTCTTCTCCAAGATGAGTCACCCAAGCTGAAATGGTGACTGCTGCCTTAAGGAAGAAGGGCAGGGAGCAATCTATCTCTTCCAAAGAGTTTCAGAAAGCATGTGCATCTAACCAAGGAGACTTCTGAGGTCTGGAAAACACTTTTGTAAGGCGGCTCCTTCCCCAAGGACACAAGACAAGCAGGGGTGCTGGTACCTGTAGGAGAGGGGGCAGAACTCCAGCTGTGCGAAAGGCACATAGCCGCCCCAGCACTGTGAGTCAACTCAGCCGGAAGCAGCAGATCTGTCTGCCTAAGATCTGGCCTCCGTCTCTGCAGACCTAAAGAACTAAAAGTCGCGTATGGCCAGAGGCAGGGAAATCACCCAGCAAGCCTTGGGCACGCTACCGGATTTGGGAAGCTTCTCTGCTGAATTTTAATGAAGTAATTAAGAGCTAGATAATAGAGATGGGGCTCTGCAGAGCAACACTCCTGGACCTAACCTCTTTGATGCATTCTTGCATCAGGAAGCAACTCTATCACTAAACAGCTTCATTAATGTTCCAGCCAGTTCTCTGGCTCTTAAAGTGATCTATGCCAAAGTTTGTTAGTCTTTTAAGTTACCTGATGAAGTCCCTTGAAAAAAAAAAAAAAAAGAATGAATGCATTCTGGGGAAAGAACAACATCACAGGGGGTGCTAGAAGAAGCAGATTCATTGGGCTTCTTCAAATTTCCTTTTCAAAAACTAGTCTGGGTTATAAAGAATGGGACCACTTCATTCAGACTGATGGGGAACATGGACTAGGACATGGCAGCCAGAAGAGCAAGAAGCCTGTCTTCACCTGGGACGCCTCTTTAAGTGTCGGCCACTTGACAGATACCTTGACTATTGGACAACACAGCTGTCAACTCCTTGACCCAAAATAAAGATAAAGAAGCTGAATGCTTGGTCTCCATGTGGCCCAGAGAGCTCTCTGTCACCCAGGGTGAGGGAACAGAGAAAAGCTGGGTCTCCTTTGGCTCGCCTCGTGTGTTCTCCCCTCTCCCCTTTGCCTTCCTGTTCCTCAAGGCCCATGTAAAAACCCCACCTCCTTGAGAGTCCCTTGCTGTATAATCCTAGAAGCTTAGAGTTGGGACCTCAGAGTTCAATTTACCCCAATCCCTTTCCTGTATTACCACATTAAAGAATCCCTGATAAGGAGGAGCCAGCTTCTATTTGAATGCTTCCAAAGACAAGGAGCTTACTATTCCTCAAGTTCAGTGTCAGGCATTTCTTGCTATACAAAACATACTTCCACTGGGAAAAATTGTTTCCTGACTACTTCAATGAATTAGAAATACTTGTCTTGTGTGGCTAAAAGGAGGCAGCAAGAGGGGACTTATGATGACTGTACAGTTCTGTATCTTGACTGTGGTGATGGTTACATGAAGCTATGCATGGACCCTCACACACACACACACACACACACAAACAGGTGCATGTAAAACTGGTAAAATCTGAACCAGCTCTTTAGATTGTACCAGTGTCAATTCCCTGATATTGAACCACAGTTATGCAGGATGCCAACTCTTGGGGAGGCTGGGTGAAGAGTACACAAGACCTCCCTATACATTTCTTTCCAACCTCCTGCGAATCTATGGTTATTTCAAAATAAGAAGTTTTTAAAAACTTCTTGAAAGATTACTGTCTGCCATGCACTGCTTAAATACTTTTTTGTATTAATGCTCAGGTATTTGTTTTAGGTATCAACTCACTTAAATCTGACAACTGCCATGGAGGAAAGGTAGGTGGTGACAGTGGGATTAGAACCCAGGCCGTCGGGTACCAGAGCATTCCTGCTTGACCACTACTTTGCCTCATGATGCTACATGTGGCAAAGTGAAGTAAACTGCATCGGCCTCAATACACTGTATTAATCTCTATAGTTGCTCTATTAACAGCTAACATTTATACAGAATTTTGTCCCTCAGAGGGCTTTCACATGCTATATCTAATTTGATCTTCCCAGAAACCCTGTGAGATAAGCTATTCTTTCCTAAAATTCCCAGATGAGAACACTGAGCTTCCAGCCTTCAGACCCTAAATCTTAGGCTCCTACTCCCTTATGCTGCCACTCTTCCGCTGTTCTCCTGAACTATCAGAAGGTAACACAGTTGCTTTTAAATGCTAACCCTTCATTAATTCTAGTCAGCCTTTACCTGGAAACAATGACCTAAATGTCCAATTCCTCCAAGGGGCTGGCCAGAGGAAGAGGATAGGGTGATAGCATCTAGGCATCAGGACTGGCTGCTTAATGAAGTAGAAGGATGCAGTCTCCAGGTCTCCCCTCCCAGAGAAGACCCAGGGCATCCTCTTACCTTCCAATAGCAGTGTCAGCACAACCAGACACTCTTAAACACATGTATACCCTGAGATCCCCCTAGTAATTTTAAATAGAACCAGCCTGTGCAAGCCACTGTCTGCCTGTCTCATTCCAAACACAGAAGAAAAAAAAAAAATAAGTCACAGAAGCAGATGAGCAAGTCTCTTCCTAATACAGGAGGATTTAGAGAATCTATATAGAGGGGCTAGGGTGGAGGGGTAGGGGGAGCACATAGAACTTTCCATCCAGAAAGACTGACAGGGGGACCTTCAAGATGGCAGAGTTGTAAGACATGGAGATCACCTTCCTACTCACAAATACATCAGAAATACATCTACATGTGGAACAACTCCTACAGAACACCTACTGAACGCTGGCAGAAGAACTCAGACTTCCCAAAAGGCAAGAAACTCCCCATGTACCTGGGTAGGGCAAAAGAAAAAAGAAAAAACAGAGATAAAAGAATAGGGACGGGACTTACACCTCTGGGAGGGAGCTGCGAAGGAGGAAAAGTTTCCACACACTAGGAAGCCCCTTCACTGGCGGAGACGGGGGGTGGGCTGGGGGGAAGCTACAGAGCCATGGAGGAGAGCTCAGCAACAGGGTTGCGGAGGGCAAAACATAGAGATTCCTACACAGAGGATCACTGCCGACCAGCACTCACCAGCCCAAGAGACTTGTCTGCTCACCCGCTGGGGTGGGCGGGGCGTGGGAGCTGAGGCTCTGGCTTCCGGAGGTCACACCTGAGGGAGAGGACTGGGGTTGGCTGCGTGAACACAGCCTGAAGGGGCTAGTGCGCCACAGCTAGCCGGGAGGGAGTCTGGGAAAATGTCTGGAACTGCCTAAGAGGCAAGAGACCATTGTTTCGGGGTGCGTGAGGAGAAGGGGTTCAGAGCACTGCCTTAACGAGCTCCAGAGACGGGCACGAGATGCACTGATAACCAGAGACGGGCATGAGACGCTAAGGCTGCTGCTGCCGCCACCAAGAATCCTGTGTGCAAGCACAGGTTACAATCCACACCTCCCCTCCCGGGAGCCTGTGCAGCCCACCACTGCCAGGGTCCTGTGATCCAGGGACAACTTCCCCGGGAGAACGCACAGCGAGCCTCAGGCTGGTGCAACGTCGTGCTGGCCTCTGATGCCTCAGGCTCGCCCCACATCCGTACCCCTCCCTCCCCGAGGCCTGAGTGAGCCAGAGCCCCCAAATCCGCTGCTCCTTTAACCCCATCCTGTCTGAGCGAAGAACAGATGCCCTCAGGTGACCTACACGCAAAGGTGGGGCCAAATCCAAAGCTGAACCCCAGGAGCTGTGCGAACAAAAAAGAGAAAGGGAAATCTCTCCCAGCAGCCTCAGGAGCAGTGGATTAAATCTCCACAATCAACTTGATGTACCCTGCATCTGTGGAATACCTGAATAGACAACGAATCATCCCAAAAATGAGGCAGTGGACTTTAGGAACAACTGTAGACTTGGGGTTTGCTTTCTGCATCTAATTCGTTTCTGGTTTTATGTTTATCTTACTTTAGTATTTAGAGCTTATTATCATTGGCAGATTTGTTTATTGATTTGGTTGCTCTCTTCCTTTTTTTTAAACATATATATAATATTTTTTCTCCTTTTTCTCTTTTTGTGAGTGTGTATGTGTATGCTTCTTTGTGTGATTTTGCCTGTATGGGTTGGCTTTTACCATTTGTCCTAGGGTTTTGTTTGTCCGTTTTTTTTTTTTTTAGTATAGTTTTTAGAGCTTGTTATCATTGGTGGATTTGTTATTGGTTTGGTTGCTCTCTTCTTTATTACTTTTTAATACTTTTGATTTTAATAATATATTTCTTTATTTTTTAGTTTCATAACTTTATTTTATTTTACTTTTTATTTTTATTTATTTATTTATTTTCTCCCTTTTCTTCTGAGCCTTGTGGCTGACAGGGTCTTGGTGCTCTGGCTGGGTGTCAGGCCTGTGCCTCTGAGGTGGGAGAGCCAAGTTCAGGACATTGGACCAGCAGAGACCTCCTGGCCCCACATAATATCAATCAGCAAGAGCTCTCCCAGAGATCTTCATCTCAACGTTAAGACCCAGCTCCACTCAACGACCAGCAAGCTCCAGTGCTGGACACCCAAAGCCAAACAACTAGCAAGACAGGAACACAACCCCACCCATTAGCAGAGAGGCTGCCTAAAATCATAATAAGTTCACAGACACCCCAAAACACAACACCAGACGCAGTGCTGCCCACCAGAAAGACAAGCTCCAGCCTCATCCACCAGAACACAGGCACCAGTCCCCTCCACCAGGAAGCCTACACAACCCACTGAACCCACCTTACCCACTGGGGGCAGACACCAAAAACAACGGGAACTATGAACCTGAAGCCTGCCAAAAGGAGACCCCAAACACAGTAAGTTAAACAAAATGAGAAGACAGAGAAATATGCAGCAGATGAAGGAGCAAGGAAAAAACCCACCAGACCAAACAAATGAAGAGGAAATAGGCAGTCTACCTGAAAATGAATTCACAGTAATGATAGCAAAGATGATCCAAAATCCTGGAAATAGAATGGAGAGAATACAAGAAACGTTTAACAAGGACCTAGAATAAATAAAGAGCAAACAAACAATGATGAACAACACAATAAATGAAATTAAAAATTCTCTAGAAGGAATCAATGGCAGAATAACTGAGGCAGAAGAATGGATAAGTGACCTGGAAGATAAAATAGTGGCAATAACTATCACAGAGCAAAATAAAGAAAAAAGAATGAAAAGAATTGAGGACAGTCTCAGAGATCTCTGGGACAATATTAAATGCACCAACATTCGAATTATAGGGGTCCCAGAAGAAGAAGAGAAAAAGGGACTGAGAAAATATTTGAAGAGATTATAGTTGAAAACTGCCCTAATATGGGAAAGGAAATAGTCAATCAAGTCCAAGAAGAAGATATAACAATTGTAAATATTTATGTACCCAACATAGGAGCACCTCAATACATAAGGCAAATGCTAACAGCCATAAAAGGGGAAATAAACAGTAACACAATAATAGTAGGGGACTTTAACACCCCACAATCACCAATGGACAGATAATCCCAAACGAAAATAAATAAGGAAACACAAGCTTTAAATGATACATTAAACAAGATGGATTTAATTGATATTTATATGACATTCCATCCAAAAACAACAGAATACACTTCTTCTCAAGTGCTCATGGAACATTCTCCAGGATAGATCATATCTTGGGTTACAAATGAAGCCTTGGTAAATCTAAGAAAATTGAAATTGCATCAAGTATCTTTTCCGACCACAATGCTATGAAACTAGATATCAATTACAGGAAAAAATCTGTAAAAAATACAAACACATGGAGGCTAAACAATATGCTGCTAAATAACCAAGAGATCACTGAAGAAATCAAAGAGGCAATCAAAAAACACCTAGAAACAAATGACAATGAAAACACGATGACCCAAACCTATGGGATGCAGCAAAAGCAGTTCTAAGAGGGAAGTTTATAGCAATACAATCCTACCTCAAGAAACAAGAAAAATCTCAAATAAACAACCTAACCTTATTCCTAAAGCAATTAGAGAGAGAAGAGAAAAAAAAAAAAACCCAAAGTTAGCAGAAGAAAAGAAATCATAAAGATCAGATAAGAAATAAATGAAAAAGAAATGAAGAAAACAATAGCAAAGATCAATAAAACTAAAAGCTGGTTCCTTGAAAAGATACACAAAATTGATAAACCATTACCGAGACTCATCAAGAAAAAAAGGGAGAAGACTCAAATCAATAGAATTAGAAATGAAAAAGAAGTAACAACTGACACTGCAGAAATACAAAGGATCACGAGAGATTTCTACTAGCAACTATATGCCAATAAAATGGACAACCTGGAAGAAATGGACAAATTTTTAGAAAAGCACAACCTTCCGAGACTGAACCAGGAGGAAACCGAAAATATAAACAGACCAATTGCAAGCACTTAAGTTGAAACTATGATTAAAAATCTTCCAATAAACAAAAGCCCAGGACCAGATGGCTTCACAGGAGAATTCTATCAAACATTCAGAGAAGAGCAAACACCTATCCTTCTCAAACTCTTCCAAAATATAGCAGAGGGAGGAACACTCCCAAACTCATTCTACGAGGCCACCATCACCCTGATACCAAAACCAGACAAAGATGTCACAAACAAAGAAAACTAAAGGCCAATATCACTGATGAACATACGTGCAAAAATCCTCCACAAAATACTAGCAAACAGAATCCAACAGCACATTAAAAGGATCATACACCACGATCAAGTGGGATTTATCCCAGGAATGCAAGGATTCTTCAATGTATGCAAATCAATCAATGTGATAAACCATATTAACAAATTAAAGGATAAAAACCATATGATCATCTCAGTAGCTGCAGAAAAAGCTTTTGACAAAATTCAACACCCATTTATGATAAAAACCCTCCAGAAAGTAGGCATAGAGGGAACTTACCTCAACATAATAAAGGCCATATATGACAAACCCACAGACAACATTGTTCTCAAAGGTGAAAAACTCGGACCATTTCCACTAAGGTCAGAAGCAAGACAAGGTTGCCGATTCTCACCACTATTATTCAACATAGTTTTGGAAGTTTTAGCCACAGCAATCAGAGAAGAAGAAGAAATAAAAGGAATCCAAATCAGAAAAGAAGAATTAAAAATGTCACTGTTTTCAGATAACATGATACTATACATAGAGAATCCTAAAGATGCTACCAGAAAACTACTAGAGCTAATCAATGAATTTGATAAAGTAGCAGGATACAAAATTAATGCACAGAAATCTCCTACGGAACTTCCCTGGTGGCACAGTGGTTAAGAATCTGCCTGCCAATGCAAGGGACACGGGTTCAAGCCCTGGTTCGGGAAGATCTCACATGCCGTGGAGCAACTAAGCCCGTGTGCCACAACTACAGAGACTGTGCTCTAGAGCCCATGAGCCACAACTACTGAGCCCACATTCCACAACTACTGAAGCCCATGCCCCTGGAGCCCGTGCTCCACAACAAGAGAAGCCACTGCAATGAGAAGCCCGCGCACCACAACGAAGAGTAGCCCCCACTCACCACAACTAGAGAAAGCCTGTGCACAGCAACGAAGACCCAATGCAGACAAAAATAAATTTATTTTAGAAAAATAATAATTATCTTTAAAAAAAAAAAGAAATCTCTTGCATTCCTGTACACTAATGATGAAAAATCTGAAGGAGAAATTAAGGAAACACTCCCATTTACCACTGGAATGAAAATAATAAAATACCTAGGAATAAACCTACCTACGGAGACAAATGACCTGTATGCAGAAAACTATATGACACTGATGAAAAAAATTAAAGATGATACAAACAGATGGAGAGATATACCATGTTCTTGGATTGGAAGAATCAACATTGTGAAAATGACTGTACTACCCAAAGCAGTCTACAGATTCACTGCAATCCCTATCAAACTACCAATGCATTTTTCACAGAACTAGAACAAAAAATTTCACAATTTGTATGGAAACACAAAAGACCCCGAATAGCCAAAGCAATCTTGAGAAAAAAAACGGAGCTGGAGGAATCAGACTCCCTGACTTCAGACTATACTACAAAGCTACAGTAATCAAGAGAATATGGTACTGGCACAAAAACTGAAACATGGAACAGGATAGAAAGCCCAGAGATAAACCCACACACATATGGTCACCTTATCTTTAATAAAGGAGGCAAGAATATACAATGGAGAAAAGACAGCCTCTTCAATAAGTGGTGCTGGGAAAACTGGACAGCTACATGTAAAAGAATGAAATTAGAACACTCCCTAACAGCATATACAAAAATAAACTCAAAATGGATTGAACATCTAAATGTAAGGCCAGACATTATAAAACTCTTAGAGGAAAACATAGGCAGAACACTCTATGACATATATCACAGCAAGATCCTTTTTGGCCCACCTCCCAGAGAAATCAAAATAAAAACAAAAATAAACAAATGGGTCCTAATGAAACTTAAATGCTTTTGCACAGCAAAGGAAACCATAAACAAGACGAAAAGACAACCTTCAGTATAGGAGAAAATATTTGCAAATGAAACAATGGACAAAGGATTAATCCCCAAAATATACAAGCAGCTCATGCAGCTCAATATCCAAAAAACAAATAACCCAATCCACAAATGGGCTGAAGACCTAAACAGATATTTCTCCAAAGAAGATACACAGGGGCTTCCCTGGTGGCGCAGTGGTTGAGAATCTGCCTGCCAATGCAGGGCACACAGGTTCGAGCCCTGGTCTGGGAAGATCCCACATGCCGCGGAGCTACTAGGCCCATGAGCCACAACTATTGAGCCTGCGTGTCTGGAGCCTGTGCTCCGCAACAAGAGAGGCCGTGATAATGAGAGGCCCGCGCACCGCGATGAAGAGTGGCCCCCACTTGCCACAACTAGAGAAAGCCCTCACACAGAAATGAAGACCCAACACAGCCAAAAATAAATTAATTAATTAATTAATAAAAAAAAAAAAGAAGATACAAAGATTGCCAAGAAACACATGAAAGGATGCTCAACATCACTAATCATTAGAGAAATGCAAATCAAAACTACAGTGAGGTACCACCTCACACCAGTCAGAATGGCCATCATCAAAATATCTACAAACAATAAATGCTGGAGAGGGTGTGGAGAAAAGGGAACCCTCTTGAACTGTTGGTGGGAACATAAATTGATACAGCCACTATGGAGAACAGTAAGGAACCTCCGTTCCTTAAAAAACTAAAAATAGAACTACCATATGACCCAGCAATTCCACTACTGGGCATATACCCTGAGAAAACCATAATTCAAACAGTCATATACCACAATGTTCATTGCAGCTCTATTTACAATAGCCAGGACATGGAAGCAACCTAGGTGTCCATTGACATGTGAATGGATAAAGAAGATGTGGCACATATATACAATGGAATATTACTCAGCCATAAAAAGAAACAAAATTGAGTTATTTGTAGTGAGGTGGATGTACCTAGAGTGTCATACAGAGTGAAGTAAGTCAGAAAGAGAAAAACAAATATCGTATGCTGACACATATATATGGAATCTAAAAAAAAAAAAAAAAAAAAAAGGTTCTGAAGAACCTTGGGGCAGGACTGGAATAAAGACGCAGATTTAGAGAATGGACTTGAGGACACAGAGAGGGGGAAGGGTAAGCTGGGGCGAAGTGAGAGAGTGGCATGGACATATATACACTACCAAATGTAAAATAGCTAGTGGGAAGCAGTCACATAGCACTGGGAGATCAGCTCAGTGCTTTGTGTCCACCTAGAGTGGTAGAAGAGGGAGGGTGGGAGGGAGACGCAAGAGGGAGGGGATATGGGGATATATGTATACGTACAGCTGACTGACTTTGTTATACAGAAGAAACTAACACAACATTGTAAAGCAATTATACTCCAATAAAGATATTAAAAAATAAAAAAGACTGACAGCTTAATACAGTTTTTGGTATTTTATCACTGGTGATTCATTTCTTTGCCTAGAGAAGTCATTTGCAACTCCTAGAATTCCCTTTAAAAATACAAATATCTCTGTGAAGGATTCTTTCTCATGTCTATATGGAATCAGGTTAGTGGGAACCAGCCGACAGCCAGCCTTTGCCGGGATAAAACATCATAGTAGTGCCTGACTGATTGATTGATTGATTGATTTGGCGAGGGGAGATAGGGAGAGAGCTCAGAAAAAGGAGGGAGCAGGGAATTTAATTACACAGTCAAGAGTTGTTTCTAGAAGGGGAAATATTATAGATTCAATGTTTGTGTCCCCCCAGAATTCAAATGTTGAAAAAACCCTCATCTCCAATTTTATAGTATCTGCAGGTGGAGTCTTTGGTATGTATGTAATTAGGTCATGAGGATGGAACCCCTGATGGAATTAGTGCCCTTATTAGAAGACACAAGAGAGAGCTCTCTCTCCCTCTCTCTCTCCCTCTCTCTGTCTCTCTGCTCTTAGCCATGTGAGGACATCAAGAAGACATTCATCTGCAAATCTGGAATAGAGTTCTCACCAAAATCTGACCATGTTGGCACCCTGATCTCAGATTTTCCAGGCACCAGAACTGTGAGAAAATAATTCCTGTTGTTTAAGCTACCCTGTTGATGATATTCTACTATAGCAGCTGGGACTAACTGAGACAGAATACAATACATTTCTAAGTGTATTCTCTAGCAACCTTCAGAGAACAAAAGTTACCAACATTCTTCAAAGCCTCAGGGCATTTCTCAAATTTCTGTTGGATTTGGCCTTGCCCTGGATGGCCTAGGTCTGCACTTCTCATGGCCTTTTCTCTGATTTGCATCTTGGATGCTCCTCCAGAAAGCCTTGTTTTCAGAAATAAGCCCTCCCTAGCCTGGCTATGCTTCAATTCATTCCAATAAGATCTAACATGTATTTATCAACTCTCTACTCTGAAGAGGGCACCAAGTAAAGGATTGGGAGCAGAAAGGGGACAAACCATGCCCAACCTGTGCTCTCTACAGTCTCCTCCAGGAGAAAAGATAATTGAGCATTCTAGTTCAGAAAAGTCTGAGTCTTTCTCCAAGGGACTTAAATCAACCAGTCTGTAGCCATCAGATTCTCCTGCTGATCATCTCTTTACTAAAGAATCCATGTGTCAGTGCATTAATCAGCTATTGTTTCAAAACAATGCTGCATGACAATCTTCAAATCTCATTGGCTTATAACAACAAACATTAATTTTTCTCCTTCACTGGTTTGCAGGTAGGCTGGGATTCAACTGATCTCAACTGGGCTCTGCTAGGCTTGGATCTGGACTAAGGATAGAGTTCAGGTATGTTCCATGTATTTCATCATTCTCTGTGAACCAGAGCTATCCAGAACATGTTATTCCATGGCAGGTACCAGAAATACAAGAGGCCAAGCCAAAAACCCAAGCACATTCATAGCCGCTGCTCACATCATATATACTAGTTCTACTGGTTAAAGCCGTGCTTAATGTCAATGGGGCACATATTCCTACTCTAATGGGAGGTACACCGAAGTCATTATAGTGGAGGAGAAAAGAGTTAAGATCAATACTCCATCTACAAGTCAGTAATAACTAATTTACTGTTTGTGACAACTTCCCAAAACCTCAGATGCCCCTGACAGAGCAGGGCTCCAGGGCCCAAGACATGAGACAGAATCAACTGGCCAATCAGTTACACTTCCCTTCCATTGTGGCCTAGCACAACGACTGCCCATTGTAACCAGGAAGCAGCTGGAGACACAAAGGGAAACATCCTTCATTGTGTCTCCCTGGCTTTGTTCCAGGTCCCAGTAGAATACAAACCAGAATCCCAGGCAGCCTTGGCACTGGACAAAGGTGAATCATCTCTGTAGCAAGTCTGGAAACCAGAGAGAACAGAGTAATAGGATCAAATATCATGGGGCCAGACCTCCTTGTCAACCACCACCACTATCCTCAGAGGTTGTGGTGTCCTGGCCCTCAGGAGCAGCTGTGGTCACCCAGTCTTCACGATCAAAGCCTTATATTAATAACTGCCATTTTCAGAGGAGCTTACTACATGCCAGGCACTATGCGCAAGCTTTTGTGTTTTTTTTTTTTATTTCATCAAATAAATATTTATTGAATAAATAAATGAATTAAAAATTCCATCTGGAAGCCCTGTAACTTAAACAGGGCATGAAGAATTTGAATACTATGTATCTCTGTGGACTCAGAGATAAGATACAGGCTCATACTCTAAGTTTTGAGTAAAATGATGCTGCCTAGAGAACCAAGGAAGGCTTAGAAGATGGGCATGGCAGAAGGACATTGACATTTATTGTCTGCTGTATGCCAAGCACTGTATATAGTTGTTGTTTTTTTTCCAAACACACACACACGCACTGTATTTTATTTTTACAACAGATAGACTGACACCAAGCATTGTACCTGGATGACCACCACAAAAGCAACAATGATTGCAATTACCAAACATGAAATACACTCATACTATGTCATAATATTGACATTCAGTCCAGTAATCCTCCACTGTAACAGCTCCTTTACTTCGCAGTGAAAATTGATTTGTATATTGTTTGCCTCTGAGTCCTTGTGGGATTTTTTTTTTTTTAATTCAGACAGAAAGTCACAAAAATTATACTCATCCTCATCAGTTCACTCAGTCCCATGTAATTAATTTTTTTTTCATCTTGATCTTGTTAGCACTTTTATGAGTTCATCAGTTTTTCATTAGAGTTCTGAAAATGCTTATTCATTCAGTTCAGCAGTACAGTCCGTTACCAGAAACCTGTACTTGTCAGAGTCTTTTCCATGAATTTCTTGAAGATGAAACCCTTTTATAGGAACATATATGCAAAAGCATCAGAGTACACCCAGAACTGTCTGTAAATGACAAAAGGCTTAAAAATGACCACAGTTAAAGATTTGATGAAAGTTCATAATAATGCAGTTGACAAGAAAATTAGTTATTTCTGAGATATACATTTTAAAGTAATAACTAGGATTATGACTTATAACATTATACCAGAACATATAAGATTTTTAGAAATTTCATGTAATGTCTGAAACATTTATATTAACATATTTCCATACACATAACCCAAGGAAAGTTTAGTATTAGTTGTTTTGTTTGTTTGTTTGTTTATACTGCAGGTTCTCATTAGGCATCAATTTTATACACATCAGTGTATAGATGTCAATCCCAATCGCCCAATTCAGCGCACCACCATCCCCACCCCACCACAGTTTTCCCCCCTTGGTGTTCATATGTCCGTTCTCTACATCTGCGTCTCAACTTCTGCCCTGCAAACCGGCTCATCTGTACCATTTTTCTAGGTTCCACATACATGCGTTAATACACGATATTTGTTTTTCTCTTTCTGACTTACTTCACTCTGTATGACAGTCTCTAGAACCATCCACGTCTCAACAAATGACTCAATTTCGTTCCTTTTTATGGCTGAGTAATATTCCATTGCATATATGTACCACAACTTCTTTAGCCATTCGTCTGTTGATGGGTATTTAGGTTGCTTCCATGACCTGGCTATTGTAAATAGTGCTGCAATGAACATTCGGGTGCATGTGTCTTTTTGAATTATGGTTTTCTCTGGGTATATGCCCAGTAGTGGGATTGCTGGGTCATATGGTAATTCTATTTTTAGTTTTTTAAGGAACCTCCATATTGTTCTCCATAGTGGCTGTATCAATTTACATTCCCACCAACAGTGCAAGAGGGTTCCCTTTTCTCCACACCCTCTCCAGCATTTGTTGTTTGTAGATTTTCTGATGATGCCCATTCTAACTGGTGTGAGGTGATACCTCATTGTAGTTTTGATTTGCATTTCTCTAATAATTACTGATGTTGAGCAGCTTTTCATGTGCTCCTTGGCCATCTGTATGTCTTCTTTGGAGAAATGTCTATTTAGGTCTTCTGCCCATTTTTGGATTGCGTTGTTTGTTTCTTTAATATTGAGCTGAATGAGCTGTTTATATATTTTGGAGATTAATCCTTTGTACGTTGATTCATTTGCAAATATTTTCTCCCATTCTGAGGGTTGTCTTTTCGTCTTGTTTATGGTTTCCTTTGCTGTGCAAAAGCTTTGAAGTTTCATTAGGTCCCACTTGTTTATTTTCGTTTTCATTTCCATTACTCTAGGAGGTGGATCAAAAAAGATCTTGCTGTGATTTATGTCAAAGAGTGTTCTTCCTATGTTTTCCTCTAAGAGTTGTATAGTGTCCAGTCTTACATTTAGGTCTCGAACACTTTTTGAGGTTATTTTTGTGTATGGTGTGAGGGAGTGTTCTAATTTCATTCTTTTACATATAGCTGTCCAGTTTTCCCTGCATCACTTATTGAAGAGACTGTCTTTACTCCATTGTATATCCTTGCCTCCTTTGTCATAGATTAGTTGACCATAGGTGCGTGGGTTTATCTCTGGGCTTTGTATCTTGTTGAATTGATCTATGTTTCTGTTTTTGTGCCCATACCATATTGTCTTGATTACTGTAGCTTTGTAGTATAGCCTGAAGTCAGGGAGTCTGATTCCTCCAGCTCCGTTTTTTTCTCTCAAGACTGCTTTAGCTATTCGGGATCTTTTGTGTCTCCATACAAATTTTAAGATGATTTGTTCTAGCTCCGTAAAAAATGCCATTGGTAATTTGATAGGGATTGCATTGAATATGTAGATTGCTTTGGGTAGTACAGTCATTTTCACAATGTTGATGCTTCCAATCCAAGAACATGGTATATCTCTCCATCTGTTGGTATCATCTTTAATTTCTTTCATCAGTGTCTTATAGTTTTCTGCATACAGGTCTTTTGTCTCCTTAGGTAGCTTTATTCCTAGGTATTTTATTCTTTTTGTTGCAATGGTAAATGGAAGTGTTTCCATAATTTCTCTTTCAGATTTTTCATCATTAGTGTATAGGAATGCAAGAGATTTCTGTGCATTAATTTTGTATCCTGCAACTTTACCATATTCATTAATTAGCTCTAGCAGATTTCTGGTGGCAGTTTTAGGATTCTCTATGTATAGTATCATGTCATGTGCAAACAGTGACAGTTTTACTTCTTCTTTTCCAATTTGTATTCCTTTTCTTTTTCTTCTCTGATTGCCGTGGCTAGGACTTCCAGAACTATGTTGAATAATAGTGGTGAGAGTGGACATCCTTGTCTCGTTCCTGATCTTAGAGGAAATGCTTTCAGTTTTTCACCATTGAGAATGATGTTTGCTGTGGGTTTGTCATGTATGGCCTTTATTATGTTGAGGTAGGTTCCTTCTATGCCCACTTTCTGGAGAGTTTTTATCATAAATGGGTGTTGAATTTTGTCAAAAGTTTTTTCTGCATCTATTGAGATGATCATATGGTTTTTATTCTTCAATTTGTTAATATGATGTATCACATTGATTGATTTGCATATATTGAAGAATCCTTTCATCCCTGGGATAAATCCCACTTGATCATCGTGTATGACCCTTTTAATGTGTTGTTGGATTCTGTTTGCCAGTATTTTGTTGAGGATTTTTGCATCTATATTCATCAGTGATATTGGTCTGTAATTTTCTTTTTTTGTAGTGTCTTTGTCTGGTTTTGGTATCAGGGTGATGGTGGCCTCATAGAATGAGTTTGGGAGTGTTCCTTCCTCTGCAATTTTTTGGAAGGGTTTGAGAAGGATAGGTGTTAGCTTTCCTCTAAATGTTTGATAGAATTCACCTGTGAAGCCATCTGGTCCTGGACTTTGGTTTGTTGGAAGATTTTTAATCACAGTTTCAATTTCATTACTTGTGATTGGTCTGTTCATATTTTCTGTTTCTTCCTGGTTCAGTCTTGTAAGGTTATATCTTTCTAAGAATTTGTCCATTTCTTCCAGGTTGTCCATTTTATTGGCAAAAAGTTGCTTGTAGTAGTCTCTTAGGATGCTTTGTATTTCTGTGGTGTCTGTTGTAACTTCTTCTTCATTTCTGATTTTATTGATTTGAGTCGTCTCCCTCTTTTTCTTGATGAGTCTGGCTAATGGCTTATCAAGTTTGTTTATCTTCTCAAAGAACCAGCTTTTAGTTTTATTGATCTTTGCTATTGTTTTCTTTGTTCCTATTTCATTTATTTCCGCTCTGATCTTTATGATTTCTTTCCTTCTGCTAACTTTGGGTTTTGTTTGTTCTTCTTTCTCTAGTTTCTTTAGGTGTAAGGTTAGATTGTTTACTTGAGATTTTTCTTGTTTCTTTAGGTAGGCTTGTATAGCTATAAACTTCCCTCTTAGAACTGCTTTTGCTGCATCCTATAGGTTTTGGATCATCGTGTTTTCATTGTCATTTGTCTCTAGGTATTTTTTGATTTCCTCTTTGATTTCTTCAGTGATCTCTTGGTTATTTAGTAACGTATTGTTTAGCCTCCACGTGTTTGTCTTTTTTACATTTTTTTCCCTGTAATTCATTTCTAATCTCATAGCGTTGTGGTCAGAAAAGATGCTTGATATGATTTCAATTTTCTTAAATTTACTGAGGCTTGATTTGTGACCCAAGATGTGATCTATCCTGGAGAATGTTCCATGCGCACTTGAGAAGAGTGTGTAATCTGCTGTTTTTGGATGGAATGTCCTATAAATATCAATTAAATCTATCTGGTCTATTGTGTCATTTAAAGCTTCTGTTTCCTTATTTATTTTCATTTTGGATGATCTGTCCATTGGTGTAAGTGAGGTGTTAAAGTCCCCCACTATTATTGTGTTACTGTCAATTTCCTCTTTTATAGCTGTTAGCAGTTGCCTTATGTATTGAGGTGCTCCTATGTTGGGTGCATATATATTTATAATTGTTATATCTTCTTCTTGGATTGATCCCTTGATCATTATGTAGTGTCCTTCCTTGTCTCTTGGAACATTCTTTATTTTAAAGTCTATTTTATCTGATATGAGTATAGCTACTCCAGCTTTCTTTTGATTTCCATTTGCATGGAATATCTTTTTCCATCCCCTCACTTTCAGTCTGTAAGTGTCCCTAGGTCTAAAGTGGGTCTCTTGTAGACAGCATATATATGGGTCTTGTTTTTGTATCCATTCAGCAAGCCTGTGTCTTTTGGTTGGAGCATTTAATCCATTCACGTTTAAGGTAATTATCGATATGTATGTTCCCATGACCATTTTCTTAATTGTTTTGGGTTTGTTTTTGTAGGTCCTTTTCTTCTCTTGTGTTTCCCACTTAGAGAAGTTCCTTTAGCATTTGTTGTAGAGCTGGTTTGGTGGTGCTGAATTCTCTTAGCTTTTGCTTGTCTGCAAAGCTTTTGATTTCTCCATCAAATCTAAATGAGATCCTTGCCGGGTAGAGTAATCTTGGTTGTAGGTTCTTCCCTTTCATCACTTTAAGTATATCATGCCACTCCCTTCTGGCTTGTAGAGTTTCTGCTGAGAAATCAGCTGTTAACCTTATGGGAGTTCCCTTGTATGTTATTTGTCATTTTTCCCTTGCTGCTTTCAATAATTTTTCTTTGTCTTTAATTTTTGCCACTTTGATTACTATGTGTCTCAGTGTGTTTCTCCTTGGGTTTATCCTGTATGGGACTCTCTGCACTTCCTGGACTTGGGTGGCTAATTCCTTTCCCATGTTAGGGAAGTTTTCGACTATAATCTCTTCAAATATTTTCTCTGGTCCTTTCTCGCTCTCTTCTCCTTCTGGGACCCCTATAATGTGAATGTTGTTGCGTTTAATGTTGTCCCAGAGGTCTCTTAGGCTGTCTTCATTTCTTTTCATTCTTTTTTCTTTAGTCTGTTCTGCAGCAGTGAATTCCACCATTCTGTCTTCCAGGTCACTTATCCGTTCTTCTGCCTCAGTTATTCTGCTATTGATTCCTTCTAGTGTAGTTTTCATTTCAGTTATTGTATTGGTCATCTCTGTTTGTTTGTTCTTTAATTCTTCTAGGTCTTTGTTAATCATTTCTTGCATCTTCTCAATCTTTGCCTCCATTCTTATTCCGAGGTCCTGGATCATCTTCACTATCATTATTCTGAATTCTTTTTCTGGAAGGTTGCCTATCTCCACTTCATTGAATTGCTTTTCTGGGTTTTTTTCTTGTTCCTTCATCTGGTATATAGCCCTCTGCCTTTTCCTCTTGTCTATCTTTCTGTAACTGTGGTTTTTGGTCCACAGGCTGCAGGATTGTAGTTTTTCTTGCTTCTGCTCTCTGCTCTCTGGTGGTTGAGGCTATCTAAGAGGCTTGATGGGAGGCTCTGGGGGTGGGTAGAGCTGACTGTTGCTGTGGCGGTCAGAGCTCCATAAAACTTTAATCCACTTGACTGTTGATGGGTGGGGCTGGGTTCCCTCCCTGTTGGTTGTTTTGCCTGAGGCAACCCAACACTGGAGCCTACCTGGGCTCTTTGGTGGGGTTAATGGCAGACTCTGGGAGGGCTCACGCCAAGGAGCACTTCCCAGAACCTCCGCTGCCAGTGTCCTTGTCCCCACGGTGAAACAGAGCCACCCCCCGCCTCTGCAGGAGACCCCCCAACACCAGCAGATAGGTCTGGTTCAGTCTCCCCCAGGGTCACTGCTCCTTCCCCTGGGTCCCGACGCGCACACTACTTTGTGTGTGCCCTCCAAGAGTGGGGTCTCTGTTTCCCCCAGTCCTGTCGAAGTCCTGCAATCAATTCCCACTAGGCTTCAAAGTCTGATTCTCTAGGAATTCCTCCTCCCGTTGCCAGACCCCCAGGTTGGGAAGCCTGACGTGGGGCTCAGAACCTTCACTCCAGTGGGTGGACTTCTGTGGTATAAGTGCTTGCCAGTCTGTGAGTCACCCACCCAGCAGTTATGGGATTTGATTTTACTCTGATTGCGCCCCTCCTACCGTCTCACTGTGGCTTCTCCTCTGTCCTTGGACGTGGGGTATCCTCCTTGGTGAAGTCCAGTGTCTTCCTGTCGATGATTGTCCAGCAGCCAGTTGTGATTCTGGTGCTCTCGCAAGAGGGAGTGAGAGCACGTCCTTCTACTCCGCCATCTTGGTTAATCCCCCAAAGCTTTTGTTTTGATATACTCTTCTGAAGACCCTGTGGGATGGGTATTAACCACCCCTCTTTACAGATGAGGTTCAAAAAGGTAAGATAATTTTCTCAAGGCTACATAGCACAAGGCCTGACATGGCAGAAGCATAAAGATAAATGAGACAGAGGCCATGTGGCTGGACCCCAGCTCTTCTGTTAAACAACATCCAAGGGATTATTTCTAATTCTAGGGTCTCAGTTCTACCATCTGTAAGTTACCACCATGAAACTGTAAGAGGGATACAGTGAATCGGGGAAGAGCTTTGTGCAGAACTCTGTGTCCGTAGGAGAACACACAGGAGTCTTTCACCTATGACTTCAAATCCTACCTTATCTCTGATGGTCTATCTTCAGAACAGCATCTCTGAGCTACAGCAGAGCTCAGTGGCAAGAAGTCTAGGGAGGAAAGCCTGGAGCAGAAGGGGAGAAATGCTCTCTTGGGTCTGACTGTAGGTTTCCTATCCTTAGTGGCTCAGTGTGGCTTCCCCAGACTCCTTCCCACCAGGCTGTTCTATGGCAGTCTGTTCTAGGAGGAAGAAGACTGCCCACCCTCTGCTGACTGATTTGTAAGAGTGCCTCTGGCCCACGTGTGAGTAATGCAGCAGGAGTTGCCTCAGTCACACTGCCACTGAGGGAGAAATACACTGCCACTTTTCTCAGTTATACCAGACAGAGCTCCCCAGCCAGGTTGTCCCTGCCCCTCAGAGCTCAGGGAGCCAACTCCTGTAAGGATAGGGGACTTAGAAGAGACAAGGGTTTGAATGGCTAGACCAGATAGAGCCCTGATCCTAAGGGCCTCCCCTGCCAGTCCTGTTGGATTACTCAGAGGGAGGCCCCACATCCATCACATTCGGAATCCCTGTGTTCCTTTGGTAGACAACCTCCAAGGGTACCTGAAGCAATAAAGCTATCATGAAACCACTCTCTCTGCCCTCTGATGTTAATCCTGCTGATACCACATTTTTAGCCAATGCTGGAGAATGGAGCTGGTTGTTGATGAAAATGAGAGGACAAGTCTTCCTGAGAAGGACCCAGAAGGTCCTCAGTAGACAAGGAGAACAAAAAGGTGAGCCAGATCCCAGGCCAGGTCAGGCCTGTATCCAGAGAATGGCTCCCTCCTCTGAGCTCATTCCGTATTCTGTGCACCATGTAGTAGGACAGACACGTGTAAGAGGAAGGAAGGGAGCTATGGGTGCATCTAGGAGGCGTTCTCCTTGGTAAAGGGCTGCAACCACAGCTGCCAGCATCCATGTAATTGAGGAAGATACTGGGGGCAGCCTAGGCTCCTGTGCAACTCCTCCTTCAGTGTATTTTCTGTGATAAAATGGGATTTAGGCCAGAGAGAGCCCCAGAAGTTTCCTTCTTCACCAAGTCCTCATAATAGGTTATTTGACTTTGAAAAACAAACAAAAAAAGAGATGAAAACACTTGACCCAAACTTTCTGGAACAGTGAACAGTTCTTTCTGTTGGCACTCTGGCTGATATTCTTCTTAATGAGTTTGAAAAAAAGGCATTTTGGCGGTCTTTTTCATGCCTTCTGCTTCTTCAGCTCCAGGAGGCCTCGGCTGGTGAAGTGTCCTGCCTGGGGTTCACGCAGCTCCCACACTCTCCACAGCACAGCTCATGTCACACCATATTGTTATCGCCCCTTGTTTCCTCCCCCTCAAGGAAAGAACATTTTCAGTTTTGTATATTCGGGCTGATGAGAGTTCATTAGATTTACTGAATAATAAATACATAAAGTTCCACTTTCTCTGACGCTCCTACATGTCTCCCTACCCTACTACATGCCTCAGAGATCTCCTCCTCTTCTTTGCATTTTGGGGCCCAGAAGATATGTAGCCTGGCATTGGGCTCAGATTTAGTCCTCCCAGATGAAGGGTTCAGCAACTCAAAGGCAGGGGCCATACTGGACAAGTCTCTGTACCCCAAACCCCAGCACCTCCAACAAAACAGGACTCAAAGCGTGTGCTCAGACAGCCTTGCCTCACTGATGTGCAGCTGGTGGTGACATCATGGCTGCATGCACAGCAGTTCTCCAGCTCACCTGAGAATACTGAGCACCAAGGTCAGGATCACAAATACTGTCTCCTGCTCTGAATCAAAGCAACACAAGTTCCCTACAAATGCTCTAATCCTACCTTTTCCATCTCTTTGCAGGTGACTCCAGGGGAAGGCCAGAGTGCCCCTCATGCAGGGAGAGCAGGGAGGAGGATTGGTGAGTGTTCGTGGTAGAGTCAATCCCTGCTCTCCAGGGAAGGAAGCCGCGGTGCCTAGGAAACCAGTGAGCTCAGCATGGACCATGAGGCTCAGCATCTGGACTACGAGGCACAGCTGCCTCCACTCTACCCCACCCCCACCTCCCAGATCACGCAGTACCTTGAGCTGCTGGCCTCACTGACATCTCCCCGGAACGCACTAAGGCCCAGAGGGAACTGGAGGGAAAGAGGAGATAAGAAGTTCCTCATGCTATTATCTAACTAACATTCTAAGGGTCCTAATGTCAGAAATCCATAAAAGTACCTACCCTTGCACACACAAGGCTCCCTCTTTTTGGAATCAATTCATCAGCAGGCGTTCTCTGTCAACTAAATGAAGCAGATGGAGCCCTTTGAGCCACAGTCCCAGCCTTCACAAAGTGCCCTATTTGGATGGGGAGGCAAGACTCAGAAGCAGCTAAGAACCGTACTGTGGACGAATAGACTGTACGCGTAACACAAGCCTTCAGAGCAGCAGGAATTCACATGAAGGAGAGAGCTCACCTGCGACTATAAGTTCCTAAAGGTGACAAAGGCTGAGCTGGCTCCCAAATGAGAGAGACATCAATTTAAGCAGAGAGAAGGCTCAGAGAATTTTAAGTTGAAACACCACATAAGCATGGATTTCATGGTAAGATATGCAAACTGTAAATTTTCAGCAATGGCAGAATGGGCCATTCAATCCCATTGTATAAAATGATGCTGTCTCCTTAGGCTTGATATTAGTTTAAAATAAAATAAAACCATTTCCCGCTTGATTACAGTTAGAATCAGAGAAGGATTTTCAGTCTGACCCTCAGTAGTGTTTAAAATAGTGGAAAAGAGCAGATAAGGCATTGAATAAAATAAATGTTTCCAATCTCAATCCAGTTACTGCTGAATGCAGCAGTGGATTGGAAAGGTAGGTCGCCTCCGGCATTCTCAGCCATAATAAATGTAACGATAGATGAAAATGGATAAAATCAAGATGCTCTGATAGAATAGGGAGGCTTCAGTATCTCAGAAAATTAGGATCCTTGTAACCAATTTTACAATGGCTGGATTATAGCTAAATAGGATTTTAAGTCTATTGTAAATGAAAGAAAATCTAATTTAACTGGGCCACATCATTTTTACTGAAATGCGATAAATGCTCATTTCCTTGCCGGGCACCAGTGACTTGGTTTGTGATAGCCGTTTGCAAGGTGCTCAAGTCTGACCAATCTCAAATTGGCCTTTTCCAGTCTTAAGGTTGAGCCAGGAATCCACGTGTTCAGGATGGGGTGGGCAATTAAGGGAAACAAAGTTTTACCTACTTTGCTCCAGGGCCTCATCACTATGTGCCCAAGGTCATCTGGTCACTTTTAAGAACCACCTCTCTTTACCAACATTAGCCTGACCAGAGCTGCAAGATAGTATGCCAAACACCTGATTTTAACAATTCCCCCTCTTAGCTTTTTTAATTATCCCTGTCTACGTTCTAAGCAAAGTAAAAAATATCCCCCAAAATATCCAAAGGCGTTGTTTTCATATACGCAAAAGCCAAGAGACAGAAAAGGACAGGCCAGCATGGCAGACAGTGAGCAGTGAGCATGGCTGGCGCACAAGATACCAGATGAAAAGCAATAGCATGTGTGTATATTACTGAAGTGTCCCCAACATTCCAATTCCTGAGTCATTCTTTCCTTTAATATTCAAATAAAATCATTAGAGTCCCTGTTTTGTTTTCTGAACGTACAATTCCCTGGGAATGTAAACACATGGTTGCTGTTTGTCCCCAAGGCAACTGCAAACCATGACTGACAATAGATTGTAGTACTTAACAAACTTTTCTGAACACTTGAGAATGTCAGAATAAATTACAACACTGAAAAAGAAAACTTAAAACTTAACTTACTTAAAACTTAAGTACTCCTAAAACCTACTAGCTATAACACATTCCAAACCTTTACTGACTCTTTCCCTCCTTAGCCCTGGCCCTGTTAGTGCTGTCTACCCTTGCTCATAGCAGTTCCTTCCACTGACTTGTCTGCGCCAATTTCCTGGGCCCCCAGTGCCTGTCCCCCAAACCGTCTAATAATGATCATCATGTTCATAACTATAGCTAATTTTTACTGAGCACTTCCATATGACACTGTTTTAGGCCCTTTATCTGCATTAATTCATTCAATTCTCCTAATAGCCTTATGAGACGGGTTATATTATATTCATATTTTATAGATAAGGAAGCTAAAGCACACATAGATTAATTATCCAAAGTTTAGAGAACTGGTACATGGTGGAGGTTATAATTCCAACCCAGAAGTCTGACTCTAGAAAGAATGATCTGAACTTTCATATACTGCAGATCCAAGAAATAACCTCTATACCCAAGGAAGACCTGGTTCATCTGAATATACAAGGCAGTTCAGTGAGCACCCTGTGATGGTCAGCCTTATGTGTCAACTTAGCTAGGCTATGGTGGCCAGTTGTTTGGGTAAACAGCAGTCTAGATGTCTCTGTAAAGACATTTTTTTAGATACAGACTGTAAGAAAATCATTAAATCAGTGAATGAGTAAATAATAATAACTAAATAACAATAATTAAATTGGTAAAATCAATAAATAACTAACTCAGTAGACTTTGAGTAAATGAGGCACCAAACTACCCTTTATAACATGGGGGGGCCTCATCTAAGCACAGAAGGCCTTAAGAACAAAGACTGAGGTTCCCTGAAATAGAAGAAATTCTACCCAAAACTGCAACACAGACTGCACCACATACTTAAAATTTACTGAGAAAGTAGATCCTAAGTATTCTCACCACGGAGAAAGAAAAAAAAAAGGGGTATCCATTGAGGTGACGGATGTGTTAAGTTGATTGTGATATTTCACAATGTATACATATGTCAAATCATCACAATGTACATTTTAAATGTCACAATTTGTCAACTATACCTCGGTAAAGCTGGAAAAAATAAATATAGGTGTGTGTGTGTGTATGTGAGTGTGTGTGAGAGAAAGAGAAAATTTTTTTAAAAAGAGGACTGCAACATAGAAACCCTGCCTGAGTTTCCAGCCTGCTATCCTGTGGAATTAGGACTCAAGACTTGCAACATCAACTCTTAGCTGAATTTCCAGCCCACCAACCTGCCCCACAAATTTCAGACTTGCCAGCCTCTACAATTGAATGAGTCAATTCCTAGAAGGCTAGGCGTAGATCTATAGCTTCTAACTGGCTTAGGTCTTTCAAGACTAAAATCTTGCTTCTATGGGATGCCAATCCAAGCATAATTTTCACATTTGACTGTACTGAAAGAAACCCTTCCCAGACAGGATAGAGGCAGGAATAAAAGGGGTGAGGGAGAAATGAAGCCCAACCTTCCACACCCTTCCCCAGTGGAACTTTCACCCAGGGGAAGATGACCCATACTCCTTCCATCCAGAGAGAATCCTGGGCAACACTCTGATTCACAAATGAGGCAACCTCTGTTACATCCAGAGTGGTTTTCTCAAGGCACATCCAGCTCACACAGTGCCCACTGTGAGGACCTGTTACTTGCTTCTCTATTTTGAACACTGCTATGACCTACCTGAATGTTTGTGTCCCCCCCAAATTCATAAGTTGAAACCCTAACCCCCTAAGGTGATGGTAATAGTAGGTGAGACCTTTGGGAGGTGATTAGGTCCTAAGAGTGGAGCCCTTATGAATGAGATTAGCACTCTTATGAGAGATCCCACAGAGCTCCCTAGCCCCTTCCCCCATGTGAGGATACAATGAGAAGCCTGTGACCCCAAAAAGGGTTTTCACAAAACTCTGCTAGCACCCTGTTCTCGGATTTCTACTTCCAGAATTGTGAGAGATTTCTGTTGTTTATAAGCCACCCAGTCTGTGGTATTTTGTCATAATGGCCCAAAGACAGTCACCAAGATCTCCTTATGCTTGGTGGCAATCACCACATCCTGCCCAATGCCATTAGCCACATCATTCAGCTTAGAGTCTGAGGCATGGGAACTGACATCTGCTGAGTAGAGTCCAGTGGCCTACCCATAAGGGGTTAAATATGCCACTCACATTTGGAAAAACCTTATGTCTCCACTCCCAGATTTTGTTAGTCCCTCACCTTTTTCCAGCTCACTCTCCAATTCCCACTCTCAGCCATCAAGGACAGACATACACCCCTCCCCCACTCTCTGAATACACTCCCACTCACTCATTCCGCTCCAGCCCACTGGCCTTGCTGGTGTTCTTCAAAGAGCCAAGAAAGCTGCTTTCTGCCTGAGGACCTTTGTGGTCACTTGTTTCCTCCACCCAGAATGATTTTCTCAGGGTGTTTCATGCCACACTTCCTTTTGCTAAAACTTCAGCCCAATTGTCACCTTCTAAGATAGGCCTTCCCTATCTAAAAGAACATCTCCCCCTATTCTCTTAGCCTGCTTTTGTTTTCTTTACAGCACTTTGACTAGGGAAAACTGAAATAGAATACGTGTTTGTATATAAATATATATGTATATGTGTATGTTTTATTGTCCACAGAACCCCACTAGGATGAAAGCTTCAGGAGACCAGCAGCTCATTGTCTCTTCTGCTCTCTTTTTCCTCCAAATCTAAAAAAGGGCTTGCCATATAGTAGTATATTCAGTTAAATACCTTAAATAATACATTTGATATGATTTAATTAAAGGGTTCAGCTTTTTTCCCTTCCAAATAAGTGAACCAGTATTCCTATTATTTGCTACAAAATGAACCATCACTTACCTATTGGTTTTGTACATTGACTTTGTCATATGCCAAGTTGCCATATTTAAGGTACTAGATTTTGAAAAGGTAGGTTGAAATTATCACTGGAAATATAAATAATCTGAATAAAATCTTTAAATCTAGTACCTTTACAATTAAGGTACTTTCTGCAGTGTATTTTTTAAAAGTTCCCTATGTGATTCCCATGTGTCCTCTTACCTCTACCCCACATGAAGAACTATTGCTCTAGCTATTTAGCACCTCATGTGGGCTCAGCACTGGAAGATAAAGAAATGGTGTAAGGCATAGATTTTGCCCTTGAATCACTTACTGTCTCAGTGGGGAGACAAAACATGTACTGGAGACCATCAGAATATTAAGTACTAAATTTTCCAGGAAATTATACACATGGAAGAGTATTAAGATAAACGCGGTAGGAGACAATCAGAAACAAAGCATAGCTTGGTCGTGTGTGAAGGATTCACTGTGACTATTAGACCTGATTTTTATAACAGACAATAAATAAATGGAATTCTGCCCTGTCCCTTTGGGAAGAAGGTTTAAACTGGCAGTTTCCTCCACTTACCACACAGTTTTTTGGGTTTTTTTTTTTTCTAGTTAGGTATCTGCAAGTGAAAAATGAACCACATTGATGGGACAAGCAAAAATTATGTAAGAGCTTCTAATTACTCATTTACTTAAAATTAAATGGCTATGACACAACTTCCTGAAGTGAAGCACGTGGTGGATCTGGTACTCAATCCATCCCTGTGTGTGCCTATGTGTATGTGCACGAGCCTATATGTGTTTTATCTTCTTAAAATACATTACAATGAAGCACCAGACTCCCCCTCCCCAGGCTGGCCATGGAAACTCTGTCCCAAACAGAAGCTCTGAATAGTGTAGTGGTTCTTTTCCAGGTGCTTTAGGTGATTTCTGTTTTAAAATCATGCAGCATTTCTGGCAGCAGAGACTTTCAAAAAACTTAGCACTATATTTGTACCCACCCCCGTCCCTCAGCAACTGTATGAGATCCTTGAATTTGCATTTTTGTATTAGACTCATTTCTGGTTCCATGTCTTTCTTCTTTTTTCTCCTTTAAAAATATATTACCTACCTTAAGTCCATACTGCAACAAGGCAGGAGCAAATAAATATATATTAATTTCTAGCATCTCCCAAGCGGTTCTCAGTGTGTGGGCTCGGGAACGGCAGCGGCAGTATCACCTGAGGACTTGTTAAAATTGCAAAAACTCACGCTCCACCTCAGGCATACTGAATTAGCAACTCTGAAAACAGGGCTCAATAATCTATATTATAATTAGGCTTTCCATTGATTCTGATGCAGGCTAAATGTGAGAGCCACTGTCCTAAAAGATGATAAGTTTAACAGTGCTGCTGGAGTCATGAGAGAGGATCTGAAAATGAGAGTACCCAGGGCTTAAAGGGTGGGTTGACCTTGGATTAGAAGATTTGGTCATCTGAACACTTCTGAAAATTTCACCCTACCACGTGACTTCCAATGATTATACTGCAAACCATTCCCCAGATATCCCTCAAGCTCTGTTGAAATGTCAGCTTTTAACTGAGGCCGTTGGTGTAAGTTATTTTCACTGAGAACAACTTCGACAACATTTCTAGAACTGCAGCAAAGCGTCCAAGTTTTCCATGGTTAATAGATAGAAAACCTGACAATCTAGATGAGCAGTGTTCAATCTTATCAGACCTAATGCCCCTTTTACTGTCCTGAAATGAAATTCAAAGACAATATACCTTTCCTGTGCACAATTTTAAAATAATAAAGTGTCTTATTGGTAATATAAAGAGAAATAAAAAGAAAGCAATTTATAATAAAATAACATGTATTTTAATAAGTGAATGCTTGGGCATGCTTACCACAAAATACAAAAAACATTCAGATGGTTGTCCCATGAATGAAACCTCTACAAATACAAATCTGTGCAGGAGTACTATATTGGCAATTCAATTATTATAAGCAGCACAGCTGTCAGTGATGGGATTTTCCAAAATGGTGAACCAACAACTCGGTAAAATTCCAAACAAAAAAGAATACAATTTTTTCTCAATTTACACAGTGGTTACATCCCTGGAGAATTCAGTACAGAGAAAAATGGTACAAAAATAAACTTTGTTTTTATACAAAGAGTGGAGTTTGCTTCTAGGCTCAAATGATTATGAACATGTCTTCCACTTACCTGAATATCTGGTGGATTACTCAAAACTCACATGAGACAGAGGATTAATCATTGTGAAGGACTGTATTACATACTGCAGGACATCTAGTATAACTGGTTCATGTCTAGAAAGCGTCAGTGATTCTGCCCAATCATTATGATAACCAAAAGTGCCCCCCATTAATTTCCGAAACACCCCTTAGCAGGTAGTAATGCAACCACTGATCTAGACAAAAATCTGTCTGAATATTCATTCATCTATCACTTACTCAACAAATTACATAGTTAATGTGTTTCCAGCATGGTGCTTGCTAAGTGATAGGACTACATAGCTTACATTCTATTAGGAGACACGGAGTATATACAATCATCAAGAGACCACAAGGCAGTGCATAATCAATGTTATACTTAAAAGAGGTATAAAAAGCTGCAGGAGCTAATGGAATGAGCACATCACTTCTATGGGGAATCAAGGAAGACATCACAAAAAAAATACACTTTGACTGGACATTGAAGAATGAGCAGATATAATAAGCAAATAGAGGCAGTGAAGGGCATTGTAGGAAGAGATGATGGTTTGAGAAAAAATATTTGAAGCATGTGTGGGAAAAATTCAATCAGAATCTCAGATTTCTCAAGCAAGGACTCTGTTGTTTCTGACTTCCTGTTGAAGGTTCCTTAAAGTCCTATGGCCTTCTCTTTTCTTGTTGACAAAGAGGCATCATAAACCTACCTATCTTTCAGACCCCAGTGATGTATATTTCTCGGGCTCCATATACCCCCTTTCATGTTCCTCTGCCCAAAGAAGGCTTAACAGAACAATCATGTTTTCAGGTACCTTCTAGTGACACATAAATTTCAAGTACCCCAAGGATGCAGACCTTGCATCCCAGAGGCCACCTAGCCCCTATAGGAAGGAGACATCTAGGGCATCATTTCTTCACATTTTCCCTATCACTTCAATTCGTTGAAATCTTACATATCCTGTATGATACCCTTTCCTTTAAGCATCCTATGCCTCTAAGGGAATGTAACTCTCCTTACTCTAATCTTCCATAGCCCCCTGCTTGCTCTTCACATTCTGTACCACACACTTGGTTATCTGTGTGAATGGCTTACTCCCTACTCTCTCCTTATAGGGAGACCCAAAAGAACAGAGCCCATGTGTAATCATGTCTAAGTTGACACATTTGTATTCTCACTTATGTGAGTTTTAACAAGTAGTGTCAGGGCTCTATCTTAGACCACAGCAAACTGGCATGAAAGACTCTACTTATCACAGGAAGCCAGATGAACTTTACAGTATCCAATAAAGGAAGAAGCCAGGAGAGTTTCTGAACCCAAGGGAATCACAAGTGGGGTTGGTAGCATGGGTTCGAGAACCAGAATTCTGTCAATCTACTCAGGAGCAAAGCTAGCCCATCCCTCTAAGAAACTGCTGCTCAGATAAATTTTCCACTTTCCTATGGGCCAAAAGAATAGGTCTGTCATTTTCCAGGGTTTTTAAAGCAACTTTTAATTTTTTTTAAAGGACAGGGGAGCCAAAAAATGAGGTGATACCAGAAGTGGGAATTTAAGGGCTCATCTGAACATACATACCCAAAAGGGCCACTAGGCAATCAGTGTGTTCAGGGAAATGGCACCTGACTCTGGTCCACTCTGTGAAAGGAGGGCATGTGTCTAAACCAGGGTGGCCAAAGACAGGCAGCAGGCTGAACTCACAAGCCACTGTTGTGAATCTTTTTATTATGAACCTTTAGGATGCCTCAAATACACTGAAGGACTCCACAGGTGCTATTGCTGGTGAACTGACCAGCCTCTTCCAGCTAAAAGCTCATCTTACTAAATCAAACTGACCACATATAAGATGTCAAGCTCTTCAGGGTAAGACATCATGTCCTAGTCATCTTTGTGACTCTCCATATCTGGCCCTAAAGAAATGCTCACCAAAATGATTGCTGAGAACCGACAAGGCAAATTTCTCAATGCAACAACAAGCTGCACTAAGATTCTATAAATCTTCATGGCAAATACATGCAGAAGAGGGTTGTGACCTTAAAATAATTTTTATGGATTATTTTTACGGTTTTACGATTTAATTTTTTCCAATGAGAATATACCCCCCTTTTTAACTAAAGCAATGGATATTTTTAATTTTAATAAATCCAAAAGATACTGATATATATAGAGAAGGAAATACAAATCCCCAGAAATCCCATACCTCAGATATAATGATCATTAACACTTTTATGTTACTTCTATGCATTACTATGTACCTATATATTTTTTAATACCTATATATATATACTTTACAAATGGGAGTCATTCTCTACATTCTATAAAACTGACTTTCTTAATATAACAATATATTACAGGCATGTTTCCATGTAGTTACACAAATAGTTAACTTATTTTGGGACAGTTTCACAGAATTTCATTGTATGGATATAACACAATTCATTTAACCAATCCCTGTGGATAGATGTTTAGGTAATTTTCACTTTTAGTTAGTGTAAGTATTGCTGCAAATGAAGTCTTTTGCATAAATCTCTGCACACTTGTGCAGTTATTTCTTTAGGATTCATTTCCAGAAATAGATTGCTGGGTAAAAAGTTATGGACATTTTAAATATTATTGCACAGTGCCAAACTGCCCTCCAAAAACTGTACAATTTATATTTTCACAAGAAAAGCTGAGATGCCTACTTGCTTATAACCTTACCAATAGTGGATATTATCAAGCCTTTAAATATTTATTAATATGAAAGAAAAAAGCTGTATCTCATTGCTGTTTTAAAGTACATCTTTGATTATGGAGCTTTTTATTTTTTCATTTGTTTATTGGCTTTTTGTACTATAGTAAATTACGTTTACATGTACTTTGCCCATTTTTTCTCAAATTGTTCATCTTCTTTCTATTGATTTATAAGAATTCTTTACACATTTAAAATACTAACTCATTGCATGCCATATTAACTCTATGGTGTTCCCACTCCTTCCTTGCATGTAGCAAATATTGGTTGATTGAATGAATGAATGTTACAATGTGTCAGACAAAAATTCTAAACCTCATGAAGTCAAATTTGTGTTTTCCTTTGTAGTTTCTGGCCCTGGCGCCTTTTCCACTGACTAGAAGGGAATTTTCTCTTAATAATATATTATATTAAAAATATATATTTAATCTTTAATTCAGCTGGGCTTTCTTATGTGTAAAATGTAAGACAGAGATCCAACTTAAATTTCTTGCTAATACAGGCCAACTGCTCCAGGATCTTTGACTGAATAATCAAGATTTTCTCCATTGATTAGAAGTGCTGACTCTATCATACATAAAATTCTAACATAAACTAGACTCTGCTTATGAATTTTCTCTTCTCTTTCATTTATCTACCTATTTCTTTGCCAGTACCACATTATTCCCATTACATTTACCTCATAGCATACTTTGATATCTATTAATAGTAGGGCATATCACCGCAGTCTTTTCCCCCCAATTTCCTGATCATCATTATTTACTTTTTTTCTTCCAGATGAAAGCATGAATCAATTTGTCAATATTTTTAAATTTGCAATTTGGATTGAATTCAGCATTAAATTTATGGACTATTTTGGCCAAAACTGACATTTTACAGTAGTCTTCTACTGTAGAGCATACACAAATCAAAAAGCAACTCCCAAAATTACTTTATACAGCTCTGAGTGTATTCTTCATTTTAAAGCTAATTACAATAGAGTCTAATTACTATTATCACTAAATTATTACATTCAGTTGATACCAAAGATTGAATATTAATTATA
The DNA here is from genome assembly GCF_965194805.1 of Balaenoptera borealis. Classification (NCBI taxonomy): domain Eukaryota; kingdom Metazoa; phylum Chordata; class Mammalia; order Artiodactyla; family Balaenopteridae; genus Balaenoptera; species Balaenoptera borealis. The sequence goes on from NC_138871.1 coordinate 75,908,030, forward strand.
AAATAAATTAATTCTGCATTGACATTTGTTTCAAGTTATTGGATGACGACAGCTTTGTTAAAATATGACATCTGGTTGAAGACAAATCCTCTAATAATTAAAATATTTGTGATCCCCATAGTAGATAGACTTCTTCCCCACCAAAGTGGGGTCATGATGGGATCTACACTTTCAAGTACAGATGATCGTAGTAATGGTGATGATAGTTAATATTATAGAGTTCTTGCAGATTTACAGGAGGCAAAAGTTAGTGTGATCTGATTAGCTCGCTCAGTCTTTCTAGAAAAAATGAGGCTTATAGGAAATGTTGCCAATATCTAGGAGAACAATGTTGGGGTTTTCGGCATTTCTATATGGCCCAAAGTGAGACCCACCCTGCAATCCTTTTATTCCTCTCCTGTCTAATAAGCATCCAGATATTGAGAAAAATGAAAGTCTCTGAAATATAAATTGAAACCTACCACATAAAAATCTGTACCCTATGTAGTTAAAAATCCTACTGGAGAGACAAGTCTTGGGCACTAGAATTGAGAGACTTGTGACATTTCTCACTTTAAGATTCTGCTGAAGTATCCAATAATCTCTCCATTGCCAGTTTTTTATCTGCAACAAACAGGGGAAAGTATATGACCAAGTGACAAGTTTTATGGCACAGTCTTCAAGCTCTGCATAGCTTTAGGAAAGGATAAGTAGGGACACAGACATGCAAAGTTCTAGTAGCAAAAATAAATAAGGTAAATATGTGATAAGTGGTTTCTGGTTGGGGAGTAATGGAAGGTAAAAATTAATATACAGGATGATGTCAGATCATAGATGAAACTGAATCTCAGTCAAAAAAATAAGGGAGAAAACAGTCTCTCAAGCAAAGAAATAACAGGACTCCATATAAGAGCTCCCTGACATGAGACAAGAGTCAAATGGAATTAAAGTATAAATGTTGAGAAACACTACCAAATAGATACAACCATTCATTCATTTACTCAAGAAATAGTTATTGCAAGAGAATTCAGCGATGACCAAACTTGGCACAGAACTTTCATGAGGTAGGAGGAGAGTCAGGGTAATAGGTACTATATAGGCAAATACACAATATAGTATCATGTTGTGTTAAGTGCTATGAGGAACAAGCAGGATAAAGAGATAGAAAATGGAAAGAAGGTGCTATTTTGGACAAGGTAGTCCTGGATGGGCCCTCAGATAAGATGACATTTGAACAAATTTAATGAAATGAGAGAGTGAGCCACATGAATATTTGGAGGAAGAACATTTCAGGTAGAAGGAACAGTAAGGAAAAAGGCCCCAAGACAGGAGCATGTGCAGCATCTGGTGTGGTTGCTGGCAGTGTAAAGTGAATAGAATGGCAGGAAATGAGGCTAGAGATCTGTTATGGACCAGAGTACATAAGTCTGTATAAGTCTTGGTAAGGATTTGAAAGTGATGAGAATACCCTGGAGGCTTTTGAGCAAGAGAACGACATGATCTGATTTATGTTTCTTAAAAAACTACTCTGGCTGCTGTGTGGAAGGAGGGAAGCAGAGTGGAGAAAGGGAGGCCAGTTAGAAGTCTAGCCAAGGAGAAAAATCAGCTAAGAGTAAGATGGTAGCCGTGGAAGTAAGAAGAAGTGAGATTTGGTATCTATGTTAAAGTTACAACCAACAGTATTTGCTGATGATCAGGATGTTTCAAAGGCTTGGCCTGAGCAGTTGAGTAAATGGCCAAAATCTCCATGTCATTCCTTACCTCTCTGTGGCTCTTCAAATCCTCTAATCTGACCCCATTTTCTACTCCTCCTCAACTCCCTTACACTGGGCCCTCTGTAACTCGTGGTCTATCATCAAATTTCTGGTATCTTCAACCCTTTCAGTGAACGTTCCCTATGTCTTCTTTTTTACGTTTTTAAACCACTCTATTGAGGTACGATTATCATGCAAAAAGCTGCATATATTTAATGTATACAACTTGATGAGTCTGGAGATCAGTACAGATTGTACTGATGGTTTCATGGGTGTACATTTATGACCAAACCCTATGCCTCCTTGTTCTGTCTTACCCTGGAAGGGAACATTGTTCCCCTGCAGCCTGCTTACATGACGATTTACTTTCTCATAACTTTCACACTTCTGAGCCTGGAAGTAATAGGTATCCTACATTCCTCATTGCTATTTCTCACTAATTAAAAATATGAGAAATTCAGTAATGGTGCCACTAGAGAACCAATAAAAGTCCACTTCTTGCTTGTAAAATTCTTGTTGAGGTTAGGTATCATCTTTACATCAGGATTGACAGGCAAGATTGAAACTGATCCAAAAATTTAGGAACACAACATCTGGTTTTGAGTTTTCACTTTCTCTTGTGAAGAAGGTTTCATGCACCAGCACAGATCTCAGAGCACACACTGCATCCCTAAAATGCAGGGACGTGGACTCCAAAGCCTAGGTGTTCACCCGTGGGGAATGGCTGTCAGGGGAAGATACAGATGTTGAGATCCTAATCATGAGATTTTTCTCAGTAGAGTTTCCTCATTGTGGCAGATCATCCCTGCTATGTAAAATATTTGTGTGTATGTAGGCATGTCTTTTTTGCATGTCCACACATAAGCAATGGGTATTTCTCCAAAGGGAATGAATCCCTTGGGACCTTTCACTGTGAGACTCTACACAGTCAAGAAGATTCTGCACTTGAGAAGTGAGGAAGTTGAGGGCTCCCCTGACACATGGCTCATCCTTCAGAAAGCTGTGTGGCATATACAAGGCCTGACCCTATGAGGAGTCAGGGGAAAAGCTGAGGCTTCCCACCAACTTCTCAGCTCCTTACTCTCCTGAATATCTCCTACCACTAACAGCACACTTCACATGGTTAATTAAAGGACAATCCATGCCTCTTAAGTATTCCCACAGTAACCTTTACTTAGCTGTGTCATGGCACTCAATTTCATGCTCCTGTTTTTGTGATTGTCTAACAAACCATGAATTTCAAGCACCAGGGCCTCTCACAGAGGTGGCAAGGATGCATGAAAAGAAAACATGATTAGTTATATGGAAATGCTTAGTAAAATGCAGACTGCCAAGAGGCTGTATTTTCAGACATTCTAGCCATAGCTTTCTATACTGAAAAACTGTCCTTCCTGGGAAGTTTCCATGACGTTTTCTTACTTTTCTTCTTTATAAAAGCTTATATTTCTCCTTCTCTAAGATTTATGCCACACTTAATAGTAAGTCAATGGAAAAATTTACTATGAGATGTAAATAACTTGAAAATGAGAATTCTTTTACTCTTCTGTATCAGTTACGGTTCTGAAGTCTGATATTTGTAGGACTGTGAGGGTAGAAATTCAGACAGGATTTCCACGTTACAGTCTTGAGGCAGAATTCCTTCTTTGAGAAATTTTAGTTTTTGCTTTTAAGGCCTTCGATTAATTGAATAAGGTTCACCCACATCATTGAAGGCAATCTCCTTTACTTCAAGTCCATTGATTGTAGATGTTGGGCACACCTACCTAATACCTTCAGAGCAACATCTAAACTTATTAAACCGAACAACTGGGCGCCACAGCCTACCAAAATTGACACATAAAATTTAACCATCACGCCTTCATTCTGGGAATGGCACAGACCTTTTGCTCTCACCATAATCAAATAGAAGACAAATTATATGAGAAAGCTGGTTTCAGATTTTGGGTGGGAACAGAAATCGACAAGCTGATTCTTAAATTTACATCAAAATACAAAGAACACAGAATAACCAGAACAATTTTTCAAAAGAACAAAGTTGGAAGATGACACAACCTTGTATCAAGACATCACAAAATTACAAGAATTGAGATACTGTCGTAGTGGCATAAGGATGGACATACAGATCTTAGAATAGAATACAGAGTCCAGACATACAGTCACACATATATGCTCGATTGCTTTTTGCCAAAGGTACCAAGGTAATTCAATCTGAAAGGACAATCATTTCCTCAAATGGTGCTGGAAAAATTGCATATTCATTTGGAACAAATAGGAGCCTTGACTCTTCCCTCACCACATACACAATAAGTAACTTGAAATGGAAAACTTACTGAAGAAAATATAGTAAAAAAAAAAATATTCATAATGCCAGGGTAGGAAACGATTCCTTAGATACAGCGATACTACTCAATATCTAAGAGTAGTAGATACAGAGCATCTACATGTGCAATGTAGAATGATGGGGACATGTCATTATACATTTGTCCGTACCCATAGAATGTACAATACCAAGGGTGAACCCTAATGTAAACTATGGACTTTGGGTAATTCTGATGTGTCATAGCAGGTTCATCAATTGTAACAAATGTAGCACTCTGGTAGGAGATGTTGATAATGGAGGAATTCATGCATGAGTAGGGGCAAGGGGTATAGGAGAAGTCTCTGTACCTTCCTCTCAATTTCATCATGGACTTAAATCTGCTCTTAAAGAAATAAAGTCTAGGGAACAACTCCTACAGAACACCTACTGAACGTTGGCAGAAGACCTCAGATCTCCCAAAAGGCAAGAAACTCCCCACATATCTGGGTAGGGCAAAAGAAAAAAAAGAAAAAACAGAGACAAAAGAACAGGGATGGGACCTGCACCAGTGGGAGGGAGCTGTGAAGGAGGAAAGGTTTCCACACACTAGGAAGGCCCTTCGCGGGCGGAGACTGCAGGTGGCGGAGGGGAGAAGCTTCGGAGCCACGGAGGAGAGCGCAGCAACAGGGGTGCAGGGAGCAAAGCAGAGAGATTCCCGCACAGAGGATCGGAGCCGACCAGCACTCATCAGCCCGAGAGGCTTGTCTGCTCAACCGCCGGGGCGGGCGGGGACTGGGAGCTGAGGCTACGGCTTCAGTCGGATTGCAGGGAGAGGACTGGGGTTGGCAGCGTGCACCACAACTAGCCGGGAGGGAGTCCGGAAAAGTCTGGAGCTGCAGAAGAGGCAAGAGACTTTTTCTTGCCTCTTTGTTTCCTGGTGCGTGAGGAGAGGGGATTCAGAGCGCCGCTTAAAGGAGCTCCAGAGACGGGCGCGAGCCGCGGCTATCAGCACGGACCCCAGAGACGGGCATGAGACGCTAAGGCTGCTGCTGCCGACACCAAGAAGCCTGTGTGCAAGCACAGGTCACTATCCACACCGCCCCTCCCAGGAGCCTGTGCAGCCCGCCACTGCCAGAGTCCCGTAATGCAGGGACAACTTCCCAGGGAGAACACACGGCGCGCCTCAGGATGGTGCAATGTCATGCTGGCCTCTGCCGCCACAGGCTCGCCCCGCATCCGCACCCCTCCCTCCCCCCGGCCTGAGTGAGCCAGAGCCCCGAGTCCACTGCTCCTTTAACCCCATCCTCTCTGATCGAAGAACAGACGCCCTCAGGCGACCTACATGCAGAGGCAGGGCCAAATCCAAAGCTGAACCCCGGGAGCTGCGCGAAAAAAGAAAAGAAAGGGAAATCATTCCCAGCAGCCTCAGGAGCAGCGGATTAAATCTCCACAATAAACTTGATGTACCCTGCATCTGTGGAATACCTGAATAGAAAACGAATCATCCCAAATTGAGGAGGTGGACTTCGGGAGCAACAATATATATATATTTTTTCCCTTTTGTCTGTATAGCTTTGCTTTTACCATTTGTCCTAGGGTTCAGTCTGTCCGGGTTTTTTTTGTTGTTTTCTTTTTACTTAAAAAATTTTTTTTTCTTAATAATTATCTTTTATTTTTTATTTTAATAATTTTATTTTATTTTACTTTATTTTATTGTATCTTCTTCTTTCTTTCTTTTTCTTTTTTTTCTCCCTTTATTCTGAGCCATGTGGAGGACAGGCTCTTGGTGCTCCAGCCAGGCGTCACGGCTGTGCCTCTGAGGTGGGAGAGACAAGTTCAGGACACTGGTCCACAAGAGACCTCCCAGCTCCACGTAATATCAAATGGTGAAAATCTCCCAGAGATCTCCATCTCAACACCAAAACCCAGTTCCACTCAACAACCAGCAAGCTACAGGGCAGGACACCCTATGCCAAACAACTAGCAAGACAGGAACACAGGCCCATCCATTAGCAGAGAGGCTGCCTAAAATCATAATAAGGCCACAGACACCCCAAAACACACCACCAGACGTGGACCTGCCCACCAGAAAGACAAGATCCAGCCTGATCCACCAGAACACAGGCACCAGTCCCCTCCACCAGGAAGCCTACACAAACCACTGAACCAACATTAGCCACTGGGGACAGACACCAAAAACAACGGAAACTACAAACCTGCAGCCTGCAAAAAGGAAACCCCAAACACAGTAAGTTAAGCAAAATGAGAAGACAGAGAAACACACAGCAGATGAAGGAGCAAGGTCAAAATACACTAGACTTAACAAATGAAGAGGAAATAGGTAGTCTACCTGAAAAAGAATTCAGAATAATGATAGTAAGGATGATCCAAAATCTTGGAAATAGAATAGACAAAATGCAAGAAACATTTAACAAGGACATAGAAGAACTAAAGAGGAACCAAGCAATGATGAAAAACACAATAAATGAAATTAAAAATACTCTAGATGGGATCAATAGCAGAATAACTGAGGCAGAAGAAAGGATAAGTGATCTGGAAGATAAAATGGTGGAAATAACTACTGCAGAGCAGGATAAAGAAAAAAGAATGAAAAGAACTGAGGACAGTCTCAGAGACCTCTGGGACAACATTAAACAAACCAACATTTGAATTATAGGGGTCCCAGAGAAGAAGAGAAAAACAAAGGGACTGAGAAAATATTTGAAGAGATTATACTTGAAAACTTCCCTAATATGAGAAGGGAAATAGTTAATCAAGTCCAGGAAGCACAGAGTCCCATACAGGATAAATCCATGGAGAAACACGCCAAGACACATATTAATCAAACTATCAAAAATTAAATACAAAGAACAAATATTAAAAGCAGCAAGGGAAAAACAACAAATAACACATAAGAGAATCTGCATAAGGTTAACAGCTGATCTTTCAGCAGAAACTCTGCAAGCCAGAAGGGAGTGGCAGGACATATTTAAAGTGATGAAGGAGAAAAACCTACAACCAAGATTACTCTACGCAGCAAGGATCTCATTCAGATTTGATGGAGAAATTAAAAGCTTTAAAGACAAGCAAAAGCTAAGAGAATTCAGCACCACCAAACCAGCTTTACAACAAATGCTAAAGGAACTTCTCTAGGCAGGAAACACAAGAGAAGGAAAAGACCTACAATAATAAACTCAAAACCATTAAGAAAATGGTAATAGGAACACAAATATCGATAATTACCTTAAACGTAAATGTATTAAATGCTCCAATGAAAAGACATAGACTGGCTGAACGGATATAAAAACAAGACCCGCATATATGCTGTCTACAAGAGGCCCACTTCAGACCTAGGGACACATACAGACTGAAAGTGAGGGGATGGAAAAAGGTATTCCATGCAAATGGTCATCAAAAGAAAGCTGGAGTAGCAATTCTCATATCAGACAAAATAGACTTTAAAAACAAAGACTATTACAAGAGACAAAGAAGGACACTACATAATGATCAAGGGATCAATCCAAGAAGAAGATATAACAATTGTAAATATTTATGCACCCAACATCAGAGCACCTCAATACATAAGGAAAATACTAACAGCCATAAAAGGGGAAATCGACAGTAACACAATCCTAGTAGGTGACTTTAACACCCCGCTTTCACCAATGAACAGATCATCCAAAATTGAAAATAAATAAGGAAACACAAGCTTTAAATGATACATTAAACATGATGGACTTAACTGATATTTATAGGACATTCCATCAAAACACAACAGAATACACATTCTTCTCAAGTGCTCATGGAACATTCTCCAGGATGCATCATATCTTGGGTCACAAATCAAGCCTTGGTAAATTTAAGAAAATTGAAATCATATCAATGATCTTTTCTGACCACAACGCTATGAGACTAGATATCAATTACAGGAAAAAATCTGTAAGAAATACAAACACATGGAGGCTAAAAACCACACTACTTAATAACCAAGAGATCACTGAAGAAATCAAACAGGAAATCAAAAAATACTTAGAAACAAATGACAAGGAAAACACAATGACGCAAAACCTATGGGACGCAACAAAAACAGTTCTAAGAGGGAAGTTTATAGCTATACAAGCCTACTTTAAGAAACAAGAAACATCTCAAATAAACAACCAAACCTTACACCTAAAGCAATCAGAGAAAGAAGAACAAGAAAACCCCAAAGTTAGCAGAAGGAAAGAAATCATAAAGATCAGATCAGAAATAAATGAAAAAGAAATGAAGGAAACAATAGCAAAGATCAATAAAACTAAAAGCAGGTTCTTTGAGAAGATAAACAAAATTGATAAACCATTAGCCAGACGTACCAAGAAAAAAAGGGAGAAGACTCAAATCAATAAAATTAGAAATGAAAAAGGAAAAGTAACAACTGATACTGCAGGAATACAAAGGATCATGAGAGATTACTACAAGCAACTGTATGCCAATCAACTGGACAACCTGGAAGAAAAGGACAAATTCTTACAAATGCACAACCTTTCTAGACTGAACCAAGAAGAAACAGAAAATATAAACGGATCAATCACAAGCATTGAAATTGAGACTGTGATTAAAAATCTTCCAACAAATAAAAGCCCAGGACCAGATGGCTTCACAGGTGAATTATATCAAACATTTAGAGAAGAACTAACACCTATCCTTCTGAAACTCTTCCAAAATATAGCAGAGGGAAGAACACTCCCAAACTCATTTTACGAGGCCACCATCACCCTGATACCAAAACCAGACAAAGATGTCACAAAGAAAGAAAACTACAGGCCAATATCACTGATGAACATAGGTGCAAAAATCCGCAACAAAATACTAGCAAACAGAATCCAACAGCACATTAAAAGGATCATACACTATGATGAAGTGGGGTTTATCCCAGGAATACAAGGATTCCTCCATATACACAAATCAATCAGTGTGATACACCATATTAACAAATTGAAGGAGAAAAACCACATGATCATCTCAATAGATGCAGAGAAAGCTTTCGACAAAATTCAACACCCTTTTATGATAGAAACCCTACAGAAAGTAGGCATAGAGGAAACTTTCCTCAACATAAAAGAGGCCATATATGACAAACCCACAGCCAACATCATCCTCAGTGGTGAAAAACTGAAACCACTTCCACTAAGATCAGGAACAAGACAAGGTTGTCCACTCTCACCACTATTATTCAACATAGTTTAGGAAGTTTTAGCCACAACAATCAGAGAAGAAAAAGAAATAAAAGGAATCCAAATTGGAAAAGAAGAAGTAAAGCTATCACTGTTTGCAGATGACATGATACTATACATTGAGAATCCTAAAGATGCTACCATAAAACTACTAGAGCTAATCAATGAATTTGGTAAAGTAGCAGGATACAAAATTAATGCACAGAAATCTCTCACATTTCTATACACTAATGATGAAAAATCTGGAAGTGAAATTAGGAAAACACTCCCATTTACCATTGCAACAAAAAGAATAAAATATCTAGGAATAAACCTACCTAAGGAGACAAAAGACCTGTATGCAGAAAATTATAAGACACTGAGGACAGAAATTAAAGATGATACAAATAGATGGAGAGCTATACCATGTTCTTGGATTGGAAGAATCAACATTGTGAAAATGACTCTACTACCCAAAGCAATCCACAGATTCAATGCAATCCCTATCAAACTACCACTGGCATTTTTCACAGAACTAGAACAAAAAATTTCACAGTTTGTATGGAAACACAAAAGACTCCAAATAGCCAAAGCAATCTTGACAAAGAAAAATGGAGCTGGAGGAATCAGGCTCCCTGACTTCAGACTATACTACAAAGCTACAGTAATTAAGACAGTATGGTACTGGCACAAAAACAGAAATATAGATCAATGGAACAGGATAGAAAGCCCAGAGATAAACCCATGCACATATGGTCACCTTATCTTTGATACAGGAGGCAAGCATATACAGTGGAGAAAAGACAGCCTCTTCAATAAGTGGTGCTGGGAAAACTGAACAGCTACATGTAAAAGAATGAAATTAGAACACTCCCTAACACCATACACAAAAATAAACTCAAAATGGATTAAAGACCTAAATGTAAGGCCAGACACCATCAAACTCTTAGAGGAAAACACAGGCAGAACACTCTATGACATAAATCACAGCAAGATCCTTTTTGATCCACCTCCTAGAGAAATGGAAATAAAAACAAAAATAAACAAATGGGACCTAATGAAACATAAAAGCTTTTGCACAGCAAAGGAAACCATAAACAAGACGAAAACACAACCCTCAGAATGGGAGAAAATATTTGCAAATGAAGCAACTGACAAAGGATTAATCTCCAAAACATACAAGCAACTCATGCAGCTCAATATCAAAAGAACAAACAACCCAATCCAAAAATGGGCAGAAGACCTAAATAGACCTTACTCCAAAGAAAATATACAGATTGCCAACAAACACATGAAAGAATGCTTAACAACATTAATCATTAGAGAAATGCAAATCAAAACTATAATGAGATATCATCTCACGCCGGTCAGAATGGCCATCATCAAAAAATCTACAAACAATAAATGCTGGAGAGGGTGTGGAGAAAAGGGAACCCTCTTGCACTGTTGGTGGGAATGTAAATTGATACAGCCACTATGGAGAACAGTATGGAGGTTCTTTAAAAAACTAAAAATAGAACTACCATACGACCCAGCAATCCCACTCCTGGGCATATACCAAAATGTTCATTGCAGCTCTATTTACAATAGCCAGGACATGGAAGCAACCTAAGTCTCCATCAACAGATGAATGGATAAAGAAAATGTGGCACATATATACAATGGAATATTACTCGGCCATAAAAAGGAACGAAACTGAGTTATTTGTAGTGAGGTGGATGGACCTAGAGACTGTCATACAGAGTGGAGTAAGTCAGAAAGAGAAAAACAAATACCATATGCTAACACATATATATGGAATCTAAAAAAAGAAAAAAGAAAAGTCAGAAGAACCTAGGGGCAAGACGGGAAGAAAGATGCAGACCTACTAGAGAATGGACTTGAGGATATGGGGAGGGGGAAGGGTAAGTTGGGACAAAGTGAGAGAGTGGCATGGACACGTATACAGTACCAAATGTAAAATAGATAGCTAGTGGGAAGCAGCTGCATAGCACAGGGAGATCAGCTCGGTGCTTTGTGACCAGGTAGAAAGGTGGGATAGGGAGGGTGGGAGGGAGGGAGACGCAAGAGGGATGAGATATGGGGACACATGTATATGTATAACTGATTCACTTTGTTATAAAGCATAAACTAATACACTATTGTAAAGCAATTATACTCTAATAAAGATGTTAAAAAAAAATAAATAATGTGTATAAAAAATATTCCCTAGATAGGTATGCCAAAGTTTCAGACGTAAAAGAAAAAATGATTAACTGGATTTCATAAACTGTTTTAAGATCTGATCTTTGAAAGACACCATCAAAAAAAGCAAATTATTGCATAAATGATATCCAGAATATATTTTTAAAGATACTATAATTCAAGAACAAAAAGACAAACTACCCAATGTTTAAAAATGGGCAAACACTGGGAGAGACACTTAACAAAACAAGAAATATGAATGGTGAATAAGCACATGAAAAGATATTCAATGTGGCTAGTAATAAGAAAAATACAAATTAAAACTATGACTAGATACTACCACACACTCACTGGAATCGTGAAAATTAAAACAGTAACAGAAATATTGGTGAGGATGTGGGGCAAATGAAACTCTCATGCATTACTGGTGGGAGTTTAAATAGTAAAACCATGTTGGAAAACAGTTTGGCAGTTTCTTAAAAAGTTAAACATCTACCCTATGACCCAGAAATTTCACTCCATGGATTAACTCATGAGAAATGAAAATATATCCACATAAAGACTTATACAAGAATATTCTTAGTAACTTTAGTTGTAATAGTCAAAAACTGGAAATAATCTAAATGTCCATCAATAGGAGAATGAGTAAATTGTTGTATATTTATACCATGCAGTACTTCTCAGTAATCAAAAGGAAAAACCCACTGTTATCTGCAACAACTTAGATGAATCTCATAGAAGCTATAATGACCAAAAAAACTAGATTTCTAAAAAACCATATTGAATTATTTCTTTTACATGAATATTAGGAGCACATTATACTAATCTGTGGTGATAGGCGAATAGTGGCTGCCTTTGGATGGGAAAGAATTATTTAGAAAGAAGCATGAGGGAACTCTCTGGGATGTGGGTAATATCCTAATTGACATATGTGTTACAGGCACGTATACATTTGTCAGAACTCAACAAACTGCACCCTTAAAATAGGTTTGTTTTATTGCATATAAAGCATACCTAAATAAAAAAACAAATGCACTCCTTTATACCAGCAACAATTAGAATGTGTAATTTTTACATATGTGTGAATATGTCTGGACTAGGTATTCTATTCTATAGATCTGTATGTCCATCGTTTTGCCATTTATAATTTAAAAAACTGTAAGAGACATAGTCATACACAATTCTCTCCAAATTAATCTATAAATAATATCAACAAAGTATCTTACACAACTTGACAAGCTAATATTAAAATCTATATTGAAGAACAAAAGGCCAAAAATTGTCATGACAATTGTAAGTAAAAAGACCAAATAGATAAATGTGTTCTGACAGATGTGAAGACTGACTCTAAAGCTACAGTAAATGAGACAATGTGATACTGGCATGGGAGTAAGCAAACAAACTGAGGAAAAGTATAAAAAACTTAGAAATAGACTCACAAGTATATGCAAATGTACACAGAACAGAGAGGTAACATTAAAATCTACAGGTACACTAGTCAATATATCGTTAGAAAAACTGTTTATATGGGAAAAAAATTAAAGTGCCACTTTGTGTACACACACACACACTCCCCCCTATAAGATATATAGGTATATGTATACATATATATATATAAAAGATAACAGCAGAACTTTAAACAGAATGTGAAAACTTTTAAATGAATAGATGCATCCATACCTTTATGGTCTTGACATGGGAAAGAATTTCTTTAAGAACAACCCCACCCCCAGGCCCTGGAAACCACCGTTCTACTCTCTGCTTTTATGAATTTGACTTTTTTAGATTCACTTATAAGTGAGATCATGAAGTATTTGTCTTTCTGTGTCTGGCTTATTTCACTCAATAAAATGTCCTTCAGGTCCATCCACATTGTTGCAAATGACAGGACTTCCTTCCTTAGGACTCTCTGAGAGTGATAGATAAATTAATTAGCTTAATTGTGGTCATCATTTCGCAGTGTGTATGTGTGTGTGTGTGTGTATGTATATATATATATATATATATATATATATATATATATATAAAACATCAGGTTGTACACCTTAAATATATGCAATTTTTACTTATCAAGTATACCTCAATGAAGCTGGAGAAAAATAAAGGACCCACTTTTAAGATGGCTCACTCACAGGGCTGGCAAGTTGGTGTTAACTGTTAACTGAGAGCTCAGCCAGAGCTGTGGGCCAGGGGCCTTGGGTTTTTCACCTCGTGAGCCTCTCCACAGCCTGCTTGTACTTCTTCACAGCACGATGGCTGGGTTCCAAGAGAAAGCATCTCAAGATAGCCTGGCAAAAGTGAATGCCATTTTCTGTAACTTGGCTTTTGAAGTCATATAACATAATTTCTGCCAAGCTCTATTGTAAAGATAGTCACAAAGTCCTTCACAATTTCAGGTGCAAGAGACATAGATTCCATCTCTAGAGAAGGAAGTAGCAAAGTTTTAGAAGAGCATGCTATATAGGAGATACCATTGTGACTATCTTTGGAAAATACAATGTGTCACAATTAAATCAATCAGATTTAATTTAACTTGATTAAATTAAAAGCAAACACTTCACAGAAATTAAAAGAGGTTACAGACTAAAGATTCCAACACATGCTACTGTAAAATATATATCCACAGCATATAAAGAGCTCATAAAATCAATATTAAAAATGCAAAACAACCCAGTGGGAAAAAATGGTAGAAAATGCAAATAGAAACAGATTTGCCTCAGAACAGGAAATCTAAACACTAATAAAAATACGAGAATGTGTTCAACCTCAATAACAGTAAACTGGGAAATGTAAATTATAGCAATGAGAAACCATTTAAAATACATCAGGGGAGGGGCAAGATGGCGGAAGAGTAAGACACGGAGATCACCTTCCTTCCCACAGATACAGTAGAAATACATCTACACCTGGAACTGCTCCTACAGAACACCCACTGAACACTGGCAGAAGACGTCAGACCTCCCAAAAGGCAAGAAACTCCCCACGTACTTGGGTAGGGCAAAAGAAAAAAGAAATAACAGAGACAAAAGAATAGGGACGGGACCTGCACCAGTGGGAGGGAGCTGTGAAGGAGGAAAGGTTTCCACACACTAGGAGCCCCTTTGTGGGCAGAGACTGCGGGTGGCAGAGGGGGGAAGCTTCGGAGCCACGGAGGAGAGCACAGCTACAGGGGTGCGGAGGGCAAAGCGGAGAGATTCCCGCATGGAGGCTCGGCACCGAGCAGCACTCACCAGCCCGAGAGGCTTGTCTGCTCCCCCGCCGGGGCGGGCGGGGGCTGGGAGCTGAGACTCGGGCTTCGGTGCTAGCTGGGAGGGAGTCCAGGAAAAAGTCTGCAGCTGCCAAAGAGGCAAGAGACTTTTTCTTGCCTCTTTGTTTCGCGGCGCGCAAGGAGAGGGGATTCAGAGTGCCGCCTAAACGAACTCCAGAGACGGGCGCGAGCCGCGGCTATCAGCGCGGACCCCAGAGACGGGCATGAGACGCTAAGGCTGCTCCTGCCGCCACCAAGAAGCCTGTGTGTGAGCACAGGTCACTCTCCACACCGCCCCTCCCGGGAGCCGGTGCAGCTCGCCACTGCCAGGGTTCCGTGATCCGGGGACAACTTCCCCGGGAGAACGCATGGCACGCCTCAGGCTGCTGCAACGTCACGCCGGCCTCTGCCGCCGCAGGCTCGCCCCGCCTCCTCCGTACCCCTCCCTCTCCCCGGACTGAGCGAGCCAGAGCCCCTGAAGCAGCTGCTCCTTTAACCCCAGTCTGTCTGGGTGGGGAACAGATGCTCTCAGGCGACCTACATGCAGAGGCGGGTCCAAATCCAAAGCTGAACCCCAGGAGCTGTACGAACAAAGAAGAGAAAGGGAAATCTCTCCCAGCAGCCTCAGAAGCAGCGGATTAAAGCTCCACAAACAACTTGATGTGCCTGCATCTGTTGAATACCTGAATAGACAACGAATCATCCCAAATTCAAGAGGTGGACTTTGGGAGCAGGATATATTAATTTTTCCCCTTTTCCTTTTTCTGTGAGTGTATATGTGTATGCTTCTGGGTGAGATTTTGTCTGTATAGCTTTGCTTTCACCATTAGTCCTAGGGTTAGGTCCGTCTGTTTTTTTTTTTTTTTTTTTTTTTAACTTAAAAAATTTTTTTTCCTAATAAATGTTTTCTTAATAATTTTTTCCTTATTTTCTATTTTTAGAAATTAAAAAAAATTTTTAGTAAGTTTTTTCATATTTTTTATTTTAAAAAATTAAAAAAAATTTTTCTTAATTTTTTTTCTTATTTTTTACTATAAAAATTAATAAAAATATTTTTAAAAATTAAAAAAAATTTTTTTTCTGAATACATTTATTCTTAAAATTTTTTTTCTTATTTTTTATTATAATAGCTTTATTTTATTTTATTTTATCCAATTTCTTTCTTTCTTTCTATTTTTTTCTCCCTTTTATTCTGAGCCGTGTGGACGAAAGGCTCTTGGTGCTCCAGCCAGGCATCAGGGCTGTGCCTCTGAGGTGGGAGAGCCAACTTCAGGACACTGGTCCACAAGAGACCTCCCAGCTCCACGTAAAACCAGACAGCAAAAATCTCTCAGAGATCTCCATCTCAACATCAAGACCCAGCTTCACTCAACGACCAGCAAGCTACAGTGCTGGACACCCTATGCCAAACAACTAGCAAGACAGGAACACAGCCCCATCCATTAGCAGAGAGGCTGCCTAAAATCATAATAAGGCCACAGACACCCCAAAACACATCATCAGACGTGGACGTGCCCACCAGAAAGACAAGATCCAACCTCATCCACCAGAACACAGGCACTAGTCCCCTCCACCAGGAAGCCTACACAACCCACTGAACCAACCTTAGCCACTGGGGACAAATACCAAAAACAACGGGAACTACGAACCTGCAGCCTGTGAAAAGGAGACCTCAAACACAGTAAGATAAGCAAAATGAGAAGACAAAAAACCACACAGCAGGTGAAGGAGCAGGGTCAAAAGACACCAGACCTAACAAATGAAGAGGAAATAGGCAGTCTACCTGAAAAAGAATTCAGAATAATGATAGTAAAGATGATCCAAAATCTTGGAAATAGAATAGACAAAATGCAAGAAACATTTTACAAGGATGTAGAAGAACTAAAGAGGAATCAAGCAGTGATGAAAAACACAATAAATGAAATTAAAAATACTCCAGATGGGATCAATAGCAGAATAACTGAGGCAGAAGAACGGATAAGTGACCTGGAAGACAGAATGGTGGAATTCACTGCTGCGGAACAAAATAAAGAAAAAAGAATGAAAAGAACTCAGGACAGTCTCAGAGACCTCTGGGACAACATTAAACGCACCAACATTCGAATTATAGGGGTCCCAGAAGAAGAAGAGAAAAAGAAAGGGACCGAGAAAATATTTGAAGAGATTATAGTTGAAAACTTCCCTAATATGGGAAAGGAAATAGTTAATCAAGTCCTGGAAGCACAGAGAGTCCCATACAGGAAAAATCCAAGGAGAAACACGCCAAGACACATATTAATCAAACTATCAAAAATTAAATATAAAGAAAACATATTAAAAGCAGCAAGGGAAAGACAACAAATAACACACAAGGGAATCCCCATAAGATTAACAGCTGATCTTTCAGCAGAAACTCTGCAAGCCAGAAGGGAGTGGCAGGATATACTTAAACTCATGAAGGAGAAAAACCTACAACCAACATTATTCTACCCAGCAAGGATCTCATTCAGATTCGATGGAAAAATTAAAACCTTTACAGACAAGCAAAAGCTGAGAGAGTTCAGCACCACCAAACCAGCTTTACAACAAATGCTAAAGGAACTTCTCTAGGCAAGAAACACAAGAGAAGGAAAACACCTACAATAACAAACCCAAAACATTTAAGAAAATGGGAATAGGAACATACATATCAATAATTATCTTAAATGTAAGTGGATTAAATGCTCCCACCAAAAGACACAGGCTGGCTGAATGGATACAAAAACAAGACCCATATATATGCTGTCTACAAGAGACCCACTTCAGACCTAGAGACACTTACAGACTGAAAGTGAGGGGATGGAAAAAGATATTCCATGCAAATGGAAATCAAAAGAAATCTGGAGCAGCAATTCTCATACCAGACAAAATAGACTTTAAAATAAAGACTATTACAAGAGACAAAGAAGGACACTATATAATGATCAAGGGATCGATCCAAGAGGAAGGTATAACAATTGTAAATATTTATGCACCCAACATCGGAGCACCTCAATACATAAGGCAAATACTAACAGCCATAAAAGGGGAAATCGACAGCAACACAATCATAGTAGGGGACTTTAACACCCCACTTTCACCAATGGACAGATCATCCAAAATGAAAATAAATAAAGAAACACAAGCTTTAAATGATACATTAAACAAGATGGACTTAATTGATATTTATAGGACATTCCACCCAAAAACAACAGAATACACATTTTTCTCAAGTGCTCATGGAACATTCTCCAGGATAGATCATATCTTGGGTCACAAATAAAACCTTGGTAAATTTAAGAAAATTGAAATCGTATCAAGTATCTTTTCTGACCACAACGCTATGAGACTAGATATCAATTACAGGAAAAGATCTGTAAAAAATACAAACACATGGAGGCTACACAATACACTACTTAATAACGAAGTGATCACTGAAGAAATCAAAGGGGAAATCAAAAAATACCTAGAAACAAATGACAATGGAGACATGACGACCCAAAACCTAACGGATGCAGCAAAAGCAGTGCTAAGAGGGAAGTTTATAGCAATACAAGCCTACATCAAGAAACAGGAAACATCTCGAATAAACAACCTAACCTTGCACCTAAAGCAATTAGAGAAAGAAGAGCCAAAAAACCCCAAAGCTAGCAGAAGGAAAGAAATCATAAAGATCAAATCAGAAATAAATGAAAAAGAAATGCAGGAAACAATAGCAAAAATCAATGAAACTAAAAGCTGGTTCTTTGAGAAGATAAACAAAATTGATAAACCATTAGCCAGACTCATCAAGAGAAAAAGGGAGAAGACTCAGATCAATAGAATTGGAAATGAAAAAGGAGAAGTAACCACTGACACTGCAGAAATACAAACGATCATGAGAGATTACTACAAGCAACTCTATGCCAATAAAATGGACAACCTGGAAGAAATGGACAGATTCTTAGAAATGCACAACCTACCGAGACTGAACCAGGAAGAAATAGAAAATATGAACAGACCAATCACAAGCACTGAAATTGAAACTGTGATTAAAAATCTTCCAACAAATAAAAGCCCAGGACCAGATGGCTTCACAGGCGAATTCTATCAAACATTTAGAGAAGAGCTAACACCTATCCTTCTCAAACTCTTCCAAAATATTGCAGAGGGAGGAACACTCCCCAACTCATTCTACGAGGCCACCATCACCCTGATACCAAAACCAGACAAAGATGTCACAAACAAAGAAAACTACAGGCCAATATCACTGATGAACATAGATGCAAAAATCCTCAACAAAATACTAGCAAACAGAATCCAACAGCACATTAAAAGGATCATACACCATGATCAAGTGGGGTTTATCCCAGGAATGCAAGGATTCTTCAATATACGCAAATCAATCAACGTGATACATCATATTAACAAATTGAAGGAGAAAAACCATATGATCATATCAATAGATGCAGAGAAAGCTTTCGACAAAATTCAACACCCATTTATGATAAAAGCCCTGCAGAAAGTAGGCATAGAGGAAACTTTCCTCAACATAATAAAGGCCATATATGACAAACCCACAGCCAACATTGTCCTCAATGGTGAAAAACTGAAACCATTTCCACTAAGATCAGGAACAAGACAAGGTTGCCCACTCTCACCACTATTATTCAACATAGTTTTGGAAGTGTTAGCCACAACAATCAGAGAAGAAAAAGAAATAAAAGGAATCCAAATCGGAAAAGAAGAAGTAAAGCTGTCACTGTTTGCAGATGACATGA
Source organism: Balaenoptera borealis (assembly GCF_965194805.1). NCBI lineage: Eukaryota > Metazoa > Chordata > Mammalia > Artiodactyla > Balaenopteridae > Balaenoptera > Balaenoptera borealis. The sequence goes on from NC_138871.1 coordinate 75,927,442, forward strand.
TACTATACATTGAGAATCCTAAAACTGCTACCAGAAAACTCCTAGAGCTAATCAATGAATTTGGTAAAGTAGCAGGATACAAAATTAATGCACAGAAATCTCTTGCATTCCTATATACTAATGATGAAAAATCTGAAAGTGAAATTAAGAAAACACTCCCATTTACCATTGCAACAAAAAGAATAAAATATCTAGGAATAAACCTACCTAAGGAGACAAAAGACCTGTATGCAGAAAATTATAGGATACTGACGAAAGAAATTAAAGATGATACAAATAGATGGAGAGATATACCATGTTCTTGGATTGGAAGAATCAACATTGTGAAAATGACTCTACTACCCAAAGCAATCTACAGATTCAATGCAATCCCTATCAAACTACCACTGGCATTTTTCACAGAACTAGAGCAAAAAATTTCACAATTTGTATGGAGACACAAAAGACCCCGAATAGCCAAAGCAATCTTGAGAACGAAAAATGGAGCTGGAGGAATCAGGCTCCCTGACTTCAGACTATATTACAAAGCTACAGTAATCAAGACAGTTTGGTACTGGCACAAAAACAGAAATATAGATCAATGGAACAGGATAGAAAGCCCAGAGATAAACCCACGCACATAGGTCACCTTATCTTTGATAAAGGAGGCAAGCATATACAGTGGAGAAAAGACAGCCTCTTCAATAAGTGGTGCTGGGAAAACTGGACAGGTACATGTAAAAGTATGAAATTAGAACACCCCCTGACACCATACACAAAAATAAACTCAAAATGGATTAAAGACCTAAGTGTAAAGCCAGACACTATCAAACTCTTAGAGGAAAACATAGGCAGAACACTCTATGACATACATCACAGCAAGATCCTTTTTGACCCACCTCCTAGAGAAATGGAAATAAAAACACAAATAAACAAATGGGACCTAATGAAACTTAAAAGCTTTTGCACAGCAAAGGAAGCCATAAACAAGACCAAAAGACAACCCTCAGAATGGGAGAAAATATTTGCAAATGAAGCAACTGACAAAGGATTAATCTCCAAGATTTACAAGCAGCTCATGCAGCTCAATAACAAAAAAACAAACAACCCAATCCAAAAATGGGCAGATGACCTAAATAGACATTTCTCCAAAGAAGATATACAGATGGCCTACAGACACATGAAAGAATGCTCAACATCATTAATCATTAGAGAAATGCAAATCAAAACTACAATGAGGTATCATCTCACACCGGTCAGAATGGCCATCATCAAAAAATCTACAAACAATAAATGCTGGAGAGGGTGTGGAGAAAAGGGAACACTCTTGCACTGTTGGTGGGAATGTAAATTGATACAGCCACTATGGAGAACTGTATGGAGGTTCCTTAAAAAACTAAAAATAGAACTACCATACGACCCAGCAATCCCACTACTGGGCATATACCCTGAGAAAACCATAATTCAGAAAGAGTCATGTACCAAAATGTTCATTGCAGCTCTATTTACAATAGCCAGGACACGGAAGCAACCTAAGTGTCCATCATCGGATGAATGGATAAAGAAGATGTGGCACATATATACAATGGAATATTACTCAGCCATAAAAAGAAATGAAATGGAGGTATTTGTAGTGAGATGGATGGAGTTAGAGTCTGTCATACAGAGTGAAGTAAGTCAGAAAGAGAAAAACAAATACAGTATGCTAACACATATATATGGAATCTAAGGGGAAAAAAAAAGGTCATGAATAACCTAGTGGCAAGATGGGAATAAAGACACAGACCTACTAAAGAATGGACTTGAGGATATGGGGAGGGGGAGAGGTGAGATGTGACAGGGTGAGAAAGTGTCATGGACATATATACACTACCAAATGTAAAATAGATAGCTAGTGGGAAGCAGCCACCTAGCACAGGGAGATCAGCTCAGTGCTTTGTGACCACCTGGGGGAGTGGGATGGGGAGGGTAGGAGGGAGGGAGATGCAGGAGGGAGGAGATATGGGAACGTGTGTATATGTGTAGCTGATTCACTTTGTTATAAAGCAGAAACTAACACACCATTGTGAAGCAATTATACTTCAATAAAGATGTTTAAAAAATAAATAAATCAATAAAATAAAATAAAATAAAATACATCAGATTGGCAAATCTCCTGAAGTCAGTCAATGTCAAGTGTTGGCAATAAACTGAAGCAACTAGAAATCTCATATACTACTGGTCAGAGTTTCAGTGATTAACTATTTTGAGTGCTAGGCAATATCTGGAAAAGCTGATGGTGTTCATGACCTATGATTCAATTTCCACTTCCAGGATTATACATTAGAGAAATACTCATTTATATGTACTAGGAGATGAGTTTACAAAAGAATGTTTATTGGAATATTATTTGTAGAGTGGTGAAATATTAAAAACCATGCAAATGTGCATCAATAAGAAAATGGTCATATCAATTGTGGTATATTTACATAATGGAGTATTAGTTAAAATAAATGAACTAGCTCTACAGTAGTAAAATATCAAAATACATGCAAGAATATAATGGAGAGCAAAAATACAAGTTTGCAGAAAGGTATGTCAATATGATGCCATTTATATAAAGTTTTAAAACATTAAAAACAAGTCTATGTATTATTTATAGTTATACACATATGTTAAAAAGTATGAATCATGAATGGTCATATTAAACACAAAATTCAGAATAGTGATTACTACAGGAAGAGGAGGAAGAGAGGATGTAGAATGGGATTAGGTTGTGTGTGCAGTAATCTTCGACTTTATGCTAAATGTTTTGTTACTTTAAAATCAAAGGCAAAGATAGCAAATTTTTAATACTGGCCAATGTATGTTTATTATCCTCAAGCATACAATTTTGTATGCTTGAAATATATCTTAGTAAAGTCCCGTGTTTCTGTACCAGGGCTAGATAGAATGAACCTTATAGCTAATTGAATTCAGCAATCATTTTCTACCATGAGCCAAAACTCATTCTGCAGTTGTAGAAACTTGTATCTAGAAGGAAGACTAGACTTCCTTAAAGCCACACAGTGAGTTATTAGTATAAATGGACTAAGGACAGCCTCGTGATAAGCCCTCTTCCTCTACACCTTACTCTTCAGGAAGATTTTAAAGTGTGCTCTTGGCTGCAACTGCCTGACCCAGAGAGGAGTGATAGGTGTGACAATTCCTTCCAAGGCAAATCAGACAGATGAGAAAAGGGTAACTAGATGGGCTTTCACACCTAGGCAGGAGGGTGGATTATAAACCCAGGTATAACACTGCCTAAGACCCCACTATTAAAGAATCATTCTTTCAACTTCAGCATTGCCGTCTCCATTGAACCCTGTTAGAAGAGAAAAATACCTACAGGAGATATGAGGCCTTCAATCCTCCGAGTGAGTTTGGATTGGTCTAGAATTGGCAACTTCCAGGGGAAAAGTGTGCGGGATGTGGAACCTCCATAGAGTTGTCTGGCATTGTGCTAGAGCCCACTCATCTTACCTAAGCTCAAACTACCTAGAGACCTCCCTCTAAACCTAGAGGAAACGGTCAACCATCCTACAGTCCAGGAGTTTGATCAGAAAGTAGACAGGAACTAGCTTATATTTCCTCAAAAATACTTAAAATTTTGAAGTCTTATAAAAATAATTTAAGTAGCCTAATACTCATTAACTTTAACGTATTCTCCACAACTGCTTCTATGAAATGTTTCCTTCTAATTTTTTTAGCTTAATGAAGCTTTTAGTCTTATCGTAAGCAACAGCATTTATAATGAAAAATAGACTCCTTTGGTAAAACAACAAAATCTTTCTCATAATATTAGAAGAAAAAGGCAAACAAATTGTTTAGATCATCCTCCCAGTTTTCTGATCAAAAGCTGCCTAAAACCCTGGCTTGGATCCTGGGTGTCTGAAGGACAGTACCATCCCTACAAACATCTATTACATAACGGCCACATATTCTACAAGGATGTTGCTTCACAAAACGGGAAGGTAGGCTGAAATCCCCACTCTGACACAAATCACTAAGTGACCTTTCATAAGTAGGGGTAGCCTCCCTGAGCCCTTCTCTTCATTTGTCAAACTGGCATTATAATACTGACATACACTCCACAAGGCTTTCAAAGTTTACATATGGGAAAGGGTTTTGAAATACAACTGTCTCTGATTGCAAGTGCCTGAGAGATAGCAAGGATTCTACATTAGCGTGTGTATACTCCACATGTAACCAGGTCAGTCAAGAAGGAAAGTGAGGAAGGGAGAGAAAGCAGAACTTGGAGGCTATTCAGATCTTTCCTCAGTGACCAAGGTACCTTCCTCATACTCCATCTCATTTCCTACTCTATCCTCCATTCATCAGCTTACTCTACCCCATCCTTTATATCTGGATCAAGAGAGGGTACCGGTTACTATACAAGCAAGGGTTTCCATTGTCACTGGCCCAATTCCCCCACCCCCTTTATTTATTTCTCATGCTACTTCATTCTCCTAAAAGCTCTAGGATTTAATTGTTGCATCACATAACACCTCTCCCCCTCTTTTTATTCTCAATGTACATCACAGTAACCAAAAGGCAGGTTCTTCATTTTTAGGTGGAAACTGAACTCAGATACATTTATTTTTATTTTAAAAGCATTATAAGAATGCTTCAGCAGATCTTACAACTACTTCCCAATCCAGCTACGTTCAAAACTGGATTATATTTTCCTGAATTTTCTTAATCTGCATTCCAGATTAATTAATATTCTGTGCCTTCGTCCCAACTGTTGTTTCACTGATGCCTGCAATAAACCTGAGATAGAATTTTTTTTAAATGAGGCACCATTCACTTATGAGGTTTTCCCTGGGGACAAAGAACATTATCAACCTTTGCACTACATTCTCCCACTGTCCAGAAAGAGATCCTGACCTTACCTATATGTGGACAGTGGCTCCCATCTCCTACCCCACATCACTGTGCATTTTTCTATTTAAAAAAAGTGATCTGGGGGCTTCCCTGGTGGCCCAGTGGTTAAGAATCCGCCTGCCAATGCAGGGGACACGGGTTTGAGCCCTGGTCTGGGAAGATCCCACATGCCGCGGAGCAACTAAGCTCATGCGCCACAACTTCTGAGCCTGTGCTCTAGAGCCTGCAAGCCACAACTACTGAGCCCGTGCACCACAACTACTGAGGCCCATGCACCTAGAGCCCGTGCTCCGCAATAAGAGAAGCCACCGCAATGAGAAGCCTGCACACCGTAACAAAGAGTAGCCCCCACTCGCTGCTGCTAGAGAAACCCCGCGTGCAGCAACAAAGACCGAATGCAGTCAAAAATAAATTAATAAAATAAATAAATTTTGTTTAAAATTATTAAAAAAAAATTTTTTTTTAAGTGATCTGAATTTCTGGTCAGATTCTCATGAACACTCTGCAAACTCTTCCTATGATATTTGACCGTTATACTGGGAAGTCAGGCTCTGGGCATATTTTAATCAGTTAAGGTAAATTGGCGGGTAGTCTGTTGCTTAACCACTTGTTAAATTTATAACATCATTTCTTTGAAATCAGTCTTCAGTTTAAATAAGTCACTTGTTCTTGATCTTTTGAATTCTCTTTAATACAAAATTCAGACTGATCTGCAAGAAATCTCAAGACTGAAGTATAGCAACAGTGAGATAGATGTTGCACTTTATGTGATATAACAATTATTTTTATCATTACCACCTATATTTCACTAAGGGAATATAAGAAATAGGAGACAATTACTGTTAAGTAGGGAGTTTTTCTTATTTTCTACAGGGCTGAATCTTCTTCCTGTTACAGCCTCCAAATAGAAGCAAATGACCATATATGCCTGATTTTACAAGGTGTTAGGCTCAGGGCTACCTAAAAGAGCTTCAGTAAATGTCTGTTGACCATGCACAGTGTGTCAGTCACTGTGCTCAGCGGCAGTAAGGCGGGGAAGAAGGTACAGTCTCTGGGCTTGAGCATCTTACAGTCTGATGGGGGAATGCAGTCATGTGACCAATTATAATTCTGTGTAGTAAATGCTATTAAAAAGGAAAACAGAGGGCTTCCCTGGTGGCACAGTGGTTGAGAATCTGCCTGCCAATGCAGGGGACATGGGTTCGAGCCCTGGTCTGGGAAGATCCCACATGCCACGGAGCAACTAGGCCCGTGAGCCACAACTACCGAGCCTGCGCATCTGGAGACTGTGCTCCACAACAAGAGAGGCCGCGACAATGAGAGGCCCGCGCACCGCAATGAAGAGTGGCCCCCACTCGCCGCAACTAGAGAGAGCCCTTGCACAGAAACGAAGACCCAACACAGCCAAAAATAAATACATAAATAAATAAAGTGTAAAATTTAAAAAAAAAAAGGAAAACAGGACATAGAGAAGGGACCATAACCCATATTGGTCATGAGGTCAGAAAATACTAGTACCTGGTCTGCAGAAAGAGGGAAAAAATAAAGGTAACAGGGTGAGGAGGCCAGACACTGAGGGCCTTATAGGTTATATTAAGAACCTGGGCCTTTACCTTGAAAGCAATGTAAAGTTATTACAGAATTTTTAATATACAGGGGGTGGGCATAATCAGATTTTTGAAAGTATGTTCTGTTTTGCAGCATGGAGATGGATTGAAAGAAGAAACAGTTTGGAGACATGAAAAATTAGTCCAAGAGATTGTAGCAGCCTTACCTGGGGATTGGCAGGAGTGAGAGAGAGAGAGAGGGAACTGAATTTGAAAAATATTTGGGAGTAGAATCAACAGGACGTGGTAATTTACTGGATGTAGGAGGGAGGGAAAAGAAGGATTTAAAAATGATAGAAGGCATAGAAGTAGGGAAGAATATGTTTTATTTGAAATGCCTATGGAACATCCCAATGAAGATCAACAATAAGTTGTTAAATATACATAACTGAAGCCATGGAGAGAAACTGGGTCTGGAGGTATAGTTTTGAACACTGTCACTTATAGGTGGTAACTGAAATGAATAAGATTGCCGGTAGATGGTGGGGGGTATGTAGAGTGAGAAGAGAATAAGGTCCAGACAAAACAATGAGAAACATCTGTGTTGAAGGCATCCAATGAGGAAAAAATGTTTGCAAATAAACTAAAAGGGACTGGCTAGACAGGAAGAAGGAAAACAGTGAGCTTGGGTCCACTTAGAACCCCTTAACCATGGCAATATAAAACATATTCACAGAGGTAGGAAAATTGTTTAGATATGAATGGACAGCTAGCTAGGTAGCCGGAAAAAAACCTGAGAAGAGTGTCCTCTGCCAATGGTTGTGTATCACAAGTAATCAAGTTTCAGAAAAGCAGAATTCCCAAATATCAAAATTAATGCACCTACAATTAATAAGTATTCCTGCTCACATCTAACAATCCACCCACCAGCTCTGTGAAAGGAGATATACTTGGGACCAGGGAGATCTGAGTTAAAATCCTGTGCCTGTCAGTGACAAGGGATGTAATCTTGGGACATTGAACTGAACTCAGACTTTGCTCATCTGCAAAATAAATATAATACCTCCACCTCACAGGATTGTTGCAAGGATTACACATATAAAGAGTTTAGCACTGTGTTTGGTACACAGCAATGCTTATTAGCAAATGCCTATTGAATCCGAATGAATTATTTTACAGGAGTCCCTACCCTCGAGGGACTTACAATTCTTACACAGGGAGAGATCACTAAACTACCTAACGGCAGGCTTGACTTCTCTCCAATTTAACCTCTGATTCCATTCAAAAACTGTCATCAACTATAAAAACAGGAAAAACAGGAGGCTAAGAGTAAGGAAACAAGTCTTTCTAAAATATGGTCCAGCATTAGATCACCTACTGTCCTGGTTCTACGTATGTAAGCCCAAAGGCAATCCATAGCAATGCTCACTGTGTGCAGAGCCTACTGCCAGACCCAGGATAGGGAAGAAAGGCAAAGGAAGAAAAGAGAAAAACTGACACAGCACTAGTAACTTTGTGTCTGGTTGCAGAAAAAGTGATAACTACCAAGAAAAGTGCCTTCACATCATCACGTATCACATGCAAATTACTAAAAATAGAGTAGTTGAGTTTCCTGGAAAGGAAGCAATAAAAGGATGTGTACATTTATCTAATCCTATTTCACTCATTCTCTTCTCCCAGATTTATTAGAATCAGGTAGCCTAGAGTTCCAATCTGAGTTCAGCCACTCTCCAGCCATGATTTTGGGCATATTACTTAATATTTCTAAGGCTGGGTTTCCTCAACGATAAAAAGAAGATAAAAATGAATTATATAGCATACATAAAATAATATACACTAAATACTAAGCACAATACTTGGACATATTTAGCACTAAAATTATTTACTAGTAGTTCATTAACATTAATTATGGCAGCTATATGAATATAGCAATTTTGCCCCTTTGACCATATTCATCTTCCCCTCTGCACCATCAACAACCATTTCCCCTACATGCTCTACTTTGAATAGTTCTCAGTAAAACTCACACGGCTGCTATCAGCCCAACTGGCTATGTCCTGCACTACAGGCAGAGTTCTTTTCTGCTCAGAGAGTCACAAAAGACCAAAGGCTACTATGGCCTATTAGAAGCAGCACCAGCCTGGGTGACAGTCCCAATTCTGTCACTTAGGAATCCTGTAACCTCACACAAGTCACTTAACTCCTGTGAGTTTGTTTCCACATGTGTACAGCAGGAACTATACACCTTCCTCCACAGGACTGTTAAGAGAATTACATGACAATATTTATGTAAAGGTGCTTTGGAAGCTGTAAAGCCTTCTATGAATGAGGAAATTAGTATTACCCAGGTGCAGAGTGGTTGCTCTTTTTTGTTTTCATCACACTATCTCAGATCTCACTATTAGAAAACCCAACAGATCGCACTGGCACTTAAAGCATAAAAGTTGTCTTCTTTGAGCACTTAGTATGAATAAGGGTTACCGATTGTTTGTACGGAACACTTCTGGATTAGAGTGCTTTTTATCTTTTGTTTTACTTTATTTTTTTAAACTTTTATATTGAAATAATTATAGACTCACAAGAAGTTGTAAAATTCATACAGAGAGGAGGTCTCTCTACCCACCATCCCTCTCCCCCTAGTGGTGACACCTTACATAATGATAGTGAATTATCAAAACCAGGAAAATGGAGATTAAAGCTTTAAAAAAAGAAAAAAAAAAAAGCTGATATTGTAAAACAGTAAGAAGAAAACATCTTGAAGTGGATAAAACCAATATCCTAGCAATCATAAACGAAAAAGATCAAAAAATTTAACTACATAGAAATATTTAAAAATTCAACATTTTTTTTAAGGAACCTCCATACTGTTCTCCATAGTGGCTGTATCAATTTACATTCCCACCAACAGTGCAAGAGGGTTCCCTTTTCTCCACATCCTCTCCAGCATTTACTGTTTGTAGATTTTTTGATGATGGTCATTCTGACCAGTGTCAGGTGATACCTCACTGAAGTTTTGATTTGCATTTCTCTAATGATTAATGATGTTGAGCATCCTTTCATGTGTTTGCTGGCAATCTGTATATCTTCTTTGGAGAAAGGTCTATTTAGGTCTTCTGCCCATTTTTGGATTGGGTTGTTTTTTTGATACTGAGCTGCATGAGTTGCTTGTAAATTTTGGAGATTAATCCTCTATCAGTTGCTTCACTTGCAAATATTTTCTCCCATTCTGAGGACTGTCTTTTTGTCTTGTTTATGGTTTCCTTTGCTGTGCAAACCTTTTAAGTTTCATTAGGTCCAATTTGTTTATTTTTGTTTTTATTTCCATTTCTCTAGGAGGTGGGTCAAAAAGGATCTTGCTGTGATTTATGTCATAGACTGTTCTGCCTATGTTTTCCTCTAAGAGTTTTATAGTGTCCAACCTTACATTTAGGTCTTTAATCCATTTTGACTTTATTTTTGTGTATGGTGTTAGGGAGTGTTCTAATTTCATTCTTTTACATGTAGCTGTCCAGTTTTCCAAGCACTACTTATTGAAGAGACTGTCTTTTCCCCATTGTATACTCTTGCCTCCTTTGTCATAAATTAGGTGACCATAGGTGCATGTGTTTATCTCTAGACTTTCTATCCTGTTCCACCGATCTATATTTCTGTTTTTGTGCCAGTATCATACTGTTTTGATTACTGTAGATTTGTAGTATAGTCTGAAATACAGGAGCCTGATTCCTCCAGCTCCATTTTTCTTTCTCAAGATTGCTTTGGCTATTTGGGGTCTTTTAAAAGACTGGATATATGTATATGTATAACTGATTCACTTTGCCGTACACCTGAAACTAACACAAGATTGTAAGTCAACTATACTCCAATAAAAATTTAAAAAATTTTCAACATGGAAAAATATAAACAAAATAATAAGAAAATAGCAAACTGAAAACAAATATTTGCAACATATATAGCAAAGTCATAATTTCCATAAAATAGATAATAAATAATATTTCCTCCAAAATCTACTTATAAAAAACTAAATCTTCAATAGAAAAATAGGCAAGTCCATAAACAGATTTCATAGAAAAAAATGGATAATGGATGCTTAAGAAGACATTCAACTTCAGCTATAATTAAATAAGTGATAGTTAAAATAAGAATTGTTCAATAAATAATTTTGGAAAAGATCAAAAAGCTTTACGGGAAATGAATTTTGCAAGTTTAAGGGAAACATGCTCTCATACACTGTTAGCAGGGGAGAAAATTGGTGCAACCTCTTTAGAGGGCAATCTGCAGCTGAGTCCAAAGGTTTTCTCTCCATCTATGTGTTCAATACTTCCATAGTTCCCAGAATAATTCTGACTTGAGATTTAATAAATATACACATACATACATACATACATACATGGTAGTTAAGTAGTTGAAACCATCTCCCCATCCGCCACGCCAAAATATAGCTAGACAGTGGTAAAATGTTTTCCATTAGTGACAATTAATAATAATTAACATCTATATAGCAATTTACCATTTATGAAACACTTTCTTATATTACTTTAACATTAACCCTCACAATATGCTATGAAATTGGTATCTTCATCCCCATTTTCCAGATTGATAAACTAAGATTCAGAAAGTTTAAGTAATTTTCTCAGGCTTATGCAGCCAGTAAGTGGTGGACTTGGGCATCAACTAGGTATGTCTTACTTCAAATCTCATGTTCTTTCTTTGACACCTGCATTTGTATATCTCCCCGTTCTGCTTTAATTTTTTACAATATGCATCTATTAATTTTTTAATTTTGAAAGAGAAACTAATAAAACAAAACTGTTTTAAAGAAAATAAGTAGGCAGTAAGAACAAGGAGAAATCATTCAATCTGGGTATTAGCAAATGCTATGCCTAGAAAAATAATTTCTTCTTAATCAAGAATGAGTGTACAAAACAAAATACAACCACATAATGTATACAAAAAGATATCACAAAGTAAAAGAAGAACGCTATATTCAAGAAGAAGAGAAATAGTACAGTTTTAAAAAGTGTTACTAGAGGGAAAAAAAAAAAAATGAGTAAGTATAAGGAGGCCATAGACAGAGACCTAAGTGGAGTGGCAAGTCTTGTTTCATCTAAACTTACAAAAATGATTACCTTTTATAAGTAGCAACTTCTAATGTGTGTGTAGAAAGCACATGTCCTGCTTTTGGGCAGATTCATTCTAAATTAAGAAGTTTGAAATCATCTTTCTTTTCCTATATACAAATAAACAAAAAGAATGTGAAGACTATTAGACATATGTTTTAATTTTCTGTTCAAATCACATGTACTGTCTAAGTAATTTAGTCTAAAGTACATGTATCTGTTTTGTTAAATTAGTTAACACATATTTTGTGTAGAATAAAATGTAATAACCATAGAGTCTTCTTTAGTTAAATATGACAATATAAATATATTTGTTGTTATTACAGCATTCATTATCCTGAACACAGGATAGCACAAATATTCTTTGGTTAAACCTAAATAATAATGAATTGGAGGTGGCTCATACCCAATAACTTCACAGGTATATGAATTAGAATTTTAATGCATTTATTAAATAAATAAATAGCTATTGAACACCTAAACCTGCAATTTCTTAGAGCAACCTCTCTAAGCTGTTCAGCCTTCTGCTTTAAACCAATACTATACAGCAAACCATGTAAGAAGTAATAGAGAATTAACTTGAGATTATCAGCCTAATGATACAGTCTTCACAGTGTGGAATGCTTTGTGAAAAGAATATCACTGCTGGAGAATAAAACGCTAACACATTTTCTAGGATTTCACCAGGTATCTACATCTATAGATCTGTATGCATGTGCCAGGTTTTTGTTTGGTGTTTGCCTGAGCTGCTTAAGGCTTCTGTCCAGTGAAGGGACAATTCTGCCTAATTACTATACTCCATTTGTCCTACACCTAAGAATACATAGTTTCCTTCTTTATTAGCCTCTCCCAGCAAAACAGAACCATGACACAGAATCTGAACTCAACCCAATTAGGAACTTTCAAGTCAGGATAAAAGGCAGAAGCTCCACGCATACCGCATACAACCTGCATTCCAGAAATAGATTTGAAACATCCAGGTGGGGTAGAGCCAGCAAGTTCACTTTCCTGTCACCAAGTCTCCACTAATAGGAGAAAGGATGCTTTTGCATCACCTAGGAATATCTCCTATCTGCCAAAAGGAAACTGCATTTCCCTTGAGGAAGCCAACCCTTCCAATCTCAGAGGTTTAATGGGTATTCACTACTAATCTTCTCACTGGCACAGCACATATAAGGGAGCAAGTGAGCAACCCACTCAGTTCTACTGAATGGATTATTCGTCTTTGTGTTTCCTTTCTAGCCTCCTTGCACTCTACTCTCAATACGGAAGCCAGAGTAAACCCTTAACAAAATGTCAGATCATATCAGTCCTCTCTCAAAGCCCTGCCTTGGCTTCCCATTCCACTGCAAGCAACAATGGCTTACAAGGCCTTTGTGATCTGGCCCCCCATGATCTCTGACATCTCCTCCTCTCACTTCACTAACTGTTCCAAGAGTGCTGGCCTCCTTGCTTTTCTTCAAATAGAAGAGGCCACTCAAAAGCCCATGCAGGGAGACCTTCAAGATGGTGGAGGAAGAAGAAGTAGAGATCACCTCCCTCCCCACAAATACATCAGAAATACATCTACATGTAGAACAACTCCTACAGAACACCTACTGAATGCTGGCAGAAGAACTCAGACTTCCCAAAAGGCAAGAAACTCCTCACATATCTGGGTAGGGCAAAAGAAAAAAGAAAAAACACAGAAAAAAGAATAGAGACGGGACCTGCACCTCTGGGAGGGAGCTGTGAAAGAGGAAAAGTTTCCACACACTAGGAAGCCCCTTCACTGGTGGAGACAGGGGGTGGCGGAGGGAGGAAGATCGGAGCCACGGAGGAGAGCACAGCAACAGGGGTGCGGAGGGCAGAGCAGAGAGATTCCCGCACAGAGGACCGCTGCTGACCAGCACTCACCAGCCCGAGAGGCTTGTCTGCTCACCCGCTGAGAGGGGTTGGGGCTGGGAGCTGAGGCTCAGGCTTCAGAGGTCAGATCCCAGGGAGAGAACTGCGGTTGGCTGCGAGAACACAGCCTGAAGGTGGGCAGTGCGCCACAGCTAGCAGGAGGGAGTCCGGGAAAAAATCTGGACCTGCCTAAGAGGCAGAGGCCATTTTTTTGGGGTAGAGAGGAGAGGGGATTCAGAGCATGGCCTAAACGAGCTCCAGAGACGGGCACAAGCCACGGCTATCAGCGTGGACACCAGAGATGGGCATGAAATGCTAAGGTTCCTGCTGCCACCACCAAGAAGCCTGTGTGCGAGCACAGGTCACTATCCACACCTCCCCTCATGGGAGCCTGTGCAGCCCACCACTGCCAGGGTCCCGTGATCCAGGGACAACTTCCCAGGGAGAACACACAGCATGGCTCAGGCTGGCCCCGCATTCAGTACCCCTCCCTCCCCAGGCCTGAGTGAGCCAGAGCTCCCTAATCAGCTACTCCTTTAACCCCGTCCTGTCTGGGGAGGGGAACAGATGCCCTCAGGTGACCTACACACAGAGGCGGGGAAAAATCCAAAGCTGAACCCCAGGAGCTGTGTGAACAAAAAAGAGAAAAGGAACTCTCTCCCAGCAGCCTCAGGAGCAGCAGATTAAATCTCCACAATCAACTTGATGTACCCTGCATCTGTGGAATACCTGAACAGGCAACGAATCATCCCAAAATTGAGGCAGTGGACTTTGGCAGCAACTGCAGAGTTGGGGTTTGCTTTCTGCATCTAATTTGTTTCTGGTTTCATGTTTATCTTAGTTTAGTATTTAGAGCTTATTATCATTGGTAGATTTGTTTATTGATTTGGTTGCTCTCTTCCGCTTTTATTAATATTTTTTTTTCCTTTTTCTTTTTTTGTGAGTGTGTATGTGTATGCTTCTTTGTGTGATTTTGTCTGTATAGGTTTGCTTTTACCATTCGTCCTAGGGTTCTATCTGGTTTTTTTGTTTGTTTTTTTAATTACTTTTTAATTTTTTTTTAAATTTCTTTTATTTTAATTATTTTATTTTATTTTTCCTATCTTTCTTTCTTTTTTTCTCCCTTTTCTTCTGAGCCATGTGGCTGACAGGATTTTGGTGCTCCGGCCAGGTGTCAGGACTGTGCCTCTGAGGTGGGAGAGCCGAGTTCAGGACATTGGTCCACCGGAGACCACCTGGTCCCACGTAATATCAAAAAGCGAAAGCTCTCCCAGAGATCTCCATCTCAATGCTAAGACCCAGCTCCACTCAACAACCAGCAAGCTACAGTGCTGGACACCCTAAGCCAAACAACTAGCAAGACGAACGCAACCCCACCCATTAGCAGAGAGGCCGCATAAAATCATAAGTTCACAGACACCCCAAAACACACCTCCGGATGCAGTCCTGCCCACCAGAAAGACAAGATCCAGCCTCATCCACTACAACACAGGCACCAGGCCCCTCCACCAGGAAGTCTACGCAACCCACTGAACCCACCTTAGCCACTGGGGACAGACACCAAAAACAATGGGAACTACGAACCTGCAGCCTGCAAAAAGGAGACCCCAAACACAGTAAGTTAAGCAAAATGAGAAGACAGAGAAACACACAGCAGATAAAGGAGCAAGGTAAAAACCCATCAGACCAAACAAATTAATAGGAAATAGGCAGTCTACCTGAAAAAGAATTCAGAATAATGATAGTAAAGATGATCCAAAACCTTGGAAATAGAATGAAGAAAATATACGAAACGTTTAACAAGGACCTAGAAGAACTAAAGAGCAAACAAACAACGATGAACAACACAATAAATGAAATTAAAAATTCTCTAGAAGGAATCAGCAGCAGGATAACTGAGGCATAACGGATAAGTGACCTGGAAGATAAAATAGTGGAAATAACTACCACAGAGTAGGATAAAGAAAAAAGAATGAAAAGAATTGAGGACAGTCTCAGACACCCCTGGGACAACATTAATCACACCAACATTTGAATTATAGGTATCCCAGAAGAAAAAGGGAAAAAGAAAGGGACTGAGAAGATATGTGAAGAGATTATACTTGAAAACTTTCCTAACATGGGAAAGGAAACAGTCAATCAAGTCCAGGAAGTGCAGAGAGTCCCATACAGGACAAATCCAAGGAGAAACATGCCAAGACACATATTAATCAAACTATCAAAAATTAAATACAAAGAAAAAATATTAAAAGCAGCAAGGGAAAAACAACAAATAACATATAAGGGAATCCCCATAAGGTTAACAGCTGATCTTTCAACGGAAACTCTACAAGCCAGAAGGGAGTGGCAGGACATATTTAAAGTGACGAAAGGGGAAAAGCTGCAACCAAGATTACTCTGTCCAGCAAGGATCTCATTCAGATTTGACAGAGAAATTAAAACCTTTACAGACAAGCAAAAGCTAAGAGAATTCAGTACCACCAAACCAGCTTTACAACAAATGCTAAAGGAACTTCTCTAGGCAGGAAACACAAGAGAAGGAAAAGACCTACAATAACAAACCCAAAACCATTAAGAAAATGGTAATAGGAACATACATATCGATAATTACCTTAAATGTAAATGTATTAAATGTTCCAACCAAAAGACATAGACTGGCTGAATGGATACAAAAACAAGACCCGTATATATGCTGTCTACAAGAGACCAACTTCAGACCTAGGGAAACATACAGACTGAAGTGAGGAGACGGAAAAAAATATTCCATGCAAATGGAAATCAAAAGAAAGCTGAAGCAGCAATTCTTATATCAGACAAAATAGACTTTAAAATAAAGACTATTACAAGAGACAAAGAAGGACACTAGACAATGATCAAGGGATAAATCCAAGAAGAAGACATAACAATTGTAAATATTTATGCACCCAACATAGGAGCACCTCAATACATAAGGCAAATACTATCAGCTCTAAAAGGGGAAATTGACAGTAACACAATCAGAGTGGGGGACTTTAACACCACACTTTCACCAATAGACAGATCAGTGCAAATGAAATAAATAAGGAAACACAAGCTTTAAATGATACATTAACCAAGATGGACTTAATTGATATTTATAGGACATTCCATCCAAAAACAACAGAATACACTTTCTTCTCAAGTGCTCATGGAACATTCTCCAGGATGCATCATATCTTGGGTCACAAATGAAGCCTTGGTAAATTTAAGAAATTTCAAATCATATCAACTATCTTTTCCGACCACAACTCCGTGAGACTAAATATCAATTACAGGAAAAAAGTCCGTAAAAAATACAAACACATGGAGGCTAAACAATACACTACTTAATAACCAAGTGATCACTGAAGAAATCAAAGAGAAAATCAAAAAATATGTAGAAACAAAAGACAATGAAAACACAATGACACAAAACCTACAGGATGCAGCAAAAGCAGTTCTATGAGAGAAGTTTACAGCAATACAATCCTACGTCAAGAAACAAGAAACATCTCAAATACACAACCTAACCTTATAACTAAAGCAATTACAGAAAGAAGAATGAAAAAACCCCAAAGTTAGCAGAAGGAAAGAAATCATATAGATCCGATCAGAAATAAATGAAAATGAAATGAAGGAAACAATAGCAAAGATCAATAAAACTAAAAGCAGGTTCTTTGAGAAGATAAACAAAACTGATAAACCATTAGGCAGACTCAACAAGAAAAAAAGGGAGAAGACTCAAATCAACAGAATTAGAAATGAAAAAGGAGAGGTAACAACTGCCAGGGCAGAAATACAAAGGATCATGACAAATTACTACAAGCAACTATATGCCAATAAAATGGACAACCTGGAAGAAATGGACAAATCCTTAGAAAAGCACAACCTTCCGAGACTGAAGCGGAAGAAACAGAAAATATAAAGAGACCAATCACAAGCACGGAAATTGAGACTGTGATTAAAAATCTTCCAACAAATAAGAGCCCAGGGCCAGATGGCTTCACAGGTGAATTCTATCAAACATTTAGAGAAGAGCTAACACCTATCCTTCTCAAACTCTTCCAAAATACAGCAGAGGGAGGAACACTCCCAAACTCATTCTACAAGGCCACCATCGCCCTGATACCAAAACCAAAGATGTCACAAAAAAAGAAAACTACACGCCAATATCACTGATGAACATAGGTGCAAAAATCCTCAACAAAATACTAGCAAACAGAATCCAACAGCACATTAAAAGGATCATACACCATGATCAAGTGGGATTTATCCCAGGAATGCAAGGATTCTTCAATGTACGCAAATCAATCAATGTGATAAACCATTTTAACAAACTGAAGGAGAAAAACCATATGATCACCTCAATAAATGCAGAAAAAGCTTTCGACAAAATTCCACACCCATTTATGATAAAAACCCTCCAGAAAGTAGGCATAGAGGGAACTTTCCTCAACATAATAAAGGCCATATATGACAAACCCACAGCCAACATCGTTCTCAATGGTGAAAAACTGAAACCATTTACACTAAGATCAGGAACAAGACAAGGTTGCCCACTCTCACCACTATTATTCAACATAGTTTTGGAAGTTTTAGCATAGCAATCAGAGAAGAAAAAGAAATAAAAAGAATCCAAATCAGAAAAGAAGAAGTAAAGCCGTCACTGTTTGCAGATGACATGATACCATATATAGAGAATCCTAAAGATACTACCAGAAAACTACTAGAGCTAATCAATGAATTTGGTAAAGTAGCAGGATGCAAACTTAATGCACAGTTATCTCTTGCATTCCTACACACTAATGATGAAAAATCTGAAAGAGAAATTAAGGAAACACTCCCATTTACCACTGCAACACAAAGAATAAAATGCCTAGGAATAAACCTACCTAAGGAGACAAAAGACCTGTATGCAGAAAACTATAAAACACTGATGAAAGAAATAAAAGATGATACAAACAGATGGAGAGATATACCATGTTCTTGGATTGGAAGAATCAACATTGTGAAAATGACTCTACTACCCAAAGCAATCTACAGATTCAATGCAATCCCTATCAAACTTCCAATGGCATTTTTCACAGAAGTAGAACAAAAAATTTCACAGTTTGTATGGAAACACAAAAGACCCTGAATAGCAAAAGTAATCTTGAGAAAGAAAAACGGAGCTGGAGGAATCAGGCTCCCTGACTTCAGACTATACTACAAAGCTAAAGTAATCAAGACAGTATGGTACTGGCACAGAAACAGAAACACAGATCAGTGAAACAAGATAGAAAGCCCAGAGATAAACCCACGCATATATTGTCAACTTATTTTTCATAAAGGAGGCAAGAATATACAGTTGAGAAAAGACAGCTTATTCAATAAGTGGTACTGGGAAAACTGGCCAGCTACATGTAAAAGTATGAAATTAGAACACTCCCTGACACCATGCACAAAAATAAACTCAAAATGGATTAAAGACCTAAATATAAGGCCAGACATTATAAAACTCTTAGAGGAAAACATAGGCAGAACACTCTATGACATAAATCACAGCAAGATCCTTTTTGACCCACCTCCTAGAGAAGTGGAAATAAAAACAAAAATAAACAAATTGGACTTAATGAAACTTAAAAGCTTTTGCAGAGAAAAGGAAACCATAAACAAGACGAAAAGACAACCCTCAGAATGGGAGAAAATATTTATAAATGAAGTAACTGACAAAGGATTAATCTCCAAAATTTACAAGCAGCTCATGCAGCTCAATAACAAAAAAACAAACAACCCAATCCAAAAATGGGCAGAAGACCTAAATAGACATTCTCCAAAGAAGATATACAGATTGCCAACAAACACATGAAAGGATACTCAACATCACTAATCATTAGAGAAATGCAAATCAAAACTACAATGAGGTTATCACCTCACATCAGTCAGAATGACCATCATCAAAAAATCTACAAACAATAAATGCTGGAGAGGGTGTGGAGAAAAGGGAACCCTCTTGCATTGTTGGTGGGAATGTAAATTGATACAGCTACTATGGAGAACAGTATGGAGGTCCCTTAACAAACTAAAAATAGAACTACCATACGACCCAGCCCACTACTGGGCATATACCCTGAGAAAACCGTAATTCAAAAAGAGTCATGTACCACAATGTTCATTGCAGCTCTATTTACAATAGCCAGGACATGGAAGCAACCTAAGTGTCCATCAACAGATGAATGGATAGAGAAGATGTGGCACATATATACAGTGGAATATTACTCAGCCATAAAAAGAAACGAAATTGAGTTATTTGTAGTGAGGTGGATGGACCTGGAGTCTGTCATACAGAGTGAAGTACATCAGAAAGAAAAACAAATACCACATGCTAACACATATATATGGAATCTAAAAAAAAAAAAAGGTTCTGAAGAACGTAGGGGCAGGACAGGAATAAAGACACAGACATAGAGAATGGACTTGAGGACACAGGGAGGGGGAAGGGTAAGCTGGGGCAAAGTGAGAGAGTGTCATGGACATATATACACTACCAAATGTAAAATAGATAGCTAGTGGGAAGCAGCCACATAGCACAGAGAGATCAGCTTGGTGCTTTGTGACCACCTAGAGGGGTGGGATAGGGAGGATGGGAGGGAGACGCAAGAAGGAGGAGATATGCGGATATATGTATATGTATAGCTGATTCACTTTGTTTTAAAGCAGAAACTAACACACCATTGTAAAGCAATTATACTCCAATAAGGATGTTCAAAAAAAAAAAAAAAAAAGCCCATGCAGGTGTTTATACTTGCTGGTCCCTCTATATATACTCCTCTGCTCTAGACACTCACCTTGACTAACCCACAGACCTCTTTCAGGTGTTTGCTCAAATATGACCTTCCCAATGAGCATGTCCCTCCCAACACACAAACCCTATCCCTCTTTCCTGCTTTATTTTCCCCCATATAATTTATTATCTTCCAACACAGCAAATATATTATTCTTAATTTGTTTATTGTCTGCCTTCCCTTACTATAATATAAGCTCCATCAGAGCAGGGATTTTTGTCTGTCTATATACTGTTAACATCTTCAGCCCCTAACTTATGTATCAATGAATACTCATTAAAAGTAAAAATTAAATGCCTATTAGGCACAAAAAATTCGTGTGCACAATAGTGTTACCACTGTATAGACTATGTGATTTTAGTACTAAAGCAACAATTGACAGTCTCTTGGAGCAACAAAGTACCATAGACTAGGGGCCTCATCTGAAAAACAGAGATTCCTCATTTATTACCTTCACAAGAATTAAAACCAATATTCTTTTGATCCATTCTACTTGCACACTCTACTCCAGACTACAGCCACTGTCACCTAGTTTTTGTTGTTGGGCTTTGTTGTTATTCCATTAAAAAAAAAAAAAAGAGTATTTGAAACTGGTTCTTCTATATCTTGATTTCAGATTATCTCCACCATCCCCTATTAATTCCTGAACACAAATTACCTAATCTGGGTCCACCGACTTTCCATATGTTAAAGAAAAATGTAGCCATTGGACCCAAAAGGAAAATCAAGCCCATTTCTCATTCTGATACTATTTGCGAAAACCCAAGTTCCCTAGTCTAAAACAAGTTGTTCTCAGTTTCCATCCTATGTTTTTACAAAGCTATTAGGAATTTTGTTTCTAGATTTTTCTTAGGATTTCTTTATCTCTAAAACAAGTAATAGACAATTTAAAAATCAACCATAATATAAGGCTGCCTCGTTTTCCCCTCAAAAATCTTGCAACAGAGACCATACTCACTAATTTTTTTCCAGTCCCTACTTACAGAGTATTGTTTTCTTGAGGAAAAATACCATCTTAGACACAAGAGAAAGTATGGCCCAGATACATTCCATTTCAACCCCTAACAATAATATAATCAGGTACTATATACATATATATGTTACTATTTATTTATTATAATAATATAATAATTATTATTGTTATAATCCTACAGTATAAGTTGGAACATTTTACACAAGGAAAGCTGAGCTTTCAGACAGGCACCGTTCCTCATGGTTCCTACTAAGATCCAAATCTAGACCTGCAGACATGCCTATGTTCTTCCCATCTTACTGTGCTGCCTCTGCACCAGGGCCGAGTCCAGTCCTGAAAGAACCTCCTTAACTGAAACTTTTGGCCTCATACTCCCTCAGGTTATGAAGGAAGTGAATCATTAGTACTTGGCAACATTTACCAACTCCTAGTGAACAGACTACATAACACTCTTTGCATGTAATCACTTACTAAGCAGCTAAATTACTATTTTAATGTAAAAACAGCTCTGAAGTTGTTAGTGTTAATGAGAAATCGTCATATCCATATTAGTGACTCCCACTTATAAATAATTGATACTCCATTCATCTTGTAGCTTATAGGATAATGTTTACTGGAACTTAGTTTAATTTTATTACGTAACTTGGAAGACATAGATACTTAAGGGATTTAAATCATGTATTTAAATTAGAGAAGAGCAAATCATATTTTATAGTATCAGAATCCAATGGATAGCAGATCTACTCCAACTTTCTCTACTCTAGCCTAAGTTTAGCTCCCCATGAGATGAGTTATTAAGATTCAAAAGTAACAATTGAATAGTTCTAAGTTTAAAAGAAACAACATCAGAGCACAGGAAAAAGTATAAAAATATACTTCTAGATTAAGACCAAAAAGTTAAAACATAAGTCAGATAGCAGCACTTAATTCATCTACTTTTCATCGACTTACCAAAATGCACAAGAAATACCAGAATGAGAAAGGAAGTTGCAAAAGCATTGGAAATTGGTAATATTGACTTAAAAAATATTTTTTAATTCCAGAAGGTCAGAACTAAAGGGTAAGACCAAGTAATGGTAGATTTCCACCCAAGCCATTGCTTACCTCAACCTCAGTGTCAGAGGTGGGAGGGACAGAAAAAAATATATGAAGAAATAATAGACAGAGACTTCCCAAATAATGAAAACTATATATTACAGATCTAAGTACTCCAATTAACTCCAAGCACACAAAAAAGAAGAAAACTACACCATAATACGTTATAATCAAATTGCTTTAAATCAGTGATAAAGAGTAAATCTTAAACATAGCCAGGAATGTAGGGGAAGATACACTAAATAGAAACGATTATCATGGTGATGGCAGATTTCTCACTGGAAACACTGCAAATGTGAAACAGTGGAGCAACATGTTTTAAGTACTAAAAGAAAAAACAGCTGTCAACCTAGAATTCAATATCCAGAAAAAGTATCTTTCAAATACAAAGGTGAAATGAATAATTTTTCAATAATACAAAAGCTGAAAGAATTCATCACCAGCAGATTCACACAACAAGAAATGTTAAAGGAAGAAGGCAGAAGAAGAGGCATTTTTTTCAAGCAGGAGAAAAATGATAATAGACAAAAATATGGATTTACACTGGAAATGGTAACTACATGAATAAACATACAAGATTTCTCTTGTGATTTGCATCTTCTTAAAATATAATTATTTAAACAAGAATAATAGTGCAAATGTGGTGTTTATAACATATATATAAGTAAAATATTGAAAACAATGTTAAAGAAGTAGAAGTATACAATTGCAAGATTCTTATACCTTATGTGAAGTTACCACATCTCACTTGAAAGTAAACTGATAAGTTTAAATATATAATTATAGACCTTAAATAAACCACTAAATTAACAAAACTAAGAGTTATACCTAATAAGTCAACAAAGGAAATAAAATGGAATCCTAAAAGAAGGCAGAAAGAGAGAAAAAAGGGAACAAAGAACAGATGGGATAAATAGAGGACAACTAACTTAAACCTAACCACATCAACAACCACATTAAATGTAAATGGTCTGATAATCCCATTTAAAAAACAGAGATGGTCAGATTATGTAACAAAGCAACACAACTACATGCTGCCTACAACAATATGCATTTTAAACATAAAGACACAAATAAGTTAACATTAAAAGGCTGGAAAAACATATACCAAGATAACACTAATCAAAAGAAAGAAAAAGTATATTGCAGAGAAAAAAAAAATTTTTTTTAATTATCCAGTCTTTTTTAGATTCTTTTCCCATATAGGTCATTACAGAGTATTGAGTAGAGTTCCCTGTGCTTTACAGTAAGTTCTTATTAGTTATCTATTTTATATATAGTAGTGTGTATATGTCAATCCCAAGAGAAAAAATTATTAACAGGGATAAAAAAACAATTTCATAATTATAAAGGGGTCAATTCATCAAAAGGACATAACAGTACTACATGGTTCTGTACCTAATACAGAGCTTCAAAATGAATGAAGCAAAAACTGATAGAATTGCAAGGAGAAAAAGACCAATCTATAATTATAACTAGAGATTTTCATATGTTCTCTCAAAAGCTGAAAGAACAAGTAAATAGAAAAACATAAAGGATATAAAAGACTTGAACAACACAACCAACTTGACCTAATTAACATTTTATAGAACATTTCACCCAACATTAGCAGAACACATAGTCTTTTCAAGTGCACCCAGAATATTTACCCATATTCTGGGCCACAAATTCAGTCCCAATAACTATAAAACAGTTCAAGTCATAATTACACACTTCTATCAAGGATCTTCAAGGTTTTCTGATTAGTTCATTCTATAATATTGGTGGGGACAATTCATTAAATTGCTACCCACAACAACATACAGATCATACTCATTTTTGCTTCCACAATTATTTTCATACTGAGCATTTCCTTCCCTTACCTCAACACCATCTAAATCTATCCACCCAGCTCAAACCCATATTCATCCTAAGCTCTTCACTGAACATCTATTAATTTTAAATTACCCTTATATACAGAATTATACTGTTAACCTTTCAATTTTGATCTGATTCTTCTGTATCATTCTTTAAGTCATGAAGCGAGATTTTAAGTTCACTGAGAGTAGAGATTATGCTTGATCATTTTACTATGATCTATAAAGTACCTTACATGCATTGTACATTACCAATCAGAAGGATCTCGTTTTCCCCCTTCAGACCACATAAGGAAAGGAAGCCAAAGTCATAGTAGAAACCTGTCAAAAAAGAATCTAACAAAGGAGATTCTAGCAACAGGAAACCTTGCCTTATAAAATGGCATTATAATGAGAAAAAAACTGTATGCAAATAAACATTGATGAGTGGCAGGGTTACACTTGGTTTAGTTAACTCCACCTTAGTGGAAAGTTTGGGTATGACTGAAAGGGAAAAAAAAATAAGACCAAAGAGTACAAGGTTTTGAGTTATACATAAAAGGACTACCTTGGGCTTGAGCACTTGAGAGGATTTCAAGTATTAATGACCTCTTGCTTCTCGAGTCGTCAGGTTAATGAAGGTAAAAAAACAATGAAATTTTATATCCCTGTTGTCTCACTTGCTATAAACACGTATATATCACTGTAGGAAATGAACCCTGAGTTAGGGAAAGGAGACCGCTCACTCTTGCGATGCCTGTAGGGGTAAGCCTGCTCCCAAGCTGTTAAGATTGTTTACCCATACAATAACACCTAACAGGTTTGCACCTTCTTAGAGAGGGAAGTAGAATAGGAAGTCAACAACTGAATTGATTGGGGGCTGACTACACTCTTTGGGTTGAATCACTTATTAATTTCCTGTTAGTCTCAAGTCTCCTCTGTTTACTCATGCTTCCTCATTCTGCCTCTTTCTTCCTCGCTCCTTCCTCTTAAGCCCCTGTCTTGTTGCTCCACTCATCACTGGATTAAAGTACTAGAAGAAACAAAAACACTAGAAAATCTACCAAAAGTACAGATTCTCATAGAGGAAAAAGTGAAAGAAACATCTTCCACATCTTTAGAATGATTCTGGGCCAAAGCTGTTTTTCATAGGTAATTTAACAGGTAGTCACTATATTTCATGCAGCATTCTAGCATACAGTAAAATGAAGCAAGTATTGATATCTTCAATGAACACTGACTCGTATTCATTTTTTTTTTTAAACTTTGGGTTTGTTTGTTTGTTTGTTTATTTATTGCTGTGTTGGGTCTTCGTTTCTGTGCAAGGGCTTTCTCTAGTTGAAGCAAGTGGGAGCCACTCTTCATCATGGTGCATGGGCCTCTCATTATCGTGGCCTCTCTTGTTGCGGAGCACAGGCTCCAGATGCGCAGGCTCAGTAATTGTGGCTCACGGGTCTAGTTGCTCCACGGCATGTGGGATCTTCCCAGACCAGGGCTTGAACCCGTGTCCCCTGCATTGGCAGGCAGATTCTCAACCACTGCGCCACCAGGGAAGCCCCTGTATTCATTTTTTGATGGCTAACAATTCTGTTGGTGCCATTTTCCTTCCAGAAAAGAAAAATAAGGGAAAACAGTATTTCAAGAATAAACGTTTTTATATACACTATCAAACATAAAATGGAAGGCTACTGGGAAGCTGCTGCATAGCACAGGAGATCAGCTCGATGTTTTGTGACGACCTAGAGGGGTCGTGGGGTAGGGAAGGTGGGAGGGAGGCTCAAGAGGGAGGGGATATGGGGATATATGTATACATATAGCTGATTCGCTTTGCTGTACAGCAAAAACTAACACAACATTGTAAAGCAATTATACTCCAATAAAGATATTAAAAAAAAAAAGAATAAATGTTTTATGCTTTCCTTCCCAGAAACTGTGACATACACTATATGCATATCAGAACAACTACATGATCACAGTGGTGTCCACAAAGCATGTACAAGTGGCTCCTGGAGAATTTTTTTTTTTTTCCAGCAGTTGCAAGGTATGTCACAAGCAATATGTAAGTGATTTTCTATTACATTTGAGAAATCTTGAGGATAAAGCTATGTGTTCAATGATTTTTTTTTGAATACATATTTGTTTTTCATCTACTACATAGAAGAGAATGTGCTAATCACTGCAAGGGACAATTTAAAAAAAACTTAGAATGATGTGGGTGATCAACTCCTCCCAGTTTACCCAAGTCTTTCCCATTTTAGCACTGAAAGTTTCACATATTGGAAATCCCCACAGGCCTGAGAAAACTGGATGGTTGGTCACAGGGGCACTTTATTGGTTGGAGTTGTGACAATGATAATTGTAACTATGGGCCAAACTGAAAACTTACCTTTTAGACTTTAGTGTCAGGTCTACAGTCAGAATATATTTGCATGACCTGGAATAGCACATTATTGTAAACTAAGCGTAGAATCTGACATTGAACTGTACCTAAGCCTCAATATAAGGAGTTAACATTCTACATTGTCTCAAATGTCTCAGAATTCCAAATTCTCTACATGCAATGCCAAGTAAGTCTGACTCTGTTTTTGTTTTAAAGAAAAAGTTGAAGCTTAATTTTTCTTGATAGTTAATACTTTAATCCCATTTAAAATATAAAAACTTAAGACTGCTGAATTGTTATATTATGACTATAAATAAGTATGCATTGTATTCTTTCCTCAGAGAATCTCTTGGCACTATTTAAAGGAAAGTTATCTACTGCAAAAGGTTAATCAACTCAAACTCAACAAAAGGTCTGACTTTAACTGAAAGTCCAAATGTCAAAATCTGATACAGGCTTTAAACAGAGCAAAACAAATTTAACATGTGTGATGCTACAACATCTCTTGTGTAAATTGGCATCCCTCAAATCCTTACCAGGATGACAGTACGTATTTTGGGAGAATGACAGCAGACCCTTGCTAAAATGACAGTACACATTTTGATGATAATTTCTAACATGTACATGAGGAATACTTGTCTATAGTTTTATTATCTTGTAGTGTCTTTGGTTAGCCTCTAAAAACTGAGTAGAGAACCTCTTCTATTTTCTGTGATGAAATTTAGTAGAATTGGTATGTTTCCACCTTAAGTGTCGGTAGAATTTACCAGTGAAATTGTCTGTATGTGCAGTTTTCATTATTCAAATGTTTTTAACTATGAATTCACTTTCTTTGATGGATAAACTGCTCAGATTATCTATTTCTTCCTGAAGGTATTTCTGTAGTTTGTGTCTTTCAGGGAATTTGTCATTTTTTCCCTAAATTGTCAAATTTATAGGCATAAAGTTGTTCATAATATTCTCTTATTTTCTTTTCAATATTTGAAAGATCTGTACTGGTATTCTTTTAAAATTCATGATAGAAGTAAAAGTACCTTCTCTATTTTCTTTTTTAATCACTCTTTT
Organism: Balaenoptera borealis; assembly: GCF_965194805.1. NCBI lineage: Eukaryota > Metazoa > Chordata > Mammalia > Artiodactyla > Balaenopteridae > Balaenoptera > Balaenoptera borealis. The sequence continues at coordinate 75,955,043 of NC_138871.1, forward strand.
TTACTGATCTTTCCAAAGACAAAGGTTTATTTTTATTGATTTTCTCCATTGTCTTTCTAATTCCAATTTCATTTATTTATTTATTTATTTTTAAGGAATTCCTTTATTTTTATTATTTATTTATTTATTTATTTTTGTTTTTGGCTGTGTTGGGTCTTCATTTCTGTGCGAGGGCTTTCTCTAGTTGTGGCGAGTGGGGGCCACTCTTCATCGCGGTGTGCGGGCCTCTCACTATCGCGGCCTCTCTTGTTGCGGAGCACAAGCTCCAGACACGCAGGCTCAGTAGCTGTGGCTCACGGGCCTAGCTGCTCTGCGGCATGTGGGATCCTCCCAGACCAGGGCTCGAACCCGTGTCCCCCGCATTGGCAGGCAGATCTCAACCACTGCGCCACCAGGGAAGCCCCAACCAATTTCATTTATTTTTGATCTTATATTATTTTCGTACTTCTACTTGCTTTGGGTTGTATCTACTCCTTTTTTTTCTTAAGGTATATCTTAAGTCATCAGTTTGAGACCCTTACTCTTTTCTAATATAAATATTTAATGGTATAGATTTTTGTCTAAGAACTGATTTAGTTGTATCCTACAAATATGTGGTACTTTTGTTTTCATTTTAGTGAAAATAATTTTAAATATTCCACGTAATTTCCTTTTTGACCTCTGGATTGTATTGTTTAATTTTGTAAATTTGAGGGATTTTTATAGATGTCTTTCTATTATTAATTTCTAGTTCAATTTCATTGTAGTCAGAGAACAAACTTAGTATGATTTTAATTCTTCTAAATAAGAGGTTTATTCTATGGCCCAGTATCTAGTCTGTCTTGGTGAATATCTCATGTGCACTCGAGAAAAATATATATACTGCTGTTGTTGGATGAAGTATTCTGTAAATCTTAACTAGGTCAAGTTGGTTGATTTTATTCTCAAGTCTTCTATAACCTTACTAATATTTAGGGTGCTGAAATACCCTATTATAATTGTGGATTTATTTTTCTTTTGTAGTTCTGTGGAATTTTTTTTTTGCTTCATTTATTATGAAGCTCTCTTATTACGGACATAAACATTTAGAGATGTAGAGAGAAGATCAGTAGCATTTGGAAGACTTGAACAACAGGGCCAACCAACTTGATCTAGCTGACATTTATAGAATGAAGCCACCCACCATTTACACTTCTAGTCAACAAAGTAATAATACGTAAAAGGAGACACATACAAAAATATTTATTGCAGCACTGATTATTACAGCAAAAATAAGTAAGAACTGTCCAGAAGTACAGATTCAGATATATAAACTGTTATTTATTCATATGATGAATACTATGAAGTAACTGAAGTGAATAAATCATATCTTCATGTATCAAGTTGGTTAAATCTCAGAAATAAAATGTTGAACATAAGAAGCAAGTTGTAAAATGATACATACTATGTGATGGAGTTCAGCTTTACAAAATCTATCAAATTAATTTACTTTCTTAACAAAAGGGAAGCACACAATGTAATCATATCAACATATACCAAAAAGATATCTGATAAAAACCAAATAGTTTTTCCTAATAAAAATACTGTGTGAAAGAGGACTATGAGGGTTTCCCTGGTGGCACAGTGGTTAAGAATCCGCCTGCCAATGCAGGGCACACGGGTTCAATCCCTGGCCCTAGAAGATCCCACATGCCACGGAGCAACTAAGCCCATGTGCCACAATTACTAAGCCTGTGCTCTAGAGCCTGCGAGCCACAACTACTGAGCCCACGTGCCACAGCTACTGAAGCCCATGCGCCTAGAGCCCGTGCTCCGCAACAAGAGAAGCCACGACAATGAGAAGCCCACGCAGCACAACAAAGAGTTGCCCCCGCTCGCTGCAACTAGAGAAAGCCCACGCACAACAATGAAGACCCAACACAGCCAAAAATAAAAACAAATAAATAAATAAATTTATAAAAAAAAAAAAAGAAATGTCTGGTTAATAAAGCCAGTAGCCTTCACATCTATTACAACTTTTATTTATATATAATTTATGTCAGGGAAAGTATTTACAGAGTTTGTGTCCTGTTGTTTCCCTTTACCAGCTACAAGCATCATGATCATTTATGGGGATAAGCTCCAACCTTTATCAGGAGATCCAGGAAATCACTATCAGGCTATACCTGGAGGGACTGCGAAGATGATCAGCAGGACAGAGAGTAACTACTGATGTCTCACTCATTGGTCGGGATAACTCTACTGAAAGTCCAGACGGAAAAGAAGCACATGCTGCAGGAATCACCAGTATTGATAAAGTCATGAAGCATTGTTTATAAGAAACGATCTCAAAAATGACTTTACAACTAGTCCCTCAAAGACTACATAACATCAAAGGCAAGAATGAATAACAGAAACTAAAAAGGGTAAAACTTTTTATGATGCTACTGTAAAACAAATCAAGCATATTCATACTAATTTCAAAAACTATCATTTCTTTCTTGGTAAAAACAAATCCATACAGCATTGTGGGTCTGCTGGACTACCATAAGGATGGCATGATCTCATGTATGAATTTATTTAAAGGGGATTTTAAAAGGGGATGTTAATCAATTTAACCATTTGTCACTTATCATAACTGGCTGCTGCTTTATTTCATCACCAAGACATTAGGACTTTGACAAACCAGACTGATGTTTTCTAGAGCTCTCATTTATTCATTCCTTGATTTATTTGGTATAGGGTCATTGTTTTAAAAGAATGTAGGCTGTCTTAAATTAAGCATATTTGAAATAAGATAAACAAACTCATTTATAACCTAGCAAAAGTGCTGTAGCCCAGCACCTGAACATGACTGGGAGCCTCCAGCAACAAGGCAGAACTGCAAATAAAGATGTTACCACAGAATCTTCAGAAAGGTTATGCTTCTCTTTTACTGCATATTAAGTTGACTAGTCAATTCTGTGCCCCCATATGAAACAAGAGGATTCATAATGGCAATGTTGATAGCATTTTGAAATTTTAAAGGATTATAGGAGCACCTAAATACCAACTCTGGCACACATAACCTAAAATACTCAAGAAAAATCACTATTCAAATTGTGACCCCTGCATAGCTCTGTCTTCCTCAGCAGTGTCCTGCTTGCAGAAATGAAGTTTCCATATCCCCAATCATAAAGACTCCACAGAATATGATTCTCTGGTTAAAGTCTGCAGATTAATCACTGTGAAAGCAGCTAGACCTCGCCCCTTCCCCATGAAAAAGTAAGCCATAGGGAGAGCAACTCTTCACATACATTTGTAGCCGCCAAATATTAAGAAATGGATGTGACAGTATTTCCAATGTGCTTTGAAAGATCATTTTAATTATAAGTGTGCATGTGTATTGTTTCTCATTGTGCATACTCCTAAACACCACAATGGAAAAAATAAAGTAAACTCAATCATGACTATGCCATGAAAAAAAGGAAGTGTGCTCTGCAGACACGTGCACAAATTTCTACAGATTCTAGGCACACATGGTGCACAGCTGTTGACTGAATCTGGCCCTTGGGGGGCAGGATAAAAGAAAATACAATTAGAGGTGAAATAAGCAGGTGTTTTCCTTTGTTTGTTTGCTTTCATTACTTGAGTGGGAAGAGCAAGATAACTGTCTATATGGCAAAGCACACAGAAATATTTCAAACTCTTCATCTCATTGCTTTGTTTCTTGATGGCAAAGAGACAGTGTTCCCTCTGGAAATGAATTCACCTTCATGCCCATGGAGTACAAGAATGAAAAAGAAAATTTCTTTGTTGGTGTGAGCTAAAATTAAAATCCATTTGTGACACTAAATCCTACTCTGCCCTAACTCCTTAAACTTTAAATGGACATTAATGCAGAACTTACTCTAATTTTCTCATCTCCCCTAACAGAAATAAATTTCTTGAGGTCAGCAATGATATTATTCATTTGTGTCCCAAACACAGACCTTGCATAAATATTTATGGGATGGTTTGCATCCAGTAGACACACCAAAATATCTGCAGAATGAATCAATTCTGAGTCCCTGAGGGAAATGCTATGAAACAGATCTTTTTTGGAATCATGATATTTGAGACAAGTGTAGTCTATTTATCCAGGTAACAAATTTCACTTGCTGGCAGTAATTTAATGCAAGGAAACAAGGTAGACACTTCAAGTAAAATCCTCATGTTTCCAAAGCAGAGGTAACAGAATGAGGATTTTTCTTTTCCTCTCCCTCCAACCCATTCCTATTATATTACTATTATATCAGTTATATAGCTTTAAAACACTGGAAATCCTAAAAAAAACCCACATAAAATGAAGCTGTACTACTACATGTGTGCATATAGATACACATATACATATACACATATATACATTTTGTGTGTGTGTGTGTGTACTGATTTTAGCTTAAAGAGTATCAGTATGATGTTGGCCATAATGTCTGAGAAATTTTTAGGCAGAAGGAGTTATATGAAAAAAAATTCGATGCCTGAGTTCTAATGAGGCAGCCAGTATTGGATTAAGTGCATGCAAGGGCATCAAAAATGTTTTTAAATGAATCTTTTAAATGAATAAACCTATGTATGTGTGTGTGAATGGAGCACACTGGAGTAGTCATCATTAGAAGAACAAAAATAATTAAGACACCTTTACTATTCTCACTCTTCAGTATTTTTTAATAATGACATAAAACCATCCATGTACTACTACCCCTTTTAGCATTTATGGCCTCTAAAGTCTTAATGTGGCCCTAGGGACAGACCATTTTTAACCAGCATGGTGACAGTGTCCAAGTGAGAGAATCCCAAGGGAAAAAAATATTTTAGGGACGATAAATCTAATCCCCACCACACCATACCCAAGATCTTTCAAGTTTTTTGTTTTTTTTTTTCTTAAATTCTGAGTCTTGTTTTATTAAGAATGGTGTCCCTACCTTTAAAAACCTTTATTAGGTAAAAATCATGAAAGAACATTTGGGTTTTATATAAAGAGAAATTTGTAAAAAAAAAAAAAAAAAAAAAAATGAAGTATTTTTATAGGACTTTACATATCTACAGAGAAAAAAATGATAATTTTATAAGCCATGTTCTAACACAGAATATATTTGTGTTCACAAACTCACAAAAATCTTCAAACCTAAATAAGTTCTTAATATTAAAACTTCATATATTTATATTTTATCCAAAATTTGCTTTAAAAAATCCATTTCTCCCCACATCTCTCAAGTTGAGTGCCATTCTACACCTCTGATCCTAAAAATCCTGTCACAGTAGCCTTTGAACCACAAAGCTCAAAATCAAAGAACACCTAACATTTGTACTACCAGCACCTTAACTTCAGAGTGTGATTTTCAACAGCCTTGTATTGTCCTTGAGTATAGGAAAATTATTCTTAGTCACTCTGTCTACCAGAGAGTGGATGGAATTCACCTAAGAGCCAACCACGTATATTTAACTCTAAAGAGCATCGCTCTTCTAACGCATCTTTGAGTAAGAAAAGGGGGGAAAGGACATCTAAATGCTCTTAGATTTGAGTCACAGCCATGGTTATACTAGAAAGGCTAATTTACTAATTTTCAAATTAAAAGATAACTGCCATAAAGTTTTGTCTTGGGCAAAGTTCAGAATTATTTTATTAAGGAGCTTCACTAGGTTGGTGGCTTGGATAAATTACGGTGATGTAGATCTCCCTTTTGTTGCACTTAATCTGCAGCATCTTCCTCCATTGGGTAATTGTAGGTTTGCTATTAGAGGTGCAAAGCTCTTAATCTTCCTCAGTATGATAACTACAGTCACACTGTCCTAAGGACAATTGTGGAAACACTCAAGGCAAAAAGCAGAAGCACATGATGAATGAACATTGGGATCTGACAGCGCCGTGACACGGGGCATTGTTCTGATTTACTTCAGCAAATCTTTAGAGCTTTAAGTGATTTCAACAGAGACTTTAATCTCTTGCTGCAATTAGTGCTCTCCACAGACTTGACATATTATCTAACCATTACATCTCTGGCCTTAACAAGTCTCACTGCCCTTTTACTAATTTGATAAAAGGTCTCCTTGTTTCCAGAGTTGGTGATTTCCACCCCCAATATATATTCTGGCAACATTAAAACACATATAAAATGGCCACTTAAAGCTTACAATATGTATGATATAAATCCTTTGTTCTCAGAATTCTTTATACTCAGCAGTTCTTGAATATACTCAGTGTTGAGAAGTGCACACAAACAAGTAAGGGTGGAAAGTCAAAAAGTGATTTTCTCCTTCATTATGTTCAGGTTTTTACACTAGCTAAGAACACCATAATTATTTCTTGAAAAACTATTCGTTCCTTTCTACAAAAGATCTCGCAGACACTTCCAAGTTGGTTCCTATCTTTCTATGGCTGTTGTCTTTTCCCAAAATAATTTCTTAGAAGACTAATGAATTTAAACTCAATAGAAGAAAACAGAAAACATATCAAACCAGCTGCCTATTTTATTCTTCACAGCTGACATAAGAAAGGAGAGAAGCGAAAATATGTAGACATATAAAAAACATAACTAGATTTTCTTATCAGCAGCTATAGGGGTCTAAAAAGGGATATGGTTCAAGTATTTGCTAGAATATAGTCTAGACTTATCAGTGAATTACTATAAGCACAGATAAACAGGTCAGCATTGAATTCCATTTTTTTTTTTACTTTATGCCTTTATTTATGCTGTTCTTTCTACTTTGAATGCTCACTCTTCCTTACTCTGTAAAAATTCTCCTAAGCCTTCAAGGTCATTTCAAATGCCACTCATCAGTGAAACTATACCCACAAATACCAAGGCCAAGTAAATTACTCCCTCGTTAGTACTCCAAAAGAACTTTTTATACAGTTCATTATAATTTATCATCCAAACCCTCCATTTACACACCTCCCCATCACCATCACCGGTGTTATAAAACACAGCGTTACATACGGTAGATGCACATTTATAGCAAACTAAATTGTCAGTAAGCCTATAAGATCTCTTATACAGAAACAATCAGAAGTCAAATGGCTGAGCAAAACTTATTATATCCTTTTAATGGAGTATTATGCAACCATTAAAACACATGTTCATCAAAAGTTGGGGAAATATTCTGATATAATGTCAGGTAAAAAAATAAAGCAGAAAATTGTACAGAATTTTGATTTCAGCTATGTATAAAATATATATTTGGAAACAAATTCTGGAAGGAAATACACTAAAGTATTAACCATAGCCTTCAAGATCATAAAATGATCAAATATATTTAACTCCTCTTTGAAATTGAAATGACTAAACGTAAACAGAGATTCCCCCATTTCAGTCCTGAAGGAGGGAGGGGAGTACATCCACATGTCAGAAATTTCTGTAAAACATACCACAAGAGAGAGCAAACTAAGGAAAAGGCAAATTCTAAATTATTATAAGTAAAGAAAATTCCTAACTTGGAAGTAAGTGGATGGCACTAATATCTCAAGCGAAACCTCCTCTAACAAAACCTGGGGTTTGGCAACCGTAGGTGAGAATGAACTGTGAAGTAACATGTAGGGAGCAAATTCTGCCAGCGGCTCCAAGGAAAGGCACCTACAGGGTATTTGCATGCACTTGGAAGTGGCCCTTGATACACCCAACCTACCCTTATAAGAGCCAAGAGGGAAACAAGAGAAGCTCCAAGGGAACAAAATTTAAAGAGGCACCCATTCTCAGGGTCCTAGAACCCTGCTAGGCTACTCACTTGCCTCACACCAATCTGCAAGGGTCTAACTAGTTGGGTTGCATTAATAAATAAAATAAAAACAAACACTCTGAAAAGACGCCCATCAACATAATGGGTAAGATATTGCCAAGAGGCCATGCCTCTAATCTAAATAAAATAATAAAATAAAAACAGACCTCTAATCTAAATAAAAATAATATAAATCTAATCTTTTCATTCTCACTTATAAGGAATTATGTGACTTCCAATATTAGAAAAATATACACTTCTCCCACCCCAAATGCAACAATTAGTAAGAGGATGAAGATCAGTAATTTTTAAAAAACGGACTCATATGAGATAATTTTGTAGTTTGAAAGAAAATGACCAATTTAAAGGTATTAAAACAAATACAATTTTATCTATCAGATTTACAGCATAAATTAAGACATTAAATCGTAACAGTATTCTCATGCAAATTTGAAGATATTGCATCTATAAAGAAGAAAATAATAGAGATAGATATTAAAACATACTATAAATTTGCAACAATTAAGAAGTATGATACTGGCACCAGAATAAACAGATAATGGAAATAAACACAAAAAATCCTGGAAATAACACCAAATATATTAAGAAATGATTGATTTCACTAAACTGATATTAAGAATTTGTATACAACTTTAAAACTTCAACTGTAAACAAAGTTAAAATGTAATCAAATGTAAACAAAGCTAAACAGCAAGAGAGAAACTAAGAAAACAAATTTTCTACATGAGAAAGTAAATATCCTTACAACATAGAGAGCTCCTAAAAAACAGAAAGCAAACATTCCAATAGGAAAAATATATAACTCAACAAATATATATTGAACACTGTATTAGTTTGCTAGGGATGCTAACAAGGTAACACAGAGTGGGTGGCTTTAACAACAGAAATTTATTTTCTCACAATTCTAGAGGTTAGAAGTCCAAAATCAAGGTTTCAGCAGAGTTGGTTTCTTCTGAAGTCTCCCTCCTTGACTTGTAGATAAATGGCTGTCTTTTCCCTGTGTCTTCACATAGACTTCTATCTATTTATGTCTGTGTCCAAATTCCCTCTTCTTATAAGGATACTAGTCATCTCGGATTTAGGACCCACCCTAATGACCTCATTTTAACCTCATTACCTCCTTTGAGACCCTCTTTCCAAACATAGTCACATTCTAATGTACTGGGGACTTCAGCATATGACTCAGGGGGGAGGGGGAGGGAGCGGGAGGGAAAGGAGGGAAGTTTGTAACAAGTACAGGTATCCCCCACCTTTTCAAAGTTTGCTCTATGCCACTTCGCTTTTACAAAAGACTTGCATTAGTACCCGTTTTTGCTAACCAAAAGAAATTCCAAGAGGATTTTCGATTTCATAAAAAAAAAGGTGAAAAGTGAAAATAGCCTTCAGCGTTTGTTTTGCAAAGAACTTTTATAGAGGCAGTGCACATCTGGAGTAACAAGAGTAGCACCACCAAGCTCCTTCCATGCATGGAAGTATACTCACCATCTCAGCATCAAGCCACCATAGCTTTGAGCTGTGTCTGTGAGCATCTGTGCTTTACCTCAATTCATTTTGTGCATCCATTATCAAGATATGTCCTAAGGTAACTTCTTCTTCACTTGATGCCATTTTGGCTTACAAAATATTTCATAGGAATGCTCTACTCTTGGAGAGCAGGGAATACCTGCTCAAATACCTACTATTTGCCGGACATTATTCTAGATACATCGATGTACAAAACAGACAACTATCCTTGCCTTATAGACTTGACATTCCATAGAGATGTCCATGAGAGGTAGACAATAAACAGTAAACATGATAAACAAAATTATATCAGAAGGTGATGAGCATTATGGAAAAAACTAAAAAGAGAGTAGTTTAAGGAGAATCAAAAATACATGGTGGGAAAAAAAAAAAAAATACATGGTGGGGGGGGTTGCAGTTTTAAAATAGGATAGTCAAGGTATGCCTCACTGAGTAGATGGCATTTTAACAACGATGGGCAAAAGAAATGAATGGTACATCACACATACTTTAAAGAATTCGAAATGCTCAATAAACAAAGGAAAAATGTTCAACTGCAACAAAGCATCATCATTTGTCATCTAATGAACGGACAGAAAAAGGTGTTAAAAATACCACCAAATGTTGGCATGGTGCAGGTAAGGTTTAATGGGAGTATAAATTGGTACAACCACAAAAGAGTAGAGAAATTAAAGGAGAAAACATATAGAGAAAAAGCCCCCTGCATTATATCATAATCAAAGCTGAACTTCAGATGGATCAAAGATCTAAATGTGAAGGGCAAAAATAAAAATGTAAAACATAAAAACTATAATAGAGGGCTTCCCTGGTGGCGCAGTGGTTGAGAGTCTGCCTGCCAATGCAGGGGACACGGGTTCGAGCCCTGGTCTGGGAGGATCCCACATGCCACGGAGCAACTGGGCCCGTGAGCCACAATTGCTGAGCCTGCGCGTCTGGGGCCTGTGCTCCGCAGCAAGAGAGGCCGCGATGGTGAGAGGCCCGCGCACCGCGATGAAGAGTGGTCCCCACTTGCCGCAACTAGAGAAGGCCCTCACACAGAAACGAAGACTCAACACAGTCATAAATAAATAAATAAAAGAACGTGAATTAAAAAAAAAAAAAAAAAACTATAATAGAAGAAAATGTTAATATCTATGTGAACTAATGATAAAGATTCCTTAAGATTCAAAAAGCACAAATCATACATTTAAGAAAAAAAACTAAAAATAGAACTACCACATGACCTACCAATCCCACTACTGCGCATAAACCCTGAGAAAACCATAATTCAAAAAGTCACATGTACCCCAATGTTCATTGCAGCACTATTTACAATATCCAGAACTTGGAAACAACCTAAATGTCCATCAACAGATGAATGGATAAAGAAGATGTGATACATATATATAATGGAACATCACTCAGCCATAAAAAGGAAAGAAATTTGGTCATTTGTAGAGATGTGAGTGGACCTAGGGTCTGTCATACAGAGTGGAGTAAATCAGAGAGAGAAAAACAAATATCATATATTAATGCATATATGTGGAACCTAGAAAAATGGTACAGATGAACCTATTCACAGGGCAGGAACAGAGATGCAGACGTAGAGAATGGACGTGCAGACACAGGTGGGGCAGGGGAGGGCGGGATGAATTGGGAGATTAGGTTTGACATAAATACACTACCATGTGTAAAACAGATAGCTAGTGGGAAGGTGCTGTATAGCACAGGGAGCTCAGCTCAGTGCTCTGTGACAACCTAGATGGGTGGGATGGGGGTGGGGAGGGAGGTCCAAGAGGGAGGGGATATATGTATACATATAGCTGATTCACTTCATTGTACAGCAGAAACTAACACAAAACTGTAAAGCAATTATACTCCAATAAAAAAAATCAAAAAAAATTATGGATTAGACTCTACTCAACAAAGAACGTCATGGACAACATTAACTGAGTGGGAGGAAATAACTGTAACTTCTAAAACCAATAATGAATTAATATCTAGGAATATGTATACATCAAGAAGGAAGGAAAAGGAAAACTTATAGAAGGGCAAAGAATAATAAAGAATTCCCTGAAAACAAAGCCAGAATGGCTAATAAATAAATGAACAGATGCTTAAACTAGTAACCAGAGAAGTGCAGATTCCAACAATGAAATACCAATTTATACAATCAGATTTACAAAAATTTCAAAGAAGGCAAATACCAAGTATTGACAAAGCTATTAGACGAAATAGAGGCCTCATGTACCACTGATAGGTGTTACCCAAAAATAGTCTGGCAGTATCTATTTGCCCTATGACCTAACAATTGCATGTCTGACTACATATCACAGATTCTTGCTCACAGAGTTCCATGAAGGGACATGTATACATGGTTCTTCACTGAAGTGTACTTCAGAGAGCAGAAAAATGGAGGCTGAGTGTCTACTAGCAGGGAAATGAAGGAATGAAATGTGGTGATGTATAAAATAAAATACTATCCAGTAGTTAGAATTAGATGTTCTACAAGTAGCTATGCCAAACTAGATGTACATCTAGCAACATGCATCCATCACAAAGGCATTGTCATGAGTAAAAACAGGTGTCTAGAGTACACTATTATTTATGTAAATTAAACATACATACAGCTATGATGTCACTAGAAATATACAAGGAAATACAGGTATTTGAGGACATATATCAAATATATAAGGATGGATACCTATCAGGAGAAAGTAACAATAAGGAAAGCAAAAAGAGAAAAAAACAGAAAATCAAACAAGAAAAGGTAAGACATGGATTGATAATAATATACTATGAACTGAGAAGTAACATAAATTCAATTCTTTCTACCTGATAGCCACAAAAGAGAGGAAAAGTGAAAAACTATCCTCATATGAAATTTCTGTAATTAATTTAATCTCAATAAGGATTCCAATTTTTTGAAGTTGAATCAAATTTTAAATTTAATCTGGAAACATAAATAGTAAGAATAAGCATTAAAATCTTCCAATAAAAGATAATATTTATACTACCACTCATTAAAACAAACAAAATAAACAAATCTACACTAATTAACATAAGATAGTATGGGTTGCAAGATAGAAATATAGTCAAGGAAACGAAGTTCAGAAGTGAGCCAAAGATTATATTAGATTTCAAGGTATGTAGGAGTCAGCCATGCTTCTGCCAAAGACCAGGTCCTTTATCTATTCTCCTCCATTTCATCCAATGACTTGGAAAGAAGTCCATGATACAGTAAGTCAAAAAAAAAAATTAAGTTGCAGATCAACTCAAATGAATAGTTTGATTTATTTTTATAATAATTTTTAACATTAAAAATAACCTAGAATGAACCTCAGATTTCATCCAAATCCAGTTATTTTGAAATGGCTGTCATTAAAATCATTCCATGTGGCTTACTTAAATATTTATTCCTTTAAAATTTCACACAGTCTAAAGAAAGAGTGACAGCCAGAGGCTATCAATTTTAGCTGTTGAATACCTGTCCAGTGTGGAATCCTCCAAACCCTCCCCGCCCATTTTCCCAGTACTCTGTGTACCTTCCATTTATATGTGATTTTCATCTAACTGTACTAGCTGAGCCCCTTCTAACCCTCAAAAACCAAAACAAACAAGCAAACAAAACTGTTCACAATGTGACTACCTTAAATGAAGTTGAAATGTCAGAAAATTTTTGGTATAATATACCAAGGAAGGAATCCAAAAACTTGGGGAGATAGGAATACTGTAGTTCATGATAAATTATCTACTCTCCCATCCTTCTATGCCCCTCAGAAAACCTACAAGATATTCACTTAATCAAAGAATTTAGAAATAAGAATGTTGAGGGGAATGCTAGCATCTTTGTAAAGTGTCATGGTGTCTGTTCTTTGTAGGGCAAAGATACTGGTGATGGTGCTCACAAGTGACATAGGTACCGTGACTGCTATGGAATGATCAGTTCTCCGGATGGTATAAGCCTAGGAGCCACACTTAACCACCCAAAGAAAAGAGAACAGTTATAGTCAGGATGTTCTGAGTGGTAGTGACCTTTGATACTAAAAAATTGATGAGAGGACTGAGATGAATGGGCAGCCTTCTAAAACTCAACATGATTTGTATAACTCAAAAACCTCTGAGTCCGGTGAACATACATGACATGAGCCACCAAAACAGAGTAACAGCCCTTCACATAATACTTAATTCTGAGTTAGTTCAGAGACCCTGAGCCCCTTAAGTGAAGGGACGATTAGCTATCTCAAGTACGTTCCATAAATCCTCCTAATTTTCCCCAAGGGGACAGAATGTGAGGCATTGTGGGTATAGAAATACCTAGATCTTTGGAGGATTATTGCACATTAGCTTTGAGTTAATGTTAAACCCTATGAATCTAGAAAGACACTGTGGTCATCTAGTCAAAGACGAATGGAGTTCAGCCTTAAATCAGTCTTTCAGACAGCTCAGTGTGACAATGGACTCATCCTATGGTCGTTTCCCCAGGATCCTTAGTATACAGTTGAAACAGATACACTAGAAAATAGAAGAATCCTCACATTAACTCAAGTTTAACTTCTTTTATGGTAGGAAGGACCAAGTGGAAGGCTCTGGAGTGCCATCTCTCTACCTAAATAATACATTTATAGGAACACCAGATATCTCTGGAGAATCATAGAGATTAGTGCTACCACCAAATTTTTGAAAGCTGCTGAGGTAAGGATTCCTAACACATCCCTGTTTAACTCCAAGATATGTCTTAAAGAAGGATAGCCTAATCAAGTAATTATGCCAATTGAAGCTGCTGGTCCAGATGTGCCCACTTCACTAAAGTAAATCAATCCAACTCCTAGCACCTGGCATGCAGCTACTGCTCTGGTGAATTCTTTTTCTACCATCCAATAGACAAAGAATACTCAAAGCAGCTTGCTCTCACTTAGCAATGACAGAAGTAACTTTCACTATTTTGCCTCAAAGTAGGCCAACTCTCAGGCTCTATAAAACAAATTAATCTATATAGATCTTGATTGTTTCCCTATTCCACAGAGCATGATGCTGGTGCAGTATACTAAGAGAATCACATTGATAGACTATAGAGAGTAGAAAGCATCAGGTAAACTAGATACCTTGATAAGACACTTGTGTGGCAAGAAACCTGAGATAAATTCCATGAAAATACAGAGACCTGAATCTCATTGTGAACTCCAGTGATCTGAGGAATGTTAGGACATTCCCTTCAAAGGGCAAATTTCCATACCTTTTGTCTCCATGCCAAGAAATAAATGTACATTGCTTGGAGAGCTTCCTTGGATTCTGGAGACAACGCACATTGTATGCCACATTGCCACCTCCTTCTTAACCAGCATCTATGGCTTCATGGAGAGTTCCCAGTGACCAGCTGACTGAGGAAGCTCAGATTGCTGCAGCATTACTACGCAACTCAAGAAGCCTTGCAGGGTACAAGAAGGTTGTAAAATCCCACCAACTGAGAAATTTAAAATGCCCACATGGATGATCAGAATCTCTGAAATAAGATGACTAGAGGATTAGACATTAAGAGTATTGAAAAAAAGGCACATAGACCTCTCAGAATGAGCAAAGAATGTGAAAATATGTGTCCCAAGTGATGATCACCGGGGAGGGGGTGGGGGGCACCTCTTCATAATAATACAGAAAAGATATGGCAATCTGTGAATGTCAATTTCCTTTCTCAGACAGTCCAGTGCTTGCTTAATAAACTTATGAACAAAATGGCCACAATGGCAAAAACAGAGATTTGTAATGTTTCAATTTCACCTCACCTAGGATGATCTCATTGCTGAGAAATTTGCAAGCAACAGAAAACTGACACCAAATTTCCAAGAAGGGACCATATCCCAGGGAACCAATCCGCCACATGGTGGCAAGCTAATTACACTGAAATATCCCATCATGGAAGACCAGTAATTTGTCCTTACCAAAAAAACATGCCCTCTGGATTTGGATTTATTTTCACTGTTTGCCGCTCTTCTGCCATCAACTCTATCGTCTGTGAATTTACCAAATATGTCATTTACTGTCGCAATATCCCACACACCTTGTTTCTAACAACTCATTTTAAAGTGAAAGAAGTAAGAATAGTTGCTGTTGTTCATGGGATTTGTTGGTCTTAAAAGGTACCTCATCACTTAAATGCAACTGCTCATAAAAATAGTAAATTCAAAAAAAAAAAATAGTAAATTCATTTATTAAAGACCCACTTTTCATTCCAGCAAAAGGCAATACCTTATGATGCAGTCTGAGTGGATGTAGCATAGGCTCTGGAAGGATTATGATACAATTAGGAGTAGCTGAAGGAGAAGACCATTCAGTTGGAGCTGTGGCCTTTGGTAGAGACACAAAGCCAGCTCGTGGCAAGATGGTAGTGAAGGAAGAGGGTAAATAAATATGCCAATCTCACTCTTCTCACCTTTTAATCTCCTACCAATGCATCCCACTAACCAAACCTAAACAAAAGCCAGAGGGTAAGACAGCCTATTGACGCAGTCCATAAAGGTCATCCTCTGGGAAACAGAGCAGGTTGAAGAATAGTGGAGAATAAATTTAGAGGGAAAAGCAGAAAATATCTACCACACTCTAACAGTGATATCCTCTTTTATTACTCACTCAGTTCATTTCCAGGTTTGAATGGCAATAGTTATTAGGCTTAAGATATCAAAATTTATAATATTATTTGATAATGCCACAAAGATATAGCATTGCCTAGGTAAGAGCCACAAAATGGCTTTGAAGAGTGAACAAGAGCATTTAGGGCTGAGGAATACTTTGGATCTTCCACTCCTATTCACTCTATGTCTCTAGGAATGTCCTCCCAGTTAACAACCCCTACATCCTCATAGTTTCGAGCATAAAAATGCAAGAATTTCAAAATCAGATTACTTTTCTAAAGTCTGTAGGCACTCAAGCAAAAGAAAAAACAAACTTTAAATCACCCTTGATTCTTCTTTACCTCTCACATCCAATCCATCATCAAGTCTTGGTGGCTCAACTTCCAAAATACATCCCACATACATATACTTTTTTCTGGTATTTAGCACTACCCTGTAATCTAAGCTATCATCATTGCTCACATAATCTTTTAAATGAGGAAAAAAAGTAAAAATGTTCTTTGACTTTCTATTTGATAAATTATTGCTCTGATTTTCCTAATAGCAATCACCACTATCCAGAATCATGTTTGCTCTTTCACTGTTTACTTCTTACTGTTTATCTTCCTCATAAGTCAGTAAGTTCCATGAGCGTTAAGAGTTGACCTTTTTACTTATACTTTCCAGGACCTAGGATGGTACCTGACAAAGAGTAGGTGTTAAAATTTTTTTCATTAATGAATAAATGAATTCGAAAGCACTCTTCAATATTAGATTTACTAATAGAGTATCACTATACTTCTGTTACTATTGTATACATTGTTTTGCATGTGTTTGGTATAGGTATTTTTGACAGGAGGGTGCAAGGAAGAACTAATTCTTCATTTTGGTAAATCCTACAAGGTTATGAATTGACTTTATTGGTGTGATTTGCATATAATTTTCAAAAGAGAAATAAGTTCTATTAAATATTATCCATAATGTAATATAAAGGTGACAAACTATCTACATTTTAAAAGGTTAAAATGATAATACCCTCTTCGGTTTGTCATTTTGCCCAACAGGCTATTTTGGTTTTGAGCATGAATTTTAAAAATCAAACTAAAGTTAACTAAAATCTTTAGTATGTCATGGCAGGAAATAAATGATTCTACATGTTTCTACAAAAACAAAATTGAAGGGTTGAACAAAAAATTTACTAATTGCTCTTATTTTGGCACTGAAAACCCTAGGAAATAAGAGAGGATTCCAGAACTCAAGGAACTCAAAAATCTATGCAAGGTGAAAAATAAATAAAGTTAAATACAACGTAAGTGATAAGGTATATACTAGTAGTACAAACAAAAAGCATGAACGCAAAGGAGGGCGCTATTTGATTTTTGTTCAGAAAAATTAAGAAAGGCTCCAAAAGTTACACCTGAGCTGAGCCATCAGTCTAAAATATAGGCAGGGGCAGGTAGACCCCATCATGCTAAACAGTTTGGATTTTACCCTGCACTGAATGCAGTCTTTGATAGATATGGGCAGACATGGTCATCTTTGTTTTTGTTTTAGGTACATTAGCCTGACAGGATTACAGAAGGCCAATGGGACAGAAGAGAGAGCAGAGGCAGAGAGTTCAGTTAAAAGGTGACTGCCATTTGCAGGGAGTAAAAGGAAACTAGAACAAAGTTCACCAACCTCTCCGTGAGGTGACAGTGAAACAAAAAGCAAACTTTTCCTCTAATGTTCAGGTCAAATAGCATACAGGCCATGAAATATTTTTCTTCTCCTAGCATTGTCATAAAAAGACTTTCATAGATGAAACCTAGTGAACAAATATGGAAAAGTTATTTTACATTTCCCTTCTGGGATCTTTTGTCTTTTAGTTATGAGGAAATCATATTCTCTAAGAAGTTCATGGAAAACATATTTACTGCTTTAGTTATCTCATATGTGGCACATGCAGTCTCCAAATTGCATGGCACTATGGAAAGATGATACCAAAAATAAAGGGATAAAGTGATAAAACTAACTAACTTCTAACTAGCTAACTTCTCCATTTATTTAGGAAAGAACAAGCAGAATCCAATTTGCCTGGCCAGTTAGAAAATTCCCCAGACCATCCTGCCGCTGACAAATCTCTGGAAGCCTCCTACTTTGTGACCTTCACTGCTGCTCTACCCTGCTGTATCAAGAAAGCACACTTCAGTTACACCTATTTCTATTTTATCATGAGTCATTTTCCCTTCTATACTCTTCCCTGACTGCCTTTTTTCCTACTGATACAAATCCTTTCACTCCTAAAATCTAATCAACTCAGCATAACTCACACATTTTAACTTTTTTCAACAGCCTGTGCTCCTCCAACCTTACTTAACAGAATTAGCCAAGTACCCTGATCTTTGTTTGGATCTTTGATCTTTGAATGAATCATATTCTAATGCTTCCTTTTTACTACAACTTGCTAACCACACCAAACCATCCTGAATATAGGTAAGACTATATCTAAAGAGTAAAATTTGTTAGAAATATACAAAATAGGAGAGAAAAAGGCATTTTTTATTTTTATGATTACTTCTTCGATAGTCAGCCTATCATAAAAAGTCAGTACTGGGTCTCCATCTGGTGGCCAAAATTTCTACTTGTAAATTCTAAAGGACCTCATTATTTTCTGGTCCATCACCCTGAGAGTGAATCACAAAAGATAAAAAACATGATGCATTATCCTAAAAAGAATGCATATTCATTTAATTAACTCAGAAAATTTTAAGTTTGATAATGCATAAATTAAAGTCATACTTACAGAAATTCCAATGTTTAGAGCCAAACCTCATGCAAGAAAAACAAAAAAGCAAATATGTTCTGAATTGAGCACAAAGAGAAATTCTGTCACAGTCAGAAATTGAATTTATATAATCATTATTCAGCAAATATTTATTGAGCACATATTATATGTGAACAAATGCCCTCAGTGCAGGGGCTATAGTGAACAAGATAAGCAAATTTCTTCCCTTCAAAGAGCTTACATTCTAGTGAAGGGAAATAAATATAAATACACACCATAGTATCAGTTGTAACCAATGTAAGTAAGTAAAATAAAGTAGAAAAATAGGATAGGGAGTTATAGAGGTGAAAATATACTTACTTTATGAAGAATGATCAGGATTGGCCTCTATAATAAGACAATATTTAAATAAGAGACTTGAATAAAGTGAGAAATTTATGCATTCCTAAGGAAAAACATTTTAGGCTAGTACATATAAAGGACCTTTAAACATGTTTAAAGATCAGTAAGTGGAACAATGTGGCTGGAGAATACTAAGTGACAGGAAAAGTAAAAGATGAGGTAAGAGAGGTAGCAATGGGTCAAATCATGCAGGACCTTACAGCCACTCAAGGACTTTGAATTTTAATCTAAATGTGGAAGAAAACCACTGGAGGTTTTGTACAGAATCACATTTGGGTTTTAATAGGCTCACTCAGCTATGTGAAGAACAGACTGGGTATATATTCGGGGGAGGGAAAAAGGAGCAGCACTGAGAAGTCTGCTGCAGGGAAGAAATGGTGGTGGCTTACACTCTGATGATAGCAATGCAAGGGGTAAAAAATCATAGAGATTATGTTTTAAAGGCGGTGCCAATAGGAATGTTTGTGGGATATGAGAGAAAAAGAGCAATCGAGGATAACATCGAGGGTTTTGTCATGACAACCAGGTGAACAGGAAACCAATTCCTAAGATGAAGAACACTGGGGAAAGAGTAAATTTGGGTAGGAAAAATAAGAATTTAATTTTAGACAAGTTAAATCTGAATTGGCTACTATTAGGCATCCAGCTGAAAACTTCAAGGATATACAGGTCTGCAATTCCAGTGAAATGTAAGAAATGAAGACATAAACTCCAAACAAATGTTTTGTAACTTGTACTGTTGATCAACAAGAAAATGTGGATGGTTCACTCAATACAATCTACCAAAATGAGTTGAACACGTGTTAAATTGATGGCAGAATAATTCAGAACGTGAAGGCAAATTTTACAATCGATTAGTTTCAAAGCTCCAAGGTGCTGACCATAACATCCCAGGCAATATGATGTACAAAGAAAATAAAAATTTGTCACTTCACAGACACTTTCACTTCTGGTAGAGTGACAAGACAAAGAATTTAACAGGAAACAAGCAATATGCGAGAATGAACAGGGTAGCAGGGGAAAACCGGAAGAGGGGAAAAGAATCAGTGAAAATAACCAGAAAGTATGTAAAGTGACAAAGGCCAGAAGGACAATGGTGATGACATGACCAGAAAGCTAAAGTATAAAACAAAACTTGAGATTTTCCCCAAAACTATATTTAATAATTTCATTTGTAGGAAAATTATTCCAAATATTAAATATTAACACATCATTGACCGGAGACGTATTAATACGTCTTTTGTTACTTGAACGTTACTGACTGGAGACATATCAATACATTTTTAGAGAGTGATACAATTAACATCACCATCAGAAGCTGTTAGAGCTTAAAATTGATCAAGGGTTCATTATACAACTTACGATTGTTGTTATCATTCACATTTTGCTCCGTTAGGTTTTTGTTCCAATCTTGTGTATGTTATAAAGGTAATATTTTCAACAATGACGCAATGCGAAATGTTGAATGAAGAAGAGTTTTTTTGGTGAATTTTATGCAGATACTTTCTCTGATTGTCCAAGCGACATATATACTAGTGTCTCAGAAGATGATACTTCTTCATAATATAGTTCTGATTCAGACGATGTGAATATTAGACCAACAAAAAGACAAAAAAACCTCAGTGATTGATTCTGATATGGAAAGTGAAAATGAAACTCACGGTGCTAGAGAATGCTCCTTTGCTTCTACAGAAGAGTGTATTGAAGACATTTCATGAAAATCAGAAGACTTTACAGGTGTGGCAGGTATAACTATTAAATGTAATAACCCGCAAAGTGTTAGTGAAATAATAGAATTAATTTTTGGCCAGCCACAGGTGTTTGTTTCTGCAAAAATCCCCTGGTCAATGAGTTAATATCTCAATTATGTAAAGTAGTCAAGAAAAACATCTTCCAGATAAGTGAATTTTTAAATGACTTGAGACTGGTATTTCTGAACTTGGTCACAGCTGTTGTCCTAGTTGGCTGCTATGACACTCATGACAAACTTATGTACTGATAAAATATCAGCAGTTAATGCATGATAAAAGCTATACTCTACACTGAAAATTTAAGCACACTGTGTGATGATTTCTTCTTTGGAGTTAAGGTAGGTCTGTTTGCCAACAAAGAAAGATACAGATATTGTGGCTAATTCCTGGTACAGAGTATATGTTTAGGTCAACACATACTGGTTGAATGTTTACTATACACTTAACGCTGTATTAAGTATTAAAAATTCAGGTGACAGTTTTTTTTTCTGGGTGCCAGAGCTCTTTATTTTTTTTATTGGAGTATAATTGCTTTACAATGTTGTGTTAGTTTCCACTATACAACGAAGTGAATCAGCTATATGTATACATATATCCTCTCTTGGACCTCCCTCCCACCACCCCCCATCCCACCCATCTAGGTCATCACAGAGCACCGAGCTGAGCTCCCTGTGCTATATAGCAGGTTCCCATTAGCTATCTATTTTACACATGGTAGTGTATATATGTCAATCCTAATCTCCCAGTTCATCCCAGCTTCCCCTTCCCCCCGATGCCGTGTCCACCCGTCCTTTCTCTACATCTGCATCTCTATTCCTGTCCTGCAAATAGGTTCATCTGTATCATTTTTCTAGATTCCACAGATACGTGTTAATCAAAACTACAATGAAGTATCACCTCACACCAGTCAGAATGGCCATCATCAAAAAATCTACAAACAACAAATGCTGGAGGGGGTGTGGAGAAAAGGGAACCCTCTTCAACTGTTGGTGAGAATGTAAATAGATACAGCCACGATGGAGAACAGTATGGAGGTTGCTTAAAAAACTAAAAATAGAACTACCGTATGACCCAGCAATCCCACTACTGGGCATATACCCTGAGAAAACCATAAATCAAAAAGACACATGTACCCCAATGTTCACTGCAGCACTATTTACAATAGCCAGGACTTGGAAACAACCTAAATGTCCATCAACAGATGAATGGATAAAGAAAATGTGGTACATATATACAGTGAAATATCACTCAGCCATAAAAAGGAAAGAAATTTGGTTATTTGTAGAGATGTGGATGGACCTAGAATCGGTCATACAGAGTGAAGTAAGTCAGAAAGAAGTGACAGTTTTTAATTTTTTAATTAATTAATTAATTTATTTTTGGCAGCATGGGGTCTTCGTTGCTGCACGCAGGCTTTCTCTAGTTGCGTTGAGCAGGGGCTACTCTTCATTGGGGTGCATGGGTTCCTCTTGTTGTGGAGCACAGGCTCTACACATGAGGGCTTCAGTAGTTGTAGCTCATGGGCTCTAGAGCGCAGGCTCAGTAGTTGTGGCACATGGGCTTAGTTGTTCCATGGCATGTGGGATCTTCCCAGATCAGGGATCGAACGCATTTCACCTCCATTGGCAGGCAGATTCTTAACCACTGCGCCACCAGGGAAGCCATGATACTTTTTAAGTATTAAGGGCTGGGATGATAGTATCTATCCTCAAGAAATAAACACATAATCAGATATATCAACAAATAAATTAAATTGCAGTCTGAGATCTGGGGTGGGGTGGATGTAGGACTTTAATTAACAAATGTTTTTTGAATAAACAGTTAATTTTTTAAAAGATTCTTAGTCCTTAATAAGGAATAAAGCCTCTTCCTTCAGTTTACAGTGATATTCACAAGTGTACAGGAGGAGGGTTTTTAAATAAGTGTGCAGATAATTTCCAGCATGGGACTGAGGAACCTTATCATGATGGGTTTAGTCAGCAGGACAAAGATGCAGCAATCAGGCAGTCTGATACTGTTTTTCTTCGCCTTCCTGATTCAAACAGTTCAGAAATATTTGCATGAAGGCTTACTGATCCAAAGTCTCCAAAATAAAACTTTTATTTCTTTTGTGCCTTCCCAAAAGGTGCAAGTTACCTCATTTCCCAACAAAAATCTAAAATGGGATATAAGGAATAATATGTAAACAAAATGACTTTGCGGTATCCCTGCAAATATCCATCACTATGCTCTCCATATAAAAAAGTGATGCAGGCTTCCCTGGTGGCGCAGTGGTTGAGAGTCTGCCTGCCAATGCGGGGGACACGGGTTCGAGCCCTAGTCTGGGAGGATCCCACATGCCGCGGAGCAACTGGGCCCGTGAGCCACAGCTGCTGAGCCTGCGCGTCTGGAGCCTGTGCTCCGCAATGGGAGAGGCCGCGATGGTGAGAGGCCCGCGCACCGCGATGAAGAGTGGCCCCCGCTCGCCACAACTAGAGAAAGCCCTTGCGTAGAAACGAAGACCCAACACAGCCAAGGATGAATAAATAAATAAATAAAAATAAAGGAATTCCTTTTAAAAAATAAAAATAAAAAAAAATAAATAAAATAAAAAAATAAAAATAAAAAAGTGATGCTTTTTTTTTATGTTTAAAAGCAAAAATTAGGAAGTCAAATAATGTCAGGGGCTATCAAGGATACGGAGGAAAGGAAACCTGACAGTATAAACTGGTGCAGCCATCTGGAGAGCAATCTGGCACTGCTTTCTGAAATTAACCATGCCCATACTTCATGATCCTGCAATTCCATTTATGTGTGTATCCACTAGACAATCTTAAGTAAAAAAACTAAAGGAGACACGATAAAATTCTTCAGCATAAACCATAAAACAAAATATACTTGTTAAACAAAATTTAATAAATTTTGTACAATGTAGGACACCATCCAAAAAGAAGATATTTGCAAGTGCCCCAAAATGACAAAGAATATCTAGAGCTGCACTACCCAATGCATGAGCCACTATCCACATGTGACTAATTAATTAATTAAAATTTAAAAGTCAATTCTTCAATCACAGTAGTCAATAGCTGCATGTGGCTAGTGGTCCCTGTACTGGACATCACAAAGTAAAATTTCCATCATCATAGAAAGTTCTACTGGATATTTCTGATCCAGAATATACAAGGAACTCATGCAAACCAATAAGGGGCAGCAGGAAGCCCAATAGTAAAATAGGACAAGGATATATATAACAAGCATAAAACGTATGCTCAAAAGTAGTAATAAGAGAAATAAAAATGAAAACATTACATCACTATTATACCATTAATACTACCCAAATGAAAGTTAGTCAATGTCAAGTATTGGTGGGAATGTTAAGGCACAATAATGGTAATTTACTGCTTCTGGGTGTGTAGACTGGTGCAGCCATTCTGGAAAGCAATCTAACACTTCTCGGTGAGATTAAATACAAGTATTCTCTTTTTCAGAAATTTCATTCATTGACATATATTAAAAATTATCACAAAGACCACCCCTGGAACATATAAGAGAACATTCACTAAAGCACTGTGGAAAACGGAGGGAAAAAAAAGGGGCAGATGAGGAAAAGGAGATGGAGGAATAGAGACAGAAACAGGAAAAGAGATGAAGACAAGTAAAGAAACGGAAATGGTAAAAGATGAAGACAGGTGTGACAGAGCAAAAGGAATAAAAGAGAATATCAAACATAATAAAGAGCAAGCAGATTTTAAAGAGAAGAGATATAATGGGTAAAAGAAATATTTAAAGATATAGTGACTGAGAATTTATTAAAAGTGACCCCAAAAAATTCTAGCTAAAGATTCAAAAAGTGGCACAAATCCCAAACAGGGTAATTACAAGCGACAAACAAAAATGTTCCAGGTACATCACAAATTTTCTTAAAAAAACAAACAAAAAATATATATATAAAAGCAGCCAAGGGAAAACCAATAATACTTAGAGCTGACTTAAAAAGATTCAAGTCGAAGATGGCACTGTGGGAAGATACAGAGCTCACATCTCCCCACAACTAGGGTGCCTCCAGGACGGTGGTGGGGGACCTCGACGTCCAAGGAGACAGGAGGGAACCCCCAAGTGAACCGGTAGGATGTGGAGGGATGGAGGGGGGAGAAGTGGAGGCTGGACAGGACCGGTGCCCCTGAGGGGTGGCTGAGAGTGGGGAGGGGTTCCCACGCCTGGAGGGACCCTCAGGGGTTTGGATCAGGGGGGAGCATGCCCAGCGTATCCCCTCCCCAGTCAGCCAGGGAAGTCTGCCCGGCTCTCAGACCAGGTCCTACGCCCACAGAGGCCTCCCCTGGGCCACACTGGTCCAGGGGCGTAGGACCGACACCAGGGGAAGAAAAGGAGAAGCAGGCAGGAGGGGACCTCCAGGAGAGGAGAAGCAGGAGAGGAACAGAGGGTGTTGGCCCCAACCACTAGAGCCCAGGGAAACCTACTGAGCTCCCAGGCTGGTCCCCCACCTTCCAAAGCCCCCTCCAGGCTGCATGGGTCCTGGGGGCATAGGAGGGAGGTGGGGGGGGGACAGGAAAGGCAGGTGGGAGGGGCCCTCCAGGACCAGAGGAGTGGGAGAGGAAGGCAGGGTGTTAGCCCCACCCACTGGAACCCCAGAAACCTACTGATCTACCAGGCTGACCCCCACCCTCTAAGACCAGAGGCGAGAGACACGCCTGGACCCCTTCTGTTCTGTTGAGCCTAAGCCCCACCCCACACATCCTCCAGGGCCTTTTCCAGCCCTGTGGGTCCTAAGAATAGGCCCCACCCACTGCTCAAATCCCACCCCTCGTTAAGCCCCGCCCACCACAGCCAAGGCCTTTTCCACCTTATTTTTTGTTTGTTTTCTCCTCCTCTTTTTTACTATTATGGTTCTGTTTTACCTTCAAGGTGTTGTCTCATCTATATTTTTATATACTTGCTAACATATCTGTTACTTTCCTAGTCTAATTTTATTTTTTACTTTTTGTTTTCCGTTTTTTTTTTTTTTTTTGGCCACCCCACACAACTTGTGGTATCTGGGTTCACGAGTTGGAAGTGGGGCCAAAGCTCCTGCAGTGGGAACTCTGAGTCCAAACCACTGGACTAATAGAGATCCTCAGACCCTGGGGAATATTTTATCAGTGAAGTCTCCCAGAGGTCCTCATCTCGGCACCAAGACCCAGCTCTACGCAACAGCCTACAAACTCCAATGTTAGAAGCCTCAGGCCAAGCAACCAGTAAGACAGGAATACCATCCCACTCATCCAAAAAAAAAAAAAAAAAAATGAAACCACAAAAAAATATGTAACAGATGAAGGAGCAAGGTAAAAACCTACAAGCCCAAATAAATGAAGACGAAATAGGCAATCTACCTGAAAACGAATTCAGAGTAATGACAGTAAAGATGATCCAGAATCTCGGAAAACAGAATGGAGGCACAGATTGAGAAAAGACAAGAAATATTTAACAAAGGTCTCAAAGAACTAAAGAACACACAAACAGAAATGAATAGCACAATAACTAAAATGAAAAACACACTAGAAGGAATCAATAACAGAATAACAGAGGCAGAAGAATGAGTAAGTGAGCTGGAAGACAAAATGGTGGAAATAACTGACGAGGAGCAGAATCAAGAAAAAAGAATGAAAAGAATCGAAGACAATCTCAGAGACCTCTGGGACAATATTAAATACACCAACATGCGAATTATAGGGGTCCCAGAAGAAGAAGAGAAAAAGAAAGGGTCTGAGAAAATATTTGAAGAGATTATAGTCGAAAACTTCCCTAATATGGGAAAAGAAATAGTCACCCAAGTCCAGGAAGCACAGAGAATCCCATACAGGATAAACCCTAGGAGAAACACACCAAGATACATATTAATCAAACTAATAAAAATTAAATTCAAAGAAAAAATATTAAAAGGAGCAAGGGAAAAACAGAATACAACATACAAAGGAACCCCATAAGGTTATAAGCTGATTTTTCAGTGGAAACTCTACAGGCAAGAAGGGAGTGGCAGGATATACCTAAAGTGATGAAAGAAAAAAATCTACAACTAGGGGCTTCCCTGGTGGCGCAGTGGTTGAGAATCTGCCTGCCAATGCAGGGGACACGGGTTTGAGCCCTGGTCTGGGAGGATCCCACATGCCGCCGGGCAACTAGGCCCATGAGCCACAACTACTGAGCCTGCGCGTCTGGAGCTTGTGCTCCGCAAAAAGAGAAGCCGCGACAGTGAGAGGCCCGCGCACTGCGATGAAGAGTGGCCCCTGCTCACCACAACTAGAGAAGGCCCTCGCACAGAAACGAAGACCCAACACAGCCAAAAATAAATAAATAAATAAATTAAATAAATAAGAAAAAAAAAAATCTACAACCAAGATTACTCTACCCAGCAAGGATCTCATTCAGATTTGACAGAGAAATCAAAAGCTTTTCAGACAAGCAAAAGCTAAAAGAATTCAGCACCACCAAACCAGCTTTACAACAAATGCTAAAGAAACTTCTCTAGGCAGGAAACACAAGAGAAGAAAAAGACCTACAATAACAAACCTAAAACAATTAAGAAAATGGTAATAGGAACATACATATCAATAATAACCTTGAACATAAATGGATTAAATGCCCCAAACAAAAGACACAGACTGGCTGAAGGAATACAAAAACAAGACCCACATATATGTTGCCTACAAGAGACCCACTTCAGACCTAGGCACACATACAGAATGAAAGTGAAGGGATGGAAAAAGATATTCCATGCAAATGGAAATCAAAAGAAAGCTGGAGAAGCAATACGCGTATCAGATAAAATAGACTTTAAAATAAAGACAAGAGATAAGGAAGGGCACTACATAATGATCAAAGGATCAATCCAAGAAGAAGATATAACAATTATAAATGTTTATGCACCCAACATAGGAGTACCTCAATACATAAGGTAAATGCTAACAACCATGAAAGGGGAAATCGACAGTAATACAATAATAGTAGGGGACTTTAACACCCCACTTACACCGATGGACAGGTCATCCAAACAGAAAATAAGGAAACAGAAACTTTAAATGACACAAGAGACCAGATAGATTTAATTGATATTTAAAGAACATTCCACCCGAAAGTGGCAGAATACACTTTCTTCTCAAGAGCGCACAGAACATTCTCCAGGATAGATCACATCTTGGGTCACAAATCAAGCCTCGGAAAATTTAAGAAAACTGAAATCTTATCAAGCATTTTTTCTGACCACAACGCTATGAGACTGGAAATCAATTACAGGAAAAATACTGTAAAAAACACAAATACATGGAGGCTAAACACTGCACTACCATATAACCAAGAGATCACTGAAGAAATCAAAGAAGAAATTAAAAAATACATAGACACAAATAACAACGAAAGCACAACAACCCAAAACCTACGGGATGCAGAAAAGCAGTTCTAAGAGGCAAGTTTATAGCAATTCAATCTCATCTCAAGAAACAAGGAAAATCTCAAATAAAAAATCTAACCCTACACCTAAAGCAGCTAGAGAAAGAAGAACCAAGAAAATCCTAAGTCAGTAAAAGGAAAGAAATCACAAAGATCAGAGCAGAAATAGATGAAATAGAAATGAAGAAAATAGCAAAGATCGATAAAACTAAAAGCTGGTTCTTTGAGAAGATAAACAAAATTGATAAACCCTTAGCCAGACTCATCAAGGAAAAAAGGTAGAGGATGCAAATCAATAAAATTAGAAATGAAAAAAGGAAAAATCACAACTGACACCACAGAAATACAAAGGATTATAAGAGACTACTACGAACAACTATATGCCAATAAGATGGACAACCACAAAGAAATGGACAAATTCTTGGAAAGGTACAATTTTCCAAGACTGAACCAGGAAAAATTAGAAAATATAAACACACCTATCACAAGTAATGAAATCGAAACTTTAATTTAAAATCTTCCAACAAACAGAAGTCCAGGACCAGATGGCTTCACAGGCGAATTCTACCAAACATTTAGAGAAGAGCTAACACCAATCCTTCTCAAACTCTTCCAAAAAACTGCAGAGAGAGGAACACTCCCAAATTCATTCTACAAAGCCACCATCACCCTGATACCAAAACCAGACAAAGATATCACACAAAAAAAGAAATTATAGACCAATATCACTGATGAACATAGATGCAAAAATCCTGAACAAAATACAAGCAAACAGAATCCAACAATACAGTAAAAGGATCATACACCATGATCAAGTGGGATTTATCCCAGGAACGCAAGGATTCGTCAACATAGGTAAATCAATGTGATACACCATATTAACAAATTAAGGAATAAAAACCATACAATCATCTCAACAGATGCAGAAGAAACTTTTGACAAAATTCAACACTCATTTATGATAAAAATTCTCCAGAAAAAGGGCACAGAGGGAACCTACCTCAACATAATAAAGGCCATATATGACAAACCCACGGCAAACATCATACTCAATGGTGTAAAACTGAAAGCATTTCCACTAAGATCAGGAACAAGACAAGGATGTCCACTCTCGCCACTCTTATTCAACATAGTTTTGGAAGTCCTAACCACAGCAATCAGAGAAGAAAAAGTAATAAAAGGAATACAAATTGAAAAAGAAGTAAAACTGTCACTGTTTGCAGATGACATGATACTACACATAGATAATCCTAAAGATGCCACGAGAAAACGTCTGGAGCTAATCAATGAATTTGGTAAAATTGCAGGATACAAAATTAATGCACAGAAATCTCTTGCATTCCTATACACTAACAAAGAAAGATCAGAAAGAGAAGTTAAGGAAACAATCCCATTCACCACTGCAACAAAGAATAAAATACCTAGGAATAAACCTACCTAAGGAGGTAAAAGACCTGTACTCAGAAAACTATAAGACACTGGTGAAAGAAATCAAATATCACACAAACAGATGGAGAGATATACCATGTTCTTGGATTGGAAAAATCAGTATTGTGAAAATGACTATACTACCCAAAGCAATCTACAGA
The DNA here is from genome assembly GCF_965194805.1 of Balaenoptera borealis. NCBI lineage: Eukaryota > Metazoa > Chordata > Mammalia > Artiodactyla > Balaenopteridae > Balaenoptera > Balaenoptera borealis. The sequence continues at coordinate 75,984,792 of NC_138871.1, forward strand.
TTCAATGCAATCCCTACCAAACTATCAATGGCATTCTTCACAGAATTAGAACAAAAAATTTTACAATTCATATGGAAACACAAAAGACCCTGAATAGCCAAAGCAATCCTGAGAAAGAAAAACGCAGCTGGAGGAATCAGGCTCCCCGACTTCAAACTATACTGCAAAGCTACAGTAATCAAGACAGAATGGTACTGGCACAAAAAGAGAAATATACATCAATGGTACAGGATAGAAAACCCAGAGATAAACCCACACACATATGGTAATCTAATTTACAACAAAGGAGGCAAGAACATATAATGGAGAAAACACACCCTCTTCAATAGTGGTGCTAGGAAAAGTAGACAGCTACATGTAAAAGAATGAAATTAGAACACCACCTAACACCATACACAAAAATAAACTCCAAATGGATTAAAGACCTAAATGTAAGACCAGACAGTATAAAACTCTTAGAGGAAAACAGAGGGAAAAAAACACTCTTTGACATAAACCACAGAAAGATCTTATTGGACCCACCTCCTAGAGTAATGAAAATAAAGACAAAAATAAACAAATGGGACCTAATGAAATTTTAAAACTTTTGCACAGCAAAGGAAACCAGAAACAAGATGAAAAGACAACCCTCAGAATGGGAGAAAATATTTGAAAATGAAACAATGGACAAAGAATTAATCTCCAAACTATACAAACAGCTCATGGAGCTCAATAACAGAAAACCAAATAATCGAATTAAAATTGGGCAGAAGACTGAAATATACATTTCACCAAAGACATACAGATGACCAAGAAGCACATGAAAAGATGCTCAACATCACTAATTATTAGAGAAATGCAAATCAAAACTACAGTGAGATATCACCTCACACTGGTCAGAATGGCCATTATCAAAAAATCAAGAAACAATAAATGCTGGAAAGGGTGTGGTGAAAAGGGAACCCTCCTGCACTGTTGGTGGGAATGTAAGTTGATACAGCCACTATGGAGAATAGTATGGAGGTTCCTTAAAAAACTAAAAATAGAACTACCATATAAGCCAGCAATCCCACTACTGGGCATATACCCTGAGAAAACCATAATTCAAAAAGAGACATGTACCACAATGTCCATTGCAGCATTATTTACAATAGCCAGGACGTGGAAGCAACCTAAATGTCCACCAACAGATGAATAGACAGAGAAGATGTGGCACATATATACAATGGAATATTACTCAACCATAAAAAGAAAGGAAACTGAGTTATCTGTAGTGAGGTGGACAGACCGAGAGGCTGTCATACAGAGTGAAGTAAGTCAGAAAGAGAAAAACAAATACCATATGCTAACGCATATATACGGAATCTGAAAAAAAAAAAGAAAAATGGTACTGATGAACCTAGTGGCAGGGCAGGAATCAAGATGTAGCCATACAGAATGGATTTGAGGGGTGGGGAGGGGGAAGCTGGGGATAAGTGAGAGTAGCATCAACATATATACACTACCAAATGTAATACAGTTAGCTAGTGGGAAGCAGCCGCATAGCACAAGGAGATGAGCTCGGTGCTTTGCGAAGACCTCGAGGGATGGGATAGGGAAGGTGGGAGGGGGGCTCAAGAGGTAGGGGATATGGGGATATATGTGTGCATATGGCTGATTCACTTTGTTGTACAACAGAAACTAACACAGTATTGTGAAACAATTATACTCCAATGAAGATCTATTAAAAAAAAAAGATGAAAGTCTCAAGATAACAGAAAGACATCTTTAAAAGTCTGAAAGAAAATAAGTATTCTAGAATCCTAAAATGCTATTAAAATTCTACGTAGAAAATAACTATTCTAAAATTCTATATCCAATAAAAATTCCCTTAGAAATTGAAGGCAAAATATATTTCAGGCAAAAATGAGAGAAGTCCTCATCATAAGGCATGTATTAAAGGAAACAGCAACAAGTTCGTCAGAAAGTAAAAAGATCCCAGAAGGAAAATGAAAATACAGGAAGAAATGAAGACCAAGTGAAATGGTAAATATGTAAATACATATAAAATTGTTTAATACTATCAAAATAATATTTCATGAGATTAAAATGTATGACAGCAAAAACAGAAAGTAAAGATGGTAATTGGCATTAAGACGTTCTAAGATACTATCATTGTCTAGGAAATAGAAACAATAATTTAGACTCTACTAAATCAAGGATGCACATGTTAACCTCTGGATAACCATTAAAGAAATTCTGAAATAATGTATAACTAAAGCTAATAGAAAAGGAAAAAAAATCTGTTTAAGAATCACACCACTCAGAGATGAGACAAATAACCCTTGGCTGAATTGTATTTCCTTCCAATCTCTGTCTGTACACTTGCGTTTTTACTAAATTAGAACTTACTAAATATACATTTAAATTTTTTGCATTAAAAAAATAAAACTAATAGAAAAATCTAATGAAAATAAAGGATTTTTTATTAAAAAGAAAACAAGAAAAAAATAGACATAAAAAATAAATGGTAAGACAGTATATACAAACCAAATACATCCTTAACTACATAAATGTCAATGGAATAAATACTCCATTTAAAAGAAAAATATAGTCAGACTGGAGGAAAATAACTAAACTGTGTATGACATACACACCTTAAATAGAACGACAAAGTAAGTTTGAAAGTAGAAGAAGAGAAAAAGCATAACATGGAAAATCATCCAAACACTAACCCAACAAAAGCCAAAAACTGGTGTAACTATAATAACATCAAAGATGGCATTAAGGCAAGAAGCACTATTAGAGGTCAAAAGAAGTCTTTTATAATGACCAAAGGATGAAACCACCAGATAGGTAAAATAATTCAAATGTACATGCACCTCATTTTATATCTTCACACTATACAAATCATAACAGTAACTAAAAGAGAAACAGACAAATCCACTATCAAAGTGACAGACTATAATATATCCCTCTCACTAATATAAAAATCTGAAGAAAATTAGTAAGGATGTAGAACACTCAGCACAATTAACAAAAATAACCTAAATGACACATGTGGAACAGAGCATCCAACAATCATTTAGTGCATAGTATTTTCAAGTACACATAAAGATTAACAAAATTGATTACATGTGGCTTGAAAGACTAAATTATTCAAGTATATTCTCTGACCATTATAAAATTAAGATAGAAAGAAACTAACTTGAAAATACCCAAATGTTTGGAAATGAATACACTTCTAAACGTTTCAGTGTTCAAAAAAGAAACGGAAATTAGAAAACATTCTAACCCGAATACTGAAAATTTAACATATCTCAAGAAGTTAGAAAAAGATAGAAAATTAAACCCAAAGAAATTAGAACTAAGGAATAAAGAACAGAATTTAATAAAAATAAATGTACTCATCCAGCACCCAAATCTTGGTGTCTAATACAGCATTCTCAAATAAAAGAAACCAGGGCACTATGGAGAAATGGCTGATTCTAGGGCTGGGACAGGGGTTTCGTTCAAAAACAAAACAATGAGATTATATCAAAGGAACAGAGTCAACTGAAAGAGCTCCTAATGCCAAAGCTGGAACAATTTGAGCAATGAAGTTATTAGATTATAATTGAAAGTATGAAATAAATACACATGAGTCCATACTGATATAAACGATCAAATAAATAATTAAATGGGGGTGAGTAGGCAAATATCTTGTACAGAAGAATCCCAACTAATTTATGTAGATACTCCCTCCACAGAGAGGTAGTGACAAAAACCTAACTTTAAAATGTTCAGGGAAATGCAAAACCAGAGAACAGCTAAGATAATCTTAAAGAATAAAAAGGCTAGTAGATTTATACCTGGCAGATCATGACTTAGTGTAAAATTAAGTATGGTATTGACTTGTTGTATAGTACTGTCCAATGAAAGAAACAAAGTCCAGAATACCCTAGCATAGATAAACATTTTTATGGCCAAGGGGATATGTCAGTGCAGTGCAGCAAGTATGGCCTTTTTCAATAAATGCTACTGGGCCAACCAGATGTCTATATGTAAAAAAAAATGAATACTCACTCATTTCTCATACCTTACATAAAATTTAATTTTAAGCGCATTATAGACAGAACTTGAAAGCAAATAAAATTATTCTAGGAAACTTTTTTCATGAGCTTGGGACATGTAAAGATTTCTTCAACAGGACAGAAAAATGTACTAAACAAAAAAGAAAATAAATGTATAAATTGAACTAATTAAGAGTTTCTGTTACTCAAAAAAATAAACTACCACAAAGAGTAAAAAAGCCACTAAGTGGAAAAGATACTTGCAACAAACGGCCTGTATTCAGAAATTATATATAAACATATATATATTATATGCCATCAATTTCTCTCTGAAATATATATCCAACTGAACTGTATGCACAAAAGCATCAGAGTAATACACAAGAAGGATCATAGCAGCATTATTCCATACAGCCATAAACTGAAAACAATCCAAATAGCCATCAACAGAAAAGTCACAGAGTCACACAATGGAATACCATACTGCAAAAAGAATGAACTGCTGCACATCTTAACATGGATAAAACTCACAAACAAAATATTAAGCAGAAGATACTGAAAATAAAAATATACATATTATATGAACATATTTATATTAAGGTCAATGACCAACTACCCGAAGTATAATGTTTAGGGACCCAGCTTAGGAGGTAAAAATACAGAACACAGCAAGAAGGTGATTATCATAGATATCAGGATAGTGATATGATACTGCAGACTTAGTAATTAAGAAGGCATAAGAATTGTTCTGACTGGTTGATGGGTCTGTTCCCTTTGTGATAATTAATACTGTACTTGACTGTGCATGTTATCTGTCAATTTTTAAAAGTTTATTAAAATAATTAAATGCTAAGTGAGAAAAGCAAAATGCAGAAAATTATATGATCTTATTTTTCTAAAACATAACAAAAATGTATCCATTGTATTTATACGCTATCATTAAATTCCATTTAAGCTGGATTAAGGCTTAAATGTTAACACTCAGAAAATGAAAACTTTGCAAAATAAAAAGGGGGAAGGAACCTGGAAGAATACAATCCACATGTAAGGGAGACTTTCTTAACTACATCTGGGAAACTCAATCTCAAAAACAAAAGATAAACACATTCAATTGTATGAAGAGTTAAAACTGTGTTATATCTTTTTCCATACAAAATATCTGTAAATTGGATGATAAACAAAGTGTTAACATAATATACAAACTACAAAAGTTAAAATTAGAAATTCCATAGAAGAATAAATTCAGAGTCAACACATATAAAGTTGTTAAATTCTCTAGTAATAAGGAAATTCAAATTAAAATAATAAATCACTTTATACCCCTCATACAGGCAAAAATGTTTAAAATGCTATAAAATCTACTAATGGTAATGTAGGGAAAAGGTATTCTCATAAATCATTCACTGATATTTCAGCTGTTTTTGAAAGCAATATGGTAACAACTATTAAAATTAAAGATACCTTCTTTTAATTAGCAATCTCACTGCTAAAAAGCTATCTCGGAGAAACAAAGTTACCCCTATGTAAGGATATACACTCACAGATGTGTATGAGAGCTGTATTCAAGGTAGCAAAAACTGCAAAGATAAATGTCTATCAATAAAGTTGCTGAAAACAGAATTAAAATATATCCATATTTTTAAAAATTATGAGTACATTTTAAAAAATAAAAGTAGTCGGTTACTTATCTTAGATTTCTATGAGAAATGCTAAGTAAGAAAAGCAAAATGCAGAAAATTTTATGATCATTTTTTCTAAAACATAACAAAAATGTGTACATTGTATTTATATGCTAACATCATTAAATTCATTCATGCACTGAATTATATGCACATGGAGAAAATTTGGCTGTTATGACCTACCTTAGGGCAGGGATGGAAGAATTATATAAACAGAAATTATATGAATAGAACAGAGAAAAGAGGAAGGGAGGGGAATCCAAGCAAATGAAGGAAAAGAAAAAGTGCAGGAAACAACTATACTTAAAAATGAATGACATGATTATATTTATTCATTTATGTTATATTATATATAAGGTACATGTATAATAACATCACACATCCTCAAAAAATGCTACCCTTACTTTAGGCACCTGAAATATCTTTTTCCTTAAAAAAGAAAAAAAAGGCTTTAAAATTAAGAGAAGACAATCACGGAAAAATGAATAGAAATAAAGGAAACTAAAAGGAATTTAAACCATATAGGACTGAATGCCACTAGATGTCAGTAAAACCCTCCAAAAAAATTATAGAAACATTTTTCTTAACTGCTAAACATTTTTCTTTACCTCAAAAAAAATATTCAAATTAGATGTAGAGATTACAAGGAATGAAGTTCCTTAATAGACAGACTATAACCCATATAATAAAGGGGTTGATATTGATATATAATTCCCTATTTCCTAAGTCATCTGAAACATTTTCATTTTTAAAAATTCATGAATTACGCCCTCTGATAAGATGACAAAATTTAATATTTAATCAATATGCATTTATCTCATATCTATTATGTGTAAAATATGGAGGCAAATTGAAAGAATCATTATATTTATTCAATTTTTAGTCAAGTAGAACTACAAATTAAACAGAATGTTTACAAATAAACCAGTACAGGCTAATGTACAATGGCACAAGAACTATCTAGAATTCAGATATAGTCACGTGACTTATTATCCCAAAACCAAATAAATGAATAAGTAAGCCATTAGGCAGCTAAAATGTGTGTCATAAACATTTTCACTGAAACTCATACTTTATACATTACTGAGCATCTTTACCACATCTATACACACCAAAAAAAGGCCTAATGATTCTTATAATGTGTTTACGTTATCCAGTTGTTCTAGTTACTACCTCAGAGCTTCTAGTTACCACCTCAGAGCTTAATGTATAAAACAACTATTTTATCAAGTCCGTGCATCCTGCAGCTTAGAAATTTGGACATGATGGAGTTGGCTTGTCTCTGCACAATGCCCACGGCCTCAGCAAGGACAACTCAAATGGCTGGGTTCTGGAACTGTTGACAGGAATCCTTATACGTGGTTTCTCCATGTGGCTTGGGTTTCCTCCCCAGCCTGGATGCTGAAAGTTGGATTTTTTTTTTTTTTTTTTTTTAATTTTTGGCTGCGTTGGTTTCTCATTGCTGCGCGCGGGCCCTCTCCAGTTGCGGCGAGCGGGGGCCACCCTTCATTGCAGTGCGCAGGCCTCTCATTGCGGCGGCCTCTCCCGTTGCAGAGCACGGGCTCCAGGCACGTGGGCTTCAGCAGTTGTGGCACGCGAGCTCAGTAGTTGTGGTTCGCGGGCTCTAGAGCACAGGCCCAGCAGCCGTGGCTCACGGGCCCAGCTGCTCCGCGGCATGCAGGATCCTCCCAGACCAGGGCTCGAACCCGTGTCCCCTGCATTGGCAGGCGGACTCCCAAGCACTGCGCCACCAGGGAAGCCCAAAGTTGGATTTCTTTCATGATGGTCCAGGCAACCACATTCAACTGTTTCAGAAAATAAGGTGAAAGCTGCATCACTGTTTATGACCCAGCCTTGTAAGGCCACATTGCATCACTTCTACCCTATGTTTTGATCAAAGCATTCACAAGCCTGTCCAGATCCAAGTGGTGAAGAATGGCAAGGTCACACTGGATAAAAGCATGTGAGATGGGAAATATTACTGTGACAATCTCAGGATATTACAATGTAACACAGTCTTCACTCTGGCCACAACAATTCACAGCATTCCCATATGCAGAATACACTACGCCCTTCCCCAAGACCTCCAAAATCTCAATCTATTATGGCATCAGGACAGTCTTGAACCTCCAGGTCCAAGGGTAGATTAGGCTCCCAAGAGGAAGTTCCTCAAGTACAGCTCCTCTTGATCTGAAGACCAATGAAACAAAGTGGCATGTTACCCCACACATACTTAACATACAATTGTGGGACAAGCATAGAATAACTTCTGTAGGCACTCTCATTCAAAAGAAGGAGACCAGCAGGAATACAGTGATTGCTTGGAAATCTCTTTAGCCTAGCTGGATTCCTCAAGCTCATTAGGTACATTTTCAGCTTTCCATATTGTGGCAGTTAACAATTTTGCTAAATTTTCTTTAACTGACAAATATTTCCAGTCTCCTTTCCTCCAGCTTCCAACATTTTCCTCAACTTCCTCAAAGCCCTCACTGACAGCGTCCTTGAGGCTTCGTCAGGTTTCCTCTCTTCAAGGCCCTCTGGTTTCTACCCACTGCTCAGTCCAAAAGTTATGGCAGCCTCTCACTTCTGGTACCAAAACCTGTTCCAGTTATGATTTCAACTTACTCCAAAGCTTAGTGATAAAAATAATGGTATTATTATGCTCACAGATTCTGTGAGGCAGAAATTCAGACAGGATAGAGCACTGTTTCACAATGCCTGGGCCTTATAAAAAGGTGATATTAAAATGGTCATTAATCTGAAACTACCAAAAAAGTGCCTAAACATTTCTTCTCCATGTGGCTTGGGTTTCCTCATGGCATGGCAACATCAGCGTAACTAGCCTTCTTACATGGCACCTCAGCATTAAGCACAAGTATTCCAGTGCACAAGTTAGAGGCACACAGCCTTCAGGACCAAGCCTCGGAAGTTACACAGCATCACTTCTATACACTCTTTGAAGAAGAGAATAAGGACAGGAGACAGCACTGTGGTCATTTTTGGAAAATAAAATCCTCTAATTTATCAAGAAATAAATGGTGAAGAAGACCAAAGTACTATTGTCAACTACGCATAATGACGGAAGAAGTAATGTCTACAACACATATCTTTGCTGCCTCTCAAAACCCTATTAAAATAACAGGGAAAAAATAAAAAGATAAATCCAAAGGGCAGAAAAATATCAGCAATGGAAAGAGAAAACTAGTTGATACCTATTCCAATGGTCTGATCTGGGCAGATTTTGCTAGGAGATGACTATGGAGATAAAGACATACTGTCTCATCCCTAGTTACAGTTTGTCTGCCATCTCCACCCAACTTTCCCTTTCTCTCTTTCCTCTTCTAGGAAGATAATAACTTTAGCCCAGGAAGATGGCGGAAGAGTAAGACGCGGAGATCACCTTCCTTCCCACAGATACAGTAGGAATACATCTACACGTGGAACTGCTCCTATGGAACACCCACTGAACGCTGGCAGAAAACGTCAGACCTCCCAAAAGGCAAGAAACTCCCCACGTACTTGGGTAGGGCAAAAGAAAAAAGAAATAACAGAGACAAAAGAATAGGGACGGGACCTGCACCAGTGGGAGGGAGCCGTGAAGGAGGAAAGGTTTCCACGCACTAGGAAGCCCCTTCGCGGGCGGAGACTGCGGGTGGCAGAGGGGGGAAGCTTCGGAGCCACGGAGGAGAGCACAGCCACAAGGGTGCGGAGGGCAAAGTGGAGAGACTCCCGCACAGAGACTCGGCGCCGAGCAGCACTCACCAGCCCGAGAGGATCCTCTGCTCACCCGCCGGGGCGGGCGGGGCTGGGAGCTGAGGCTCGGGCTTCAGTCGGATCGCAGGGAGAGGACTGGGGTTGGCAGCGTGAACACAGCCTGAAGGGGTTAGTGCACCACAGCTAGCCGGGAGGGAGTCCGGAAAAAAGTCTGCAGCTGCCGAACAGGCAAGAGACTTTTTCTTCCCTCTTTGTTTCCTGGTGCGCGAGGAGAGTGGATTCAGTGTGCCACCTAAACGAACTCCAGAGACGGGCGCGAGCCGCGATGATCAGCGCGGGCCCCAGAGATGGGCGTGAGACGCTAAGGCTGCTGCTGCCGCCACCAAAAAGCCTGTGTGCGAGCACAGGTCACTCTCCACACCGCCCCTCCCAGGAGCCGGTGCAGCCCGCCACCGCCAGGCTCCCGTGATCCAGGGACAACTTTCCCGGGAGAACGCACAACGCGCCTCAGGCTGGTGCAACGTCACGCCGGCCTCTGCCGCTGCAGGTTCGCCCCGCCTCCTCTGTACCCCTCCCTCCCCCCGGCCTGAGTGAGCCAGAGCCCCCGAAGCAGCTGCTCCTTTAACCCCGTTCTGTCTGGGTGGGGAACAGACGCCCTCAGGCGACCTACACGCAGAGGCGGGTCCAAATCCAAAGCTGAACCCCAGGAGCTGTGCGAACAGGGAAGAGAAAGGGAAATCTCGCCCGGGAGCCTCAGGAGCAGCGGATTAAAACTCCACAAACAACCTGATGTGCCTGCATCTGTTGAATACCTGAATAGACAACGAATCATCCCAAATTCAGGAGGTGGACTTTGGGAGCAGGATATATTAATTTTTCCCCTTTTCCTTTTTTTGTGAGTGTATATGTATATGCTTCTGGGTGAGATTTTGTCTGTATAGCTTTGCTTTATAATAGCTTTATTTTACTTCACTATATTATATCCTCTTTCTTTCTTTCTTTCTATTTCTTCTCCCTTTTACTCTGAGCCAGGTGGATGAAAGGCTCTTGGTGCTCCAGCCAGGCATCAGGGCCGTGCCTCTGAGGTGGGAGAGCCAACTTCAGGACACAGGTCCACAAGAGACCTCCCAGCTCCACGTAATACCAGACGGCAAAAATCTCTCAGAGATCTCCATCTCAACATCAAGACCCAGCTTCACTCAACGACCAGCAAGCTACAGTGCTGGACACCCTATGCCAAACAACTAGCAAGACAGGAACACAGCCCCATCCATTAGCAGAGAGGCTGCCTAAAATCATAATAAGGCCACAGACACCCCAAAACACACCACCAGATGTGGACGTGCCCACCAGAAAGACAATATCCAGCCTCATCCACCAGAACTCAGGCACTTGTTCCCTCCACCAGGAAGCCTACACAACCCACTGAGCCAACCTTAGCCACTGGGGACAGATACCAAAAACAACGGGAACTACGAACCTGCAGCCTGTGAAAAGGAGACCCCAAACACAGTAAGATAAGCAAAATGAGACAACAGAAAAACACACAGCAGATGAAGCAGCAGGGTCAAAACACACCAGACCTAACAAATGAAGAGGAAATAGGTAGTCTACCTGAAAAAGAATTCAGAATAATGATAGTAAGGATGATCCAAAATCTTGGAAATAGAATAGACAAAATGCAAGAAACATTTAAGAAGGACGTAGAAGAACTAAAGAGGAACCAAGCAACAATGAAAGACACAATAAATGAAATTAAAAATACTCTAGATGGGATCAATAGCAGAATAACTGAGGCAGAAGAAACGATAAGTGACCTGGAAGATAAAATGGTGGAAATAACTACTGCAGAGCAGGATAAAGAAAAAAGAATGAAAAGAACTGAGGACAGTCTCAGAGACCTCTGGGACAACATTAAACGCACCAACATTCGAATTATAGGGATCCCAGAAGAAGAAGAGAAAAAGAAAGGAACTGAGAAAATATTTGAAGAGATTATAGTTGAAAACTTCCCTAATATGGGAAAGGAAATAGTTAATCAAGTCCTGGAAGCACAGAGAGTCCCATACAGGATAAATCCAAGGAGAAACACGCCAAGACACATATTAATCAAACTGTCAAAAATTAAATATAAAGAAAACATATTAAAAGCAGCAAGGGAAAAACAACAAATAACACACAAGGGAATCCCCATAAGGTTAACATCTGATCTTTCAGCAGAAACTCTGCAAGCCAGAAGGGAGTGGCAGGATATACTTAAAGTGATGATGGAGAAAAACCTACAGCCAAGATTACTCTACCCAGCAAGGATCTCATTCAGATTCGATGGAAAAATTAAAACCTTTACAGACAAGAAAAAGCAGAGAGAGTTCAGCACCACCAAACCAGCTTTACAACAAATGCTAAAGGAACTTCTCTAGGCAAGAAACACAAGAGAAGGAAAACACCTACAATAACAAACCCAAAACATTTAAGAAAATGGGAATAGGAACATACATATCGATAATTACCTTAAATGTAAGTGGATTAAATGCTCCCACCAAAAGACACTGACTGGCTGAATGGATACAAAAACAAGACCCATCTATATACTGTCTACAAGAGACCCACTTCAGACCTAGAGACACTTACAGACTGAAAGTGAGGGGATGGAAAAAGATATTCCATGCAAATGGAAATCAAAAGAAATCTGGAGCAGCAATTCTCATACCAGACAAAATAGACTTTAAAATAAAGACTATTACAAGAGACAAAGAAGGACACTATATAATGATCAAGGGATCGATCCAAGAGGAAGGTATAACAATTGTAAATATTTATGCACCCAACATAGGAGCACCTCAATACATAAGGCAAATACTAACAGCCATAAAAGGGGAAATCGACAGCAACACAATCATAGTAGGGTACTTTAACACCCCACTTTCACCAATGGACAGATCATCCAAAATGAAAATAAATAAAAAAACACAAGCTTTAAATGATACATTAAACAAGATGGACTTAATTGATATTTATAGGACATTCCACCCAAAAACAACAGAATACACATTTTTCTCAAGTGCTCATGGAACATTCTCCAGGATAGATCATATCTTGGGTCACAAATCAAACCTTGGTAAATTTAAGAAAATTGAAATCGTATCAAGTATCTTTTCCGACCACAACGCTATGAGACTAGATATCAATTACAGGAAAAGATCTGTAAAAAATACAAACACATGGAGGCTACACAATACACTACTTAATAACGAAGTGATCACTGAAGAAATCAAAGGGGAAATCAAAAAATACCTAGAAACAAATGACAATGGAGACACGACAACCCAAAACCTATGGGACGCAGCAAAAGCAGTGCTAAGAGGGAAGTTTATAGCAATACAAGCCTACCTCAAGAAACAGGAAACATCTCGAATAAACAACCTAACCTTGCACCTAAAGCAATTAGAGAAAGAAGAACAAAAAAACCCCAAAGCTAGCAGAAGGAAAGAAATCATAAAGATCAGGGCAGAAATAAATGAAAAAGAAATGAAGGAAACAATAGCAAAAATCAATGAAACTAAAAGCTAGTTCTTTGAGAAGATAAACAAAATTGATAAACCATTAGTCAGACTCATCAAGAGAAAAAGGGAGAAGACTCAAATCAATAGAATTAGAAATGAAAAAGGAGAAGTAACCACTGACACTGCAGAAATACAAAAGATCATGAGAGATTACTACAAGCAACTCTATGCCAATAAAATGGACAACCTGGAAGAAATGGACAGATTCTTAGAAATGCACAAACTGCCGAGACTCAACCAGGAAGAAATAGAAAATATGAACAGACCAATCACAAGCACTGAAATTGAAACTGTGATTAAAAACCTTCCAACAAACAAAAGCCCAGGACCAGATGGCTTTACAGGTGAATTCTATCAAACATTTAGAGAAGAGCTAACACCTATCCTTCTCAAACTCTTCCAAAATATTGCAGAGGGAGGAACACTCCCAAACTCATTCTACGAGGCCACCATCACCCTGATACCAAAACCAGACAAAGATGTCACAAAGAAAGAAAACTACATGCCAATATCACTGATGAACATAGATGCAAAAATCCTCAACAAAATACTAGCAAACAGAATCCAACAGCACATTAAAAGGATCATACACCATGATCAAGTGGGGTTTATCCCAGGAATGCAAGGATTCTTCAATATACGCAAATCAATCAATGTGATACACCATATTAACAAATTGAAGGAGAAAAACCATATGATCATCTCAATAGATGCAGAGAAAGCTTTCAACAAAATACAACACCCATTTATGATAAAAGCCCTGCAGAAAGTAGGCACAGAGGGAACTTTCCTCAACATAATAAAGGCCATATATGACAAACCCACAGCCAACATTGTCCTCAATGGTGAAAAACTGAAACCATTTCCACTAAGATCAGGAACAAGACAAGGTTGCCCACTCTCACCACTATTATTCAACATAGTTTTGGAAGTGTTAGCCACAACAATCAGAGAAGAAAAAGAAACAAAAGGAATCCAAATCAGAAAAGAAGAAGTAAAGCCGTCACTGTTTGCAGATGACATGATACTATACATAGAGAATCCTAAAGATGCTACCAGAAAACTCCTAGAGCTAATCAATGAATTTGGTAAAGTAGCAGGGTACAAAATTAATGCACAGAAATCTCTTGCATTTCTATACACTAATGATGAAAAATCTGAAAATGAAATTAAGAAAACACTCCCGTTTACCATTGCAACAAAAAGAATAAAATATCTAGGAATAAACCTACCTAAGGAGACAAAAGACCTGTATGCAGAAAATTATAAGACACTGATGAAAGAAATTAAAGATGATACAAATAGATGGAGACATATACCATGTTCTTGGATTGGAAGAATCAACATTGTGAAAATGACTCTACTACCCAAAGCAATCTACAGATTCAATGCAATCCCTATCAAACTACCACTGGCATTTTTCACAGAACTAGAACAAAAAATTTCACAATTTGTATGGAGACACAAAAGACCCCAAATAGCCAAAGCAATCTTGAGAATGAAAAATGGAGCTGGGGGAATCAGGCTCCCTGACTTCAGATTATATTACAAAGCTACAGTAATCAAGACAGTTTGGTACTGGCACAAAAACAGAAATATAGATCAATGGAACAGAACAGAAAGCCCAGAGATAAACCCACGCACATATGGTCACCTTATCTTTGATAAAGGAGGCAAGCATATACAGTGGAGAAAAGACAGCCTCTTCAATAAGTGGTGCTGGGAAAATTGGACAGATACATGTAAAAGTATGAAATTAGAACACTCCCTGACACCATGCACAAAAATAAACTCAAAATGGATTAAAGACCTAAGTGTAAGGCCAGACACTATCAAACTCTTAGAGGAAAACATAGGCAGAACACTCTATGACATACATCACAGCAAGATTCTTTTTGAACCAGCTCCCAGAGAAATGGAAATAAGAACACAAATAAACAAATGGGACCTAATGAAACTTAAAAGCTTTTGCACAGTAAAGGAAACCATAAACAGGACCAAAAGACAACCAGCAGAATGGGAGAAAATATTTGCAAATGAAGCAACTGACAAAGGATTAATCTCCAAGATTTACAAGCAGCTCATGCAGCTCAATAACAAAAAAATGAACAACCCAATCCAAAAATGGGCAGAAGACCTAAATAGACATTTCTCCAAAGAAGATATACAGATGGCCAACAGACACATGAAAGAATGCTCAACATCATTAATCATTAGAGAAATGCAAATCAAAACTACAATGAGGTATCGCCTCACACCGGTCAGAATGGCCATCATCAAAAAATCTAGAAACAATAAATGCTGGAGAGGGTGTGGAGGAAAGGGAACCCTCTTGCACTGTTGGTGGGAATGCAAATTGATACAGCCACGATGGAGAACAGTATGGAGGTTCCTTAAAAAACTACAAATAGAACTACCATACGACCCAGCAATCCCACTACTGGGCATATACCCTGAGAAAACCATAGTTCAAAAAGAGTCATGTACCAAAATGTTCACTGCAGCTCTATTTACAATAGCCAGGACATGGAAGCAACCTAAATGTCCATCGACAGATGAATGGATAAAGAAGATGTGGCACATATATACAATGGAATATTACTCAGCCATAAAAAGAAATGAAATGGAGGTATTTGTAATGAGGTGGATGGAGTTAGAGTCTGTCATACAGAGTGAAGTAAGTCAGAAAGAGAAAAACAAATACAGTATGCTAACACATATATATGGAATCTAAGGAAAAAAAAAAAAAAAAGGCCATGAAGAACCTAGTGGCAAGACGGGAATAAAGACACAGACCTACTAGAGAATGGACTTGAGGATATGGGGAGGGGGAGGGGTGAGATGTGACAGGGTGAGAGAGTGTCATGGACATATATACACTACCAAGTGTAAAACAGATAGCTAGTGGGAAGCAGCCGCATAGCACAGGGAGATCAGCTCGGTGCTTTGTGACCACCTAGAGGGGTGGGATGGGGAGGGTGGGAGGGAGGGAGATGCAAGAGGGAAGAGATATGGGAACATATGTATATATATAACTGATTCACTTTGTTATAAAGCAGAAACTAATACACCATTGTAAAGCAATTATACTTCAATACAGATGTTTAAAAAAAAAAAACTTTAGCCCAACTGCTCTGAAAACAGAATCATGGTAGAGGATGAGAGCCAATCACTTAATATATGAAATAGCATCTCCAAGTGCATACCTTACAGTGAGGTTTTATTTTTATGAAGGAGGAGGTGAGTGAATAAGGAATAACTAAACACATACATACATACATAAAAAAGAAAAGAAACAGGATTTACTGAGATTCTGTATAGAAGAAGTTAGACCAATGACCCCAAGCCCAACCCCAAATGCCTAGGTGATTATCTCTCCACTACTCAACAGAAGGTATGTTTATTCTCTAAAGCAGCAGTTCTCAAACTGTGGTCTGGGTACTACTAATGGGTCCCTGAAACCCTTTCTTACCTTACCAGTCGCTAAGGTAAGAACTATTTTCATAATAATACTAAGATGTGACTTGCCTTTTCCATTCTCATTCTCTCATGAGTACAGAATGTAATTTTCCAAGAACTACATTACATGTGATATAGAAACAGACTGAATGCAGAAGCAAATAGGGAAACCCAGCTATCCTCCACAAAGGCAGGCATTAAATTTACAAAAATTTAAAACAATGCCAATTCTTCTATTTTGTTTCAGAAATATTTTCATAGAATTATGTTAGTCTTAAAATTACAATATAAAATTAAAATATAATTAGATTATTATTTTATAATGAATATTTTAAATCTTCAATTTTTTTTAACATATTGAATTTTGATAGATATAATCCACATAAACAAAAGCTCTTTGGGATCCACAATAGTTTTTAAGATTATAAAGGGAACTTGAGAACAAAAGTTTCCAATCCACTGCTCTAGAGAAATTATACCAGAAATAAGAGAGGCTCCTAATTTGGTAATGCCAAGCGCAACAGAAGGCCTGGGTAACATACTGTGCTCAAAATCTGGAGACAAAATGAAATTCTGTACATGGAATCCATCGACCTGTTTCCTAATTTAGCTCCCAGATTGACAGCCTGGCATATATCCACCAAGCAGTAGATGAGAGGATTGTTAGCAGGGAAAACAGACCAAAGAGAAACCAACATAACAAAATGCTTTGCTCCTGTCAGATCATCCCTCAGCCCTTGAATGGAGAAGTTCCACTCATTGTTTTAAGTCCCTTCATTAATCAACATGAGCGGACAAAAAAAAAAAAAAAAAAAAAGATATTTGAGGAAAATCTCAGAACAAAACCAACAGTGCAAAGGGCAAAATAAAACTTAACATTTTTGCATCACTGAAACAAAACACAGATCTATAAAAAGTAACCATAGCGAGATGAAAGATCCTTTCTCAGATGAGTAGGTGGCTCTCCTAAGTCAAAGGGATCTTGTGAACCATCATGTATTCTGATGTATACACAATCTAAGTATGAAGCGTGTCCTGGTTGACAGAGAAAAGAAAAAAGCCTTTCATATGTGTGCCTTTACTTTCTTTTTCCTACCATACTGTATTTTTAACCTTTATTGAAGTATTTTATGAGTATACAAGAGTCTTTTGAACACATTCAATTATCTCAGCCTGTGTAATTGCTGCAGTGTGTTAGGTCAAGTAGCTGAGAGTGCTTCTAACAGCTTGCCCAATAGGTTGAGTAAAATGTGGACTCAATGGTGTCCTACATTGAAAACGAGATGTCCAAAATTCTATTTGTATAATATAGAACAATGATTCTCAAATAGTGGCCCCCAGACCAGCAGCACCAGCATTACCTAGGGACTGCTTAAAATTAAAATTCTCAGGCCACCTCCAGAAGGAGGAGAAACTCTGGCAGTGGGACCCAGAAATCTGTGTTTTAACAAATCCTCCAGGAGATATGATATATGTAAAAGTTTGAAAACCCCTGATATAGAAGAAATCCAAAGCCATTGAGATATAACAATCACGTGTATTTATTATGTGACCTGTTCACTGATTCCCTAGTCCCCAAGGAACATCCAAAGAACATTCTCTTCACAGCTGACTTAAGAAATACACTGGAGCAAAGACTCTGTAGTGACTTAATAGCATGCCAGGAATTAAAGTGAAATGTGCTGTCTTTATTCTGGGCTCACTATAATCATTAAGAATGATGGGGGGACTTCCTTGGTGGTCCAGTGGTAAAGAATCCGCCTTCCAATGCAGGGGATGCAGGTTTGATCCCTGGTCAGAGAACTAAGATCCCACATGGCACAGGGCAACTAAGCCTGCACACTACAACTGCTGAGCTCACGCCTCAACGAGAGAGCCCGTGTGCTGCAAACTAATAAGCCCACGTGCTCTGGACCCCGTGTGCCACAACTACAGAGCCCACGCACCCTGGAGCCCGCACCACCACTAGAGAGAAAACCTGCACGCCACAACTAGAGAAAACCTGCATGCCACAACAAAAAGATCCTGCATGCCGCAACTAAGACTGGACGCAGCCAAAAATATGAAGAAAATAAATAAATAAATATTTTTTAAAAAAGAATGATAGGGATTTCTTCAGGAGAGGTAGCTAAGATGGCAGAGTAGAACACTGAAGTCACCTCCTCCCATAGACACACCAAAATTACAACTACTTACAGGAGCAACCATCTATAGTATCAACCTGAAGACTAGCAGAGAATATTTTCAACAACTAAAGACATATAGATAGAAACTCAACGACACAGGTAGGAGGAGTGGAAACATGGTATAGTGAGGACCCATACCCCCACATCAGCAACCCACAAACAAGAGGAATATTACAATCACAGAGATCTCCTCCTTGAGGAGTGAGGTATCTGAGCTCCACATTGGGCTCCCCAGCCTAAGGGTACTGCACAGGGAAAATGAGGCCCCAGAACACCTGGCTTTGAAAACCAACAGGGTTTTTGTTTGGAGAGCCAGAGAGCTATAGGAAACAGAGACTTGATGCTTAAAGGTCACATGCAAAATCTCACACGCTCTGTATCCCAGCACATTGGCAATGATCTGAAAGGACCCACTTGCTAATCTTGGAGTCTCCCAGAGAGATAGGAGGCAACAAGGAACTCCCCCTGGGGACACAGATGCTGGCAGCAGCCATTTGGAGACCTTGTTCTACCACGAGGACACTGGTACTAGCAAGCACCATTTTGGATCCTCCCTCTAGCCTATAAGTGTTGGTGGCTTACCTGCCCACCAGCAGGCTAGCACAAAACCTGAGCTCCCACAGGTCCCATAGCCAGCTACTTCAGGAGCCAGCCCCAGGTACCGACAGGCAGGCACCAGCCCCCAAACTCCAGTCAACACAGAAAGCCCTGCAAGGATTAAGGCCTGCCCTAGCCCCAAGCTGCCCCAGGCCACACAGACAGTGTAGGATCATGAACTACCCTCCTGTGGACCAGCACTAGCCCCAAGCCCCCTTGGGCCACATAGCCAACCACACAGAAAGCCTACCCCATCCTCCAGCAGGCCTAGAGCCACCTGATACACCGCCTTGCAGCCCACTGGGCCAGAGGACACCACCACCTACCATTGTGCCCACAGTAGTTGGCCCTGCCACAACAGAAGGGCCCATGCAGCACACACAGGGAGCACTCTTAGAGCATATGGCTCTGGTGACCAGAGGGGAACATGCTGCTGGGTCCCATAGCACATCTGCTACATCAGACTACTTCTCCGAGATCAGGAAACATAACTAACCTACCAGACGTATAAACACAGAAAACTGAGCTGTCCAATGGTAAAACAAAAAACAAGGGAATTCCAGGCTTGGCTGTGAGAGTACTTGGAATTAGACTTACCCTCCTATTAGAAACCACTGGACACAAAACCTAGAGAGAATATATAAAACTGTTTGCAAGCACCCATGAAGGGTTGCAATCCATGAGAAAGGGGACACACATGAAAGAATCCCTACATTCACCCAAGTTCTCTCCCTAGGAAAATTACATGGACCACAGTTCAAGAAATGTAGGCCAAGCGCAGAACAGTAATTTTGCTGAATTAAGGATGTGGAAATCAAAGTTCAAGGTGCCGTGTGGTAGCTGGAATTTGGATGCCATAGTGAGGGCCAGAAAGAGTGAACCCCATTGGCTTGCATGGTAATTCCCCAGGTCCTTAGCCAAATCCTAAGATGCATATTTATAGGGCAAGACTCTAGTTGGTGTGGTTGTGTTAAAAGGTTAAAATTGAGAAGAAATTCTGGAGGCAACAAAGTGCTTAAAAGATTTTGCATTTCAGGTCAAACTAGAGTATAAGCACCCTGTAAAACAACCTGGGCATTCAGCAGTTGAGACCCAAGAAAGCTTATGCCACAGAAGTGGGGACCATGAATAAAGAGGAAAAATAAAACTGAATTAGATATGTCCTTAAACTAAATCTTGATAGAATCCAAGTGATCCATTAGCAATTTATGTACCTACCAGAACAAAAACTTCCTCGGTGGAAGTAGAAAGTAACTCGTAATCTATCAATTCAAATATTCTTAGTACGGACGCTCTCCCTATTTGTTCAACAGACTGATAATACTGGAATCTACAGAATTTGAACCTTTACATCTTATGTGAAGAAGTGTTTCAAACATTTCTGGACAAATCTTATTTTGTATTTCTGGAAGAATGTAACTCTTTTAGGCCACATAACATCAATGGTCCCAAGTTGAATATTCTTGAGAAATTTGTTTCTTATTATGCCATTTGACACTTCAAATCAGTGATCATCTTCCTATGATATTTAAAACAACTACATTAAGGTTGTGAAAGAAACTGCTTTCTTGCTTTTTGGAGTCTAGTTCATATACGTGTAATTACTTGAATATTGTTTGAAATCACTAACATGGCAGGTAGTTCCCACTGATTCAGATGATCCAATGTAATCTCATTCAGGAGGCTTGAAACATTAATGGTTTAGTCTTGGGAATTTTAACAGTTTACTGTCATCGTCTGACAAAATCAACAGCTGGCACAACTTCTGAAGATGTGGTTTCAGTCTGTGTGAGTTCATACTGCATGTTTATTTTGGACAGTCTTCTGTTAAGCATGGTGTTTATACTGGTTTAAATAAAATATTAACATGAAAAAAAAAACCTCAAGAAAAAAACAACATAACCCCAAAGCTACTACAATATACATCCACATCATCCACAATGTAATTTAAAAAATTAAAGCAGGAGGACTTCCCTGG
Organism: Balaenoptera borealis; assembly: GCF_965194805.1. Classification (NCBI taxonomy): domain Eukaryota; kingdom Metazoa; phylum Chordata; class Mammalia; order Artiodactyla; family Balaenopteridae; genus Balaenoptera; species Balaenoptera borealis. The sequence continues at coordinate 76,005,978 of NC_138871.1, forward strand.
TGGCGCAGTGGTTAAGAATCCACCTGCCAAGGCAGAGTACACAGGTTCGAGCCCTGGTCCAGGAAGATACCACATGCTGCGGAGCAACTAAGCCCACGTGCCACAACTACTGAGGCTGCTGTGCTCTAGAGCCTGCGAGCCACAACTACTGAAGCCCGCATGCCTAGAGCTCATGCTTGGCAACAAGGGAAGCCACCGCAATGAGAAGCCTATGCACTGCAACAAAGTGTAGCCCCCACTCGCCTCAACTAAAGAAAGCCTGTGCACAGCAACAAAGACCCAATGCAGCCAAAAATAGATAAATAAATTTATAAAGAAAAATGAAAGCAGGAAAAAGTGATCAATAAGCAAGAGAAAATAATCAGTTAAATCAGGAATCTATTCATGATAAAACTCTCAATAAACTCAGAACAGAAAGGACTTTCTCAACCTGATTAAGAGTTAAGATACCTATGACAAATATCATACATAATGGTGAAAAGCCAGAAAACCTTTCCTCTAATATAGACTACAAAACATGGATGCCCGCTCTCACAACTTCTTTTCAACAATATATTGAAAGTTGTATCTACTGTAATCTGATAAGAAAAATAAAAACAAGCATCAAAACTGGAAAGGGAAGATTAAATTTTTAATTTATTTGCAAATGACACTATCCTGTATGCAGAAAATCCAAAGGAACACACACATGCACCCATAAACACATGTACAAATTAGAACAAATGAACAAATACAGAAAGGTCACCAGACACAAGATCTTAATTAAAAATCAACTGTATTCCTATAGATGAACAATGAACAACTGGAAAAATGAAATAAAAACTTTAGGATCAAAAGAAGAAAATATTTAGAAATAAAAAAAGTTCAAGACTTGTGCACTAAAAATTACAAACACTGTTGAGGGAAATTAAATAACAAATGGAGAAATATTCCCTGTTCACAAATTGGAAGACTCAATACTGTTAAGATAGCAACTCTCTCCAAATTAGTCTACAGATTCAACCAACTGCTATAAAAGTTCTAGCTGGCTGTTTTGTGGAAATTTACCAGATGATCCTCAAATTCATAAGGAAATGTAATGGAGCCAAAGGAGCCAAAAAGGACTTACCTTTCTGATTTCAAAAATACTCCAAAACTATAATAATCAAAGCAGTGAGGTACTGGCATGAGACTAGTCATATATATAATGGAATAGAATTAAGAGTCCACAAATAAATCCTTACACTTTTGGTTAATTGATTCTGACAAAGGTTCCATGACAACTCAGTGAACAAAGAATAGTCTTTTTTTAAAGATTTTTTTTTTGATGTGGACCATTTTTAAAGTCTTTATTGAATTTGTTACAATATTGTTTCTGTTTTATGTTTTGGTTTTTTTGTCTGCGAGTCATGTGGGAACTTATTTCCCTGACCAGGGATCGAACCCACATCCCCTGCCTTGGAAGGCGAAGTCATAACCACTGGACCACCAGGGAAGTCGCAGAGTAGTCTTTTTTTTTTTTTAATAAATGGTTGTAAAAACTGGATATCCACCTGCAAAAGAGTGAAGTTAGACCCCACATCACACCATATATAAAATTAACTCAAATTAGGTCAAAGGCCTAAATATAAGAGCTAAAATTATAACTCTTAGAAAAACCCATGTAAATCTTCACCATCTTGGATTAGACAATGATTTGTTATATATGACACTGAAAGCAAAAGTGACAATAGAAAAAACAGGTACACTGAACTCTACCAAAATTAAAAACACTTATGCTTCAAAAGCACATCAATCAAGAAAGTGAAAAAATAACCTACAGAATGGGGAAAAATATTTGTAAATCATATAAAAGATGTGGGCCTTGTAACCAGAATATATAAAGAACTCTTGTTACTCAACAAGACAAAAATAATGGTGAAAAAATTTGGACATATTTATTCAAAAAAGATATACAAAATGACTAATAACCACATGACAAAATGCCCAATATCATTAGTCATTAGTGAAATGCAAATTAAAACCAGAAAATAACATTTCACATATACTAATGTAGCAAGAATAAAAATGACAGGTAATAAATATTGACAAGGATACAGAGAACCAGGTACACACACATGACCAGGAGAAATGTAAAAATGGTACAGTCACTTTGGAAAACAGTTCAGTGACTCTTTAAATGTTAAACATGAATTTACCATAGGATCCAGTAATTCTACTCAGGTACATATCCAAGAGAAATGAACATATATATTCACATAAATGCTTGCATACATCATTTTAGCAGCATTAATCATAATAGTTGAAACTTAGAAAGAGCCAAAACTTAGTATATTCACACAATGAAATACAGGATTAACAATAAATGTGCAGCAGGAATGATACTGGATGATAAAAATGTTATAAAAATTATTTATGATGATAGTCCACAATTTTTTTAATTACCAAAAAAAATCATTGAATTGCACACCTGAAAAGGATACATGATATGAAAACATGCCTCTGTTTTTTAAAATAGCAAAATATGAAAATCAAAGAAAGACAAAAACTAAAAAAATTCACTATTAGAACCAAATTAACATAAATTAAAAGATATTAGAAAATAACTTCAAAAATGAAAACACTTCAAAATTTACAGGCTGCAGCTGAAGAATGCTTAAAAACAAGTTTGTTATGGAAATGATTAATACTATAAAAAAAGGTTTAATATAATCTAAGTGTACTTCCCTGGTGGTGCAGTGGTTAAGAATCCACCTGCTAATGCAGGGGACACAGGTTTGAGCCCTGGTCTGGGAAGATCCCACATGCTGTGGAGCAACTAAGCCCATGCACCACAACTACTGAGCCTGCGAGCCACAGCTACTGAAGCCCGCATACCTAGAGCCCATGCTCCACAACAAGAAAAGCCACCAAGATGAAAAGCCCGCACACTGCAACGAAGAGTAGCCCCTGCTCGCTGCAAGTAGAGAAAGCCCACACGCAGCAACGAAGACCCAACACAACCAAAAATAAATTAATAAATTAATAAAAAATAAAATAAAATAAAATAATCTAAGTCTCGACCTCATGAAGCTAGAAAAGAAAAGCAAATCAAACACAGACTGGACAGCTACATGTAAAAGAATGAAATTAGAACACTCCCTAACACCATACACAAAAATAAACTCAAAATGTATTAAAGACCTAAATGTAAGGCCAGACACTATCAAACTCTTAGAGGAAAACATAGGCAGAACACTCTATGACATAAATCACAGCAAGATCCTTTTTGACCCACCTCCTAGAAAAATGAAAATAAAAACAAAAATAAACAAATGGGACCTAATGAAACTTAAAAGCTTTTGCACAGCAAAGGAAACCATAAACAAGATGAAAAGACAACCCTCAGAATGGGAGAAAATATTTGCAAATGAAGCAACTGACAAAGGATTAATCTCCAAAATTTACAAGCAGCTCATGCAGCTCAATATCAAAAAAACAAACAACCCAATCCAAAAATGGGCAGAAGACCTAAATAGACCTTTCTCTAAAGAAGATATACAGATTGTCAACAAACACATGAAAGGATACTCAACATCATTAATCATTAGAGAAATGCAAATCAAAACTACAATGAGGTATCACCTCACACCGGTCAGAATGGCCATCATCAAAAAATCTAGAAACAATAAATGCTGGAGAGGGTGTGGAGAAAAGGGAACCCTCTTGCACTGTTGGTGGGAATGTAAATTGATACAGCCACGATGGAGAACAGTATGGAGGTTCCTTAAAAAACTAAAAATAGAACTACCATACTACCCAGCAATCCCACTACTGGGCATATACCCTGAGAAAACCATAATTCAAAAGAGTCATGTACCAAAATGTTCACTGCAGCTCTATTTACAATAGCCAGGACATGGAAGCAACCTAAGTGTCCATCAACAGGTGAATGGATAAAGAAGATGTGGCACATATATACAATGGAATATTACTCAGCCATAAAAAGAAATAAAATTGATTTATCTGTAGTGAGGTGAATAGACCTAGAGTCTGTCATACAGAGTGAAGTAAGTCAGAAAGAAAAAAACAAATACCGTATGCTAACACATATATATGGAATCTTAAAAAAAAAAAAAAAAAATCTCATGGAGAACCTAAGGGCAAGATGGGAATAAAGACGCAGACCTACTAGAGAATGGACTTGAGGATACGGGGATGGGGAAGGGTAAGCTGGGACAAAGTGAGAGAGTGGCATGGACATATATACAGTAACAAACGTAAAATAGATAGCTAGTGGGAAGCAGCCGCATGACACAGGGAGATCAGCTCAGTGCTTTGTGACCACCTAGAAGGGTGGGATAGGGAGGGTGGGAGGGAGGGAGACACAAGAGGGAAGAGATACGGGGACATATGTATATGTATAACTGATTCACTTTGTTATAAAGCAGAAACTAACACACCATTGTAAAGCAATTATACTCTAATAAAGAAGTTAAAAACAAAAATCAAACAGAGTTAAGAGAGGAAAAAGAAAAATCAAAGCAGAAACAGTGAAATAGAAAAAAAAATAGAAACAATGAAACTTCTTTGAAAAGATCAATAATGATAAATCATTAGCAAGACCAAGACAAAAGAAATGAGAGAGAGGATTCTCAGAAGATGGTGTAGTAGGAAGCACCAGGACTCCATCTCCCCACATGAACAACAACTGCACTGGCCAAATCTGTCTGATGTAATTATTTTGGAACCCTAAAGGATACTGAATGCTTTCAACAGCCAAGCAAAGGTTTGGATGGTGAACTGCGGTTAAGTGCAGTCAATTTCAGCTCTTAGCACAAAAGTTCTCCCCATTCTCCACATCCCAGCCCCTGGCAGGCAGCCCTACAATGTTTCCTAGAGCAAAGCAGCTTGCAGGAACCAGGGTAGGCAATATGAGGGATCTGTGCTCTGATCACTAATTGCTGTTTCTAATCATGGAGGTGCAGACACAGAAGTAAGAAGCCACTACTGCAAGGGCCTCCCCATTCAGCTGAAACAAATTCCAGATTTAAAAGGCCAGAACCTTTCTATTTTCCTTTATTTCCCCCTTCACTTTCCTCTTTTTCTTCTTTTGGGAGCCAGGCATTTAAGGACTAGGGGAGCCAAAAGCAACTGCATATACAGGCGAGTTTAAAAAGTCACCGCACAAGCCCAGGGAAGGGCTCGGGCTCAGAAAAGACCTGAGAGACCTTACGTCGATCCCACACACAGAGACAGCCCACCACCACAAGAAGCAAACCCTGGGCAAGAGGGAGAATCTGATTTCCAGATTTACCATATTAAAGGATTTAAATGTCCAGTTTCCAACAAAAAAACACAAAGCATACAAAGAAACAAGAAAGCATGGCCCATTCAAAGAAAAATCAAAAGAAACCACCCCTGAGACAGATGAGAAAGACCAGGTGGTGGGCCCAATAAACAGACTTTAAAACAACTGTCTTAAAGATGCTAAAAGAACTAAAGAAAGACGTGGAAAAATTCAAGAAAATGTATGAACATAATGGCAATAAGTAGATAGAAAACATTATAACACACCAAATATAAATTCTGGAGCCGAAAAGTACAATAACTGAAATGAAAAATTCACTAGAGGGATTCAAAAGCACATTTGAGCAGGCAAAAGAATCAGTTAACTTGAATACAGGACAACTGAAATAATCAAGTCTAGGAAACAAACAAAAAAGACTAACAAAAGTAAACAGAGCATTAGGAACCTATGGAACATCATCAAGACCATGAACATACACATTGTGGAAGTCCCAAAGGAGAAAAGAAGATATATTATTTGAAAAAATAATGGTCAAAACTTCCCAAATTTGATGGAAAATATGAATATAAACATCTAAGAAGCTTAACAGTCTAAGTCTTCGGTAAACTCAAAGAGACCCACACTGCAGCACGTTGTAATCAAACTGTCAAAAGCCAGAGACAAGGAGAGAATCCTGAAAGCAGCAAGAGAGAAGCAACTCATCACATACTAGGGATATTCAATAAGATTATCAGCAGATTCCTTATCAGACACTTTGGAGGCCAGAAAGCAGTGGGCTGACATATTCACAGAGCTGAAAGAAAAAAAAAACAAAAACTGTCAACAAGAATCTTGGGACTTCCCTGGTGGCACAGTGTTTAAAAATCTGCCTGCCAATGCAGCGGACATGGGTTTGATCCCTGGTCTGGGAAGATCCCACATGCCACAAAGCAACTAAGCCCACGTGCCACAACTACTGAAGCCCGCATGCCCTAGAGCCCGCACACCACAATTACTGAGCCCATGTACCACAACTACTGAAGCCCAAGCACTCTAGGGCCCACGTGCCACAGTTACTGAGCCCACGTGCTGCAACTACCGGAGCCTGTGCACCTAGAGCCCGTGCTCCGCAACAAGAGAAGCCACTGCAATGGGAAGCCTGCGCACCACAACAAAGAGTAGCCCCCACGCGTCGCAACTACAGAAAGCCCATACGCAGCAACAAAGACCTAATGCAGCCAAAAAATAAATAAACAAAATTTTTTTAAAAAGAAAGAAGAATCTTGTATATGGCAAAACTGTCCTTCAAAACTGAGGGAGAGGGACTTCCCTGGAAGTCCAGTGGTTAGGACTCTGCACTTCCATTGGTGAGGGTGCGGGTTCGATCTCTGATCGGGGAACTGGGATCCCACGTGCCACGTGGTGTGGCCAAAAAAAAAAAAAAGTGAGGGAGAAATTAAGACATTCCCAGATAAGTAAAAACTGAGAACTGAGGAAGTCTATTACTACTAAACTTGTCTTGCAAGTAATGCTAAAGGGAGTCCTTCAAGTTGAAATGAAAGAACATTAGACAATAACTCAAAGCCATATGAAAAAATTAAAATCTTGGTAACAGTAAATACTTGAGAAATTACAAGCTAGTATTATTGTAACTTTGGTTTCTAACTTTGTCTTTTGTTTTCTACATGATTTAAGAGACTAATGCATTACAAAAAAACAATTATTAGTCTAAAAGCTATTACTATGGTAACTTTGGTTTGTAAATCCATTTTTTTTCCTACATGATTTAAAGACTGATACATAAAAACTCAATTATTAGTCCATGTTTTTGGACATACAATGTATAGGGATGAAATTCTGTGACATCAATAACTGAAAGCTATAAGAGTGGGATTTTTTTATGTATTACTGAAGTTAAGCCGGCATAAACTCAAATTTGAGTTTTATAACTCTAGGATGTTAATGTAACCCCCATGGTAACCAAAGAAAAGAGCTATAGAATATACACAAAATGAGAAAAGTGTTTCACTACAAAAAAATCATTTAAACACAAAACACAACAGAAGTAATGCAGAAAATAATAGAGGAAAAAGTTACAAGGCATATAGAAAACAAAAAGCAAAATGACAGAAGCTCCTTACAAGTAATTAAGTATAAATGGATTAAACTCTCCAATCAAAAGACAGAAATTGGAAGACTAGATTTAAAAACATGATGCAACTATAAGCTGTCTATAAAAGACTCACTTTCGATCCAAAGATTACTCAGCCTTAAAAATGATAGAAATTCTGACATGATACAACATGAATGAACCTTGAAGAATTATGCTAAGTGAAATAAGCCAGTCACAAAAGGATAAATACTATATAATCCCACTCATGTGCAGTACCTAGAGTAGTCAAATTCATAGAAGTAGAATGTTAAATGGTGGTTTTCCAGGGGCTGGAGGAGGGTAGGATGGGGAGTGTAGTGTTTAATGGATATAGAGTTTCAGTTGCGCAAGATGAAAAGAGTTCTGGAAATGAATGGTGGTGATGGTAGCACAATAATGTAAACATACTTAATACCACTGAACTGTACACTTAAAAACAGTTTAGATGGTAAACATTATGTGCATTATACCACAATTTTTAAAAACTGAAGAAAAAGAAGCAAATTACCAAAATAAGGAATGAAACTGGGAATATATAACTACTGACACTACAAAATTAAAAGGACTGTAAGGGAGATTATGAATAACTTTATGTAAACAAGTTAGACAACTTGGGTGAAATGAACAAATTCCTAGAATGACACAAACAACCAATACTGACTCAGGAAAAAAATATAAAATCTGAACATATCTGTAACAAGCAAAAAAACTCAAGTAGTAATTAACAATCTTCTCACAAAGAAATGCCCATGCTCAGAGAGCTTTACTGGTGAATTCTGACAAATTTTAAAGGAAGAAATAATACCAATCATACATAAAATTTTTCATACAATAGAGGAGATATTTCCCAAGTCATTCTGTTTCCCTGATACCATATCCAGACTAGACAACACAAGAAAACAAAACCTACACACCAGTACTTGTCATTAACAAAATTCCTTTAAAAAAAATACCAGAACCACATGCAACAAGACATTAAAAGGATTACACAACACATCCCAAGTATGTAAGTTTGATTTAAAACACAAGAAGTCACATGGGCTTTCTTTGTCTTCATGGGTAGGTTTCCTATGACCACTTGACATAGGACTTAAAAAAAAAAAAAATCAAGCCCAACCCATAAATTGGCCAATTCAATATGTTATTGTAAACCAACATGAACTACTGCCAAACCACATTCCCACTGAGGGGCATTTCTTCCTGGTGAGAAGAAATTCTACTTCTGGGTAGAGTCTACATCCTTTTCGAATGGAAATGGAAGAAACCTTAAGTATGTATGTATGTATAGAAGACTTCCATACAGTAGTAACTGGCTAAGTGAGTTGATCAAAGCTAAGAAGAAACAAGTCTGGAAGATGAAGACAAGAAAATGTGGATAAGAGGCATTTGGACAGGCTAGTAGTAATGGCCATGTGAATCCTGGTATGTGACTGGGTGAGTCATGCTCATCATAAGGCATCCACCACAAAAGATATACTCAGCAAACAGGTGAAGAGAATTACCCATCCAGTGGTATCATAACACCTCTGTTCTCAGCCACTCTAGTGTACAGTCAATGACCCAGCAATTCCAGCAATGTAACCCAGACCACACCAAACAGAAATGTACATATATGTTCATGATATAACACAGTGCTTCAAAAAAGTATTTGCAATAGTTGAAAACTGGAAAAATGTCATCAAAAGTAGAATGAATAAATCCCAATATTTTATAATGAAATATTTAGAAATGAAAATGAATGAACCACATACTACAAAGCTACAGTAATCAAAACAGCATGGTAATGGCACAAAAACAAGACACACAGATCAATGGAACAGAATGGAGAGCTCAGAAATAAACCAACACACTTATGGTCAATTAATCTACGACAAAGAATGCCAAGAACATACAATGGAGAAAAGACAGCCTCTCCTGAATAAGAGGGAAAATTGGGCAGCTACATGTAAAAGAATGAAATTAGAACATTTTCTCACACCATATACAAAAATAAACCCAAACTGATTAAAGAACTAAATGTAAGAACTGAAACCATAAAACTCCTGGAAGAGAACGTAAGCAGGACACTCTGACATAAACTGTAACACTATTTTTTTTTTATCTGACTCCTAAAGCAAAGGAAACAAAAGCAAAAATTAATAAATGGGACCTAATTAAATGTAAAAGCTTTTGCACAGTAAAGGAAACCATCAACAAAAAGACAATCTATAGAATGGGAGAAAATATTTGCAAATGATATGACTAATAAGGGGTTAATACCCAAAATAAATAAACAGCCCACACAACATCAAAAAAGAAAAAACAAACAAACAACATGATTAAAAAATGGGCAGAAGACCTGAAGAGACATTTTTTTCCAAAGATATACAGATGGCCAACAGTTACATGAAAAAATGCTCAACATCGCTAATCAGAGAAATGCAAATCAAAACCACAATGAGATATCACCCCACACCTGTCAAAAAGGCTATCATCACAACTACAAAAAACAAATGTTGGTGAGGATGCAGAGAAAAAGGAACCCTAGTGCACTGCTGGTGGGAATGTAAATTGGCACAACCTCTATGGAGGGTGCTCCAAAAAACTAAAAACAGAATTACCAAATGATCCAGCAATTCCACTGCTAGGTATATATCTGAAGAAAAAGAAAACACTAATTCAAAAAGATACATGCACCCCAATATTCACAGCAGCATTATTTAAAATAGCCAAGATAAGGAAGCAGCCCAAGCGTCCACCAACAGAAGAATAAAGAAAAAGTGGTATATATACTCAATGGAATATTACTCAGCCATTAAAAAGATTTATATTCTGTCACTTGCAACAACATGGATGGACCTAGAGAAGATTATGCTTAGTGAAATAAGTCAGAGAAAGACAAACACTTTATCACATATATGTAGAATCTAAAAAATGATACAAATGAATGTATATAACGAAACAGAAACAGACTCACAGATATAGAGAACTAGTGGTTACCAGTGGGGAGAGGGAAGTGGGGGCAAGATAGGGGTAAAGGATTAAGAGGTACAAATTACTATGTATAAAATAAATAAAATACAAGTATAGAAATATAGCCATTATTTTGAAATAACTTTAAATAGAATATATTCTATAAAAATACTGAATCACTATACTGCACACATGAAACTAATATTGTAAACCAACTATACTTCAATAAAAATTGTTCTAAAAAATAAATTTAAAAAATAAAATAAATGAACCACAGCTATACATGAAATGGATGAATCTCATATATTTAAAAAACTGCAAAAAACAAATTGCAGATAGAAAAGCATACCATGAGTTCCATACATAACCATTAAAAGAAAAGAAAGCAACATTACCTCTCTGTTGTTGGCAAAATTAGGTGGTAAAACTTTTTAAAACAAAAAAAGTAAGAAGGGAAATACCACAATAGTCAAAATAGTAGTTCACTTGGAGAAGGCATAAATATCGGAAAGGAGAGGGAAAGAGCTTCTAGAGCCTTGGCCATGTTCTATTCTTGAACTGTGTAGTGGTTACATGAGTGTTCAACAAGAAGTAAACCCTCTAGCTGTATAATTTTGTTCCGTGCACTTTTCTTTTCGCTACATTTAAAAATAATAAAGGTTTAAAAATGCATTATACACCAATAGCTAATCATGACATGCAAAGAATGCTCTGGGCTAAGGATGCTCTTTTCCCTTTCCTAGGTCTTTTTTTTTTTTTTTTTTAAACACCTTGAGGTTTGATATTTTATTTAATTTTGAAATCCTAGTAACAGATACCAGAACTATTCATTACATTTCTCTTTTCTTCTTTTAATAGTTTCAAAGGATAGCTTACTGAATTCATAAGCTATACATACTCTTCATACATGTAATTTTTAAGCAGTTTAAGATCTCACTTGTCATAAAATTCACCTTTTTAAAGTGCACAAGTCCATGGGTTTTAGTATATTCAGAGTTGTGCAACCACTGTCACCAATCAACTTCAGAACGTTTTTCATCACCCCAAAGAGAAATTCCATACCCATCAGCAGTCACTTCCTCCCTCCCCTCCCCTCAGGCCTTGGCAGTCAAAACAAAAGTAGTTGTGTTTGTAGTGAGTCAACTTTACTTGGCTGTACTATGCTTTCTATAATTTCCTTTCTTGTACATTTGCCTAAGTTCCCTGGCATACTATACCACATCTTTCAAGAATCAGGCTCACAGGTTATATTTTTGTAAATCTTTTAACTGGTTCCTCAATCCTAGGCAGTTAGGCACACTGTCCTCTGAGGATCTAAAACACCTCTTACGCATCTTTACTGCATACTACATACCAGTGTTTATTATAGTTGTTTATTAATTTGTTTCTACCACTGTAATGGAAATATCTTAAGAACCAGAATTTGACTTATTTTTGTCTCTCCTATATCTAATATAGTGACTTTCAAAACTTATGATGAATGAAATGATGATGATTTAGTAATGAGAAGATACTCAGAGATCACTACATTCAAGGACATAGAGAAATAAATATGTTGTGCTATACAAAAGCATTATTTTAATAACTTTAGTCAGCAACTGATCACTTTATGATGACTAAAAATTTACTTAAAGATTACACTAAGATGTTAATGTATCATAGCCAAAGGGGAATAACTATTAGAATCTTAAATATATGTAGGTTATATTATGATATCCATACTAAGAAAAATTATACTAAAAGTCAAATAGAGAAAAAAATACAATGCTGGAGACTTCTGAAAATAGGTAAGAATTATATTCAAAGCAGAAACCAAAAATATTTTAAAAAGAGATCTGTAATTTTTAGAAATCCAGCATTCCCCTTAAAAGTAAAAAGGATTAAGAATATTTAAAAAAAAACAAAAAACCTGTATTTTTAAGATGACAAAAGTGCTTTAAACATAAGAAATAAACTATAATGTGCTTAATTTGAGTAAGAACTATCTTTGTAAATAAAATTTTTAAATGAATTAACTTTTTCACCACAATACGCACATGGCATGATTTTGTTAAAACACATATACACACATACACTGTTTAACTTAGGGAAGTATCACAAATTATTTTATAGTGAAAAATTTTTAACTCAAAACATTCGATACACAAAACAAAAATAATTTTCTTTGGGTGTACACAAATAAAATTCATCAATAATATAAGGTTTTTAAAATATTAGAGTTCAATACTCATTAAAATCAGAAAAAGGTATAAAGTTAATACACACAAATGAAAAAGTAAAAACAAGACACTGACATTTAAACAACTCAGCATCTCATACAGAAGAATTTAGAATCAAAGCGATCATGCCAGGAAAATAAAAATGGCTAAATAATTTGTATTTATAACAATTTTGGATATGGGTTTTTTCAGATCAATATGTACCCTTCAAAACGCATGATGTGAATACCTTAAAAAACAATCATAATTTTAATAAGTAATCAAACTTTCCATTTTTATAAGCCATTTTTACATGAGTTTGAAAACTATCACTCTAGTGTATATGAGTAAAGCAAAATTAGAAAGAAATAAAAATAGGTAAAATTTAATAATCATAGACTTTGAATATTTTACTCTAAGACATTAAATGTTCTAATGCTCCCCAAATTTTTCACCAATACTCTGTTACCAACACCTATAAATAACATATTCTACTCACGTAAATTAATACAAGTGTTTTAGAGTGGAAAAAAAGCATTATTCTAATATTGACTATTATTAGCTGTAAAACATGAAACTTAATTCTAAGAAAATATAAATCCTCAGATAAATATGCTATCTTTTGTTTTTATTCAAAAGTACTCTGAATGAAACTATACTATTACTATATATCCTCCATGCTGTAATGTTGCTGTATAATAAAATAGTTTAATATAGGGGGAAAAAAATGTACCTTCAAAACAAAAAAAATTAGTTTTAAATTAAGCACTACTTATCTTTTTTTTGGCCATGCTGCATGGCTTAGCACTATTTATCGTAAAAGAAGGAAACCTGATTTTAATCATCTCTTCAGCTACTTTCTGTATTGGGCTTCTGTCCAAATAGAAAAAAAGAATCAATTAGGAATTAAATGAAAGGTAGCCTTGAAAAAATATTTTCTATAGTATTTATTAATTTAAATGCTGTAACTAAATTTGTGAAGTTTGTCTATTTCTGGTCAATACCAAACATAAAATATTATACATCAAGACATAATCAAAGTTAAAAGAACTCTAAAAAACTAAAGGGGTATGCAGCCCTTCGTGATTAAATTAGTACCAAAAACATTCATTATTCCAACTTCATCTTACTTTGGCATCCAAATTCCATTTTTTAAAGTAACCAAGTCATTAACTTTGGTATATCTTATGGTACCAAAAAAACAACAACAACAACAAAAGCAACCCAGTGATACAGCCATAGAAGTTATGTAGGGTCAATTATTTTTCCAATTGAAGCATTTTTTTACACTGTAGAAAACAACCTTCAAGATCTGGTAAGGTTTTGGGAAAGGTGACACAAAAGTATTCAAAGAAATTAGATTACAATGAGTAAATGTTAAACTCTCTGCTCTAAAATAATCACAAACTAGCTATTAACTCGTAATGTAAAAAATATATACATAATGTCTGCCTGCCTTGAATAAACTTTAACTTTCAGGACACCAGATTTAAACTCAAATATATTCATAAACAGTATTTCTGGAAATTATTTCCTAGCCTCAAAAAATAACATCAACACACATTCAACACTCAATATACGTGTACAAATGATAAACTTTATTGTCCCTAGCCAGCTTCGGAAATTTACGTTTTCCCCAAAATTCTTTAAATCACTAGATCGCTAGTTTTTCAAAACTATTTGACTTACACTGACTCTTAAGCACACTTGTATAATTTTAAGGTTCTATCTTTGCACCAAAACAACATTGAATTTGCTCAATAAACATTTACTTGCAAAATAAATTCCAATTCACAGGTAAATGCTCCGACAATATCTATCCCCCCACCACTAAATAGGGATGTTCTTTAATGTCACAAATATCCACAAGTAATAAACCAAAAACATAAAACCAAATTAAAAATAGATATAAAATAAAAGAAAAAATACCACAGTATGAGCTAAAAAGATGGAAGGATGGGATTAATTCTGACCTCTCTTCTTTACCCTTTTGATAAATATCAGTCCTGTAAGCACCTATATTTCCCAGGGAATATGGTTATACAACATTAACTCTACATATTACCCATGACTGCAATTAGGACGCTACAAAGTAGCAACTGAAATAAAGGTTTTCGTCAAAAAAGACAACTGAAAAATATTGAAGGTAATGTTAAAATGATGTTGTCTAATGACTGTGAAAGCACACGTAAAGAATTATTTATCAAAAAAAATGTTTTTAAGATACTTTAGGGGTGAACCACATTTCCTTAGTATTTTTGAAATCAAATCACAATCCTTGGTGACAAAAATTGTCTCTAACATTCTAATCACTGTCTCCTGAGAAAACAATCTGAACAACCTAGATTCTTTTAACACGCTTTAATATTATAAATTGTTCTATGCTTACCACTTTTATAATATATCTGGAGCATATAAAGACAGTAATTACTGTGTATCCTATGTATCATTTGCTGACAAATTGATGCATAAACAAACAATCTGAACTTTCCTCTCCCTCTACGGAAACAGCAAGCAAAAAATGAGTATATTGTAATACAATTTTCAAAGCATTATGGGTTTTACTAATAGTTACTCAAGACTTTGAAAATTCCTACCATAAACAGAATTTTTACTTAACAATTCCTAAAAGTGCCAATATAAAAAGTAAAGGTAAGAATTACAGCATAAACCAGTTATACATATATAAAAACATATACATATAATTATACATATAACAACTTAAAATAGCTTTGCTTAAACGATTATAATCACTATGAAACAAATACATGTAGCCTATTCTAGTCTTTACTTAGAACAATATCTGGACAATTATAATCACTATGAAACAAATACATGTAGCCTATTCTAGTCTTTACTTAGAACAATAATTATCTGTTAATCACAAATCCTACCTTCAAAACAAATCTAACCATTAGTCTACCTATTATACTGCAAGTATGGTATGCACATGTATGTATACAGTCCTAAATATTTCTTACAGAGCATCAGAATTTTTTGAAATTACTGTTTCACAAAATATTTTCAAAACAAGTATACTAGCTTTATTATGATGATTATTGGCATTTCTAACAGTAAGCATTTACTATGTACCAGGTACTAGTGAAAATGCTTTATGTGTTTTATTTAATCCTCCACCAGACAATGGAGTAGTTATTATGATGATCTCCATTTTACAGATGAAGAAACTGAGAAACATATCAGTTAAAGAGCTTAGCTACATTTTCACTTAATAAGGGATGAAGCAGGAATACAAACTCAGGAAGTAGGGCTCTCAATGCCCATACTTTTCATCACCATGCTAGATCTAATGCAACTGATTTATGAATATGTACCGCTTACTAGTGGAGTATTTTCAAAATTCACTCTGACATACTTGTCAGCCACTCCCCTTTGGATGTCTAGATACGATCTCAAATGTAAAATGTCAGACAAAACTCTTCTCTAAAACTGGGTTGCCATTCTAGATATATTTCAAAGATGTCTTCCAGTTAAATAAAAAACTGTAGAAGGTATACTCAACAGTGAAAAGCTGAAAGCATTTCCTCTAAGATCAGAGACAAGACAAGAATGTCTACTCTCGCCACTTTTATTCAACATAGTTTTGGAAGTCCTAGCCACAGCAATCAGAGAAGAAAAAGAAATAAAAGGAATCCAAATTGGAAAAGAAGAAGTAAAACTGTCACTGTTTGCAAATGACATGATACTATACATAGAAACTCCTAAAGATGCTACCAGAACACTACTAGAACTCATCAATGAATTCAGTGAAGTTGCAGGATACAAAATTAATATACAGAAATCTGCTGCATTTCTATACACTAACAACAGATGAGAAAGAAATTAAAGAAACAATTCCATTTACCATCACATCAAAAACAACAAAATACCTAGGAATAAACCTACCTAACGACACAAAAGACCTGAACTCCAAAAACTATAACATGCTGATGAAAGAAATTTAAGATGACACAAACAGATGGAAAGATATACCATGTTCTTGGATTGGAAGAATCAATATTGTCAAAATGACTATACGACCCAAGGCAATCTACAGATTCAATGCAATCCCTATCAAATCACCAATGGCAGTTTTCACAGAACTAGAACAAGAAAATCTTAACATCTGTATGGAGACACAAAAGACCCCAAATAACCAAAGCAATTTTGAGAAAGAAAAACAGAGCTGGAGGAATCAGGCTCCCCAACTTCAGACTATACTACAAAGCTACAGTCATCAAAACAGTATTGTACTGGCACAAAAACAGACATAAAGATCACTGGAACAAGACAGAAAACCCAGAAATAAACTCACACACCTATGGCTAATTAATTTATAACAAAGGAAGCAAGACTATAAAATGGAGGAAAGACAGTCTCTTCAATAAATGGTGCTGGGAAAACTGGACAGCTATATGTAAAAAATGAAATTAGAACATTCTTTAATACCACACACAAAAATAAACTCAAAATGGATTAGAGACCTAAGTGTTAAGACCAGATACCATAAAACTCTGAGGAAAACAAACACAGGCAGAATACTCTCTGACGTGAATCACAGCAATATCTTTTTCAAGCCGTCTCCTAGAGTAATGGAAATAGAAACAAGAATAAAACAAATGGGACCTAATCAAACTCAAAAGCTTCTGTACATCAAAGAACACCACAAAATGAAAAGACACCCACAGAATGGGAGAAAATGCAAACCAGTGACCGACAAGGGATTAGTCTCCAAAATTTACAAACAGCTCATGTGGCTCATGTGGCTCAATATCAAAAAAAAACAAAAAACAAAAAAACAACCTAATCAAAAACTAGGCAGGAGACCTAAATAGACATTTCTCCAAAGAAGACATACAGATGGCCAAGAGGCACATGAAAAGATACTCAACATTACTAATTATTAGAGAAATGCAAATCAAAACTACGAGATATCACCTCACACCAGTTAGAATGGCCATAATCAAAAAAATCTACGAACAATAAATGCTGTATAGAGTGTGCAGAAAAGAGAACCCTCCTAGACTGTTGGTGGGAATGTCAATTGGTACAGCCACTATGGAGACCAGTATGGAGGTTCCTTAAAAAACTAAAAACAGAGCTCCCATATGATCCGGCAATCCCATTCCTGGGCATATATCTGGAGAAAAACATGGTTCAAAAGGATACATGCACCCCAATGTTCACTGCAGTGCTCTTTACAATAGCCAAGACACGGAAGCAACCTAAACGTCCAGATAAATGGATAAAGATGTAGTCATGTATACAATGGAATATTACTCAGCCATTAAAAAGACTGAAATAATGCCATTTGCAGCAACATGGATGGACCTGAAGATTATCATACTAAGTGAAGCAAGTCAGAGAAAGATAAATATAATATTGCTTATATGCAGAATCTACAAACACCACTACAAATGAACTTATTTACAAAATAGAAACAGACTCACAGACTTGGAGAACAAACTTATGGTTACCAGGGGGGAAGGTGGGGAGGAGAGATAGACTGGGAGTTTGGGATTGACATGGACACATTGCTATATCCAACAAGGACCTACTGTACAGCACAGGGAACTCTGCTCAATATTCTGTAATAACTTAAATGGGAAAAGAATGTGAAGAAGAACAGATACATGTATATGCATAAGTGAATCACTTTGCTGTATACCTGAAACACTACACTGCAAATCAACTATATTTCAATAAAAATTTTTTTTGAAAAGGAAAAAAAAAAAAAAGGTAGCACATAAATACCAAGCACTACCTCATTACCAAAGAGTAACTAGATATTTTTTGCTTTTTTAAAGGGTTGTTACAGTCTCTAGTTCCCCTGATGATCTACTCAGGAATTCCAGACAAGAATAAATAAGCAAGTAACCAACCAACCACAACAATAAAACAAAAACAAAAAACCCTGCAAAAACATCCTGGAAAAAGCCTAGTAACTTTTATTTTGGAGAAAATAGTCCGTAAATAAAAACAATTACCTTGACGAAAAGACAACCCTCAGAATGGGAGAAAATATTTGCAAATGAAGCAACTGACAAAGGATTAATCTCCAAAATTTACAAGCAGCTCATGCAGCTCAATATCAAAAAAACAAACAACCCAATCCAAAAATGGGCAGAAGACCTAAACAGACATTTCTCCAAAGATATACAGATTGCCAACAAACACATGAAAGAATGCTCAACGTCACTAATCATTAGAGAAATGAAAATCAAAACTACAATGAGGTATCACCTCACATCAGTCAGACTGGCCATCATCAAAAAATCTACAAACAATAAATGCTGGAGAGGGTGTGGAGAAAAGGTAACCCTCTTGCACTGTTGGTGGGAATGTAAATTGATACAGCCACTATGGAGAACAGTATGGAGGTTCCTTAAAAAACTAAAAATAGAATTACCATATGACCCAGCAATCTCACTACTGGGCATATACCCTGAAAAAACCATAATTCAGAAAGAGTCATGTACCACAATGTTCACTGCAGCTCTATTTACAATAGCCAGGACATGGAAGCAACCTAAGTGTCCATCGACAGATGAATGGATAAAGAAGATGTGGCACATCTATACAATGGAATATTACTCAGCCATAAAAATAAATGAAATTGAGTTATTTGTAGTGAGGTGGATGGACCTAGAGTCTGTCGTACAGAGTGAAGTCAGAAAGAGAAAAACAAATACTGTACGCTAACACATATAAACGGAATCTAAAAAAAAAAAAAAAAGTTCTGATGAACCTAGGAGCAGGACAGGAATAAAGACGCAGACGTAGAGAATGGACTTGAGGACAGGGGAAGGGGAAGGGGAAGCTGGGACGAAGTGAGAGAGTGGCATGGACATATACACACTACCAAATGTAAAATAGCTAGCTAGTGGGAAGCAGCTGCATAGCACAGGGAGATCAGCTCGGTGCTCTGTGACCACCTAGCGGGGTGGGATAGGGAGGATGGGAGGAAGACGCAAGAGGAAGGAGATATGGGGATATATGTATATGTATAGCTGATTCACTTTGGTATAAAGCAGAAACACACCACTGTAAAAGCAATTATACTCCAATAAAGATGTTAAAAAAAATGACCTTGAATATTTAAATACTGATATAGTAGGCTAAATCTATGAGAAATTTAAGCCAATTTTCTAAATATAAGAGGTAGCAACTTCTATAACTAAAATAATGCTGCTAGGCCATTTCTAACACAACGTCTTTTACTCTGAATTAAGTTTAGCAGAGGATCACTGTGACTCATCATGTATAGTCTGGATTCCAAATACAGAAAGGGACAGATTCTAAAAGTTTCCCCACATAAAATCCAGA
Source organism: Balaenoptera borealis (assembly GCF_965194805.1). NCBI lineage: Eukaryota > Metazoa > Chordata > Mammalia > Artiodactyla > Balaenopteridae > Balaenoptera > Balaenoptera borealis. Next base: position 76,025,854 of record NC_138871.1, read on the forward strand.
ATTACTATTTTCACTCACAAAATAATTCAGGAAGTTATCCATAATACTTTCTAGAATAGTAAGTATTAGTAAGTGGCTCTACACTAGAATCACCTGGGGAGCTTTAAAATCCTAATGGCAAGGCCATAGCCTGACCAATTAAAACAATCTCTAAAAGTGAGACCCAGGCATCAGAGTTTTAAAAAACGTCCTTTCTTAATGCCAATGCAAAGCCTAGGTTGAAAACCACTGCTGTTAGAGCCCCTCTGGTAACATTTTTAATAGGCGAGAGAGTTTCTCAAGTATAATATTTATTGATTATCTTCAAACAAGAACTACTAAAACCATTTTCCTCTAGACTCAGAGAGCCCGCAGGCAATAACAGCAGGAAACAGCAGTGGTTACTACTGCCCTTGGACAAGTAATACAGGTGGAAGGAGCTCGGATGATACTCAAGGCAAATAAATCAGTGTATGTTGTTTTCTTATTTTGTTTTGTTTTAAAACTATAATTATAGCAAATTTACCAGTCTATTCTTAGTCCGTAAAACCATATTTCTTTTATTTGTCTCACTGAAGTTATGATTTTTCCTTAAATGGGACTTCAAATGTTTTAAGAAGTATAATTTGTTTGATTCTCTGACTCCTTTTATAACTGCTACTTTCACACTTTAATTCACTTTTTGATTCACTGTGTACTAAGGAATGCAGGAAGTGAGATAGAATGGGGACCAAAAGTGGGATCGTAAAGAATTCGATAGGAAAAACAAAGAAGGCAGAAACATACACAGGTAAAGGAACAATAAAAGATATGTAAGTGCCAAAATGTATGGACTGATCGTCAAGAGTTTTATAGAAAAACTCTTCCTCAAATAAACTATTTTTTTAAGTATAAATAATGAATAAAAGTAGACTTTGGAGTTGGAGAAATCTGAGTTTAAATTTTCAGTTCCTTACTTACCAGCTTTATATGCATGGGAAATTTACTTAATTTCCCTGAGCCTTATCCATAAAATAGTAATAATAACTTTGGGGGAGAGGGGTACTTCTTCCCATTCCCGATCTTCCTTCCATGTGGAAGTATTCATGATTGAGCACACTCCTAGAATAACAATTCTCTGGTCTCTTTCCTCCCTTATACACAAGTAGTAGAGGCAATCTGACTGGTCCATTTACAATGAGAAAGATCTATGTTGGATTAGCCTCTTCCTCCTCCCTCTCTCCCTTTATAGAGATAACTACCTCAAGCTGTAAGGTTTACATGGGTAAGCCCCCATATGGAGAAACTCTCCTCTGTGCCTATGTGGGTAAGTCTAGTTTATTGATTCAATATTGGTAAACCCATTTGCCCATGGATATAAGCCACATTCATCAATTTTTTTTCTTTAATAAATGTGGTATGTTGCTCATCAATTGTCTTTTTCCTTGTCTCTGTAAAGTGGTTTTGAATTCAGGCAAAGAAGTAGGATACTAGTTATTAGACTACATTTTAAACCTTAATATCAACCTACTTTATAGAATTGTGGTAAGCTTTAAATGAGCTAATACACATAAATCACCACACAGTACCTGGAACACAGTAAATAAGCACTCTACCACAACTGCTACTATGATAAAAGAGTGATTCAAAAATAAGAAAAAAGGGCCAATTTTAAAGCATTGATCAATTCACTATTAAACATCTAATATGAATTCAAATGAAATCCTCTTTCTAAAATACATCAATAAAAACAAGACACCTCCATTCATTCACAGAATGTAACTGGCTATGATACTAATTATAATATGGAATAATATACCAATTTACAGGCAGAACATTCATTAAGCAGAGAACATTCTTTATAGCCTACAAAATCCTAACTAATCCATACAGAAAATGAAATACAATGTGCATAAGCCAAATCGACAATACTCTAGCATGTAAAATATTAAAATTTTAACAGTATTTTAGAATCAATTTGATGTCTAAAAATTTTCAGATGAAATATGCTGGAATCAGCTTATTCTGTAAGTTTAACTGCATTATCATTATGCTGAGAATCACACTCAAAAAACCTGAAGATATATTTAATCTGATAAGAAACATAATAGAAAATTGATTCTTCAAAATGAGCCCAGGAAGCTCTCTAATAGTAGCAAGATCAACCTGAGATCTATGGACCTTCAGGAGTTTTGTGAAACCCCTGAAATTTGTAAAATGTCATGCATGTGTGCACGCATATGTGGTTCAAACCCTCTACTTTCATTACATTCTCAAAGGTCACCATTCAAAAGAGGTAAAAATAGCGAAGCATCATTTTATAATTCAAGTGATCACTTCTAGTTATCCATTTATTCAAAATTTTTAGTAAAATCTTGCAGGATATTTTCAACTTGAATAATTTTAGTAAATAACAAACTTTTAAAGAATCAAAAATCTACAAAAGCTACGGAAAATCTTTTTTTAAAAATGGCTACTTACCTTTCAAATGTTCTGATATAATTTTTTTATTAACATGCAATGCTTTTTCTGCTGTTCTCAAGTCCATTGTATTAGTTTCCTGTACTCCACTTGGTAGTTTTTCAGAAATGTTTTCAATGCAATTGGTGTTATCATTCAAACCATTAGGTAGTTCCCAAAACGAAGCTGCTGCACATGTATCAAATGCAGTTGTATTTCGGGGATTATGTTTTCCACTACCAACCTTCTTCCTCAGTGTTAAATTTCTAGAATGTAATCTTTTACTAATATGGTTTTTCTTTAAGAGGTTCTTACAGACATCTTTCCTCTTTATAGTTTTCTGCCTTTTCAGCTTTGCTTCTCAGTGCACATACAATTCATACTTTCTCTTTTGTAATAACTTTGATCTAAAAATTGGCAAACAGGCTTACTCTTGGATTTATATTGGATTTTAGTAGATCCAGTAGCAGTAACTGCATTGAGATGATCTGAATCTTTAGAATAAATTGCAAGACCAGAGGCAACTAACGTATCTGCCAAATTATTTTTCTCATGAATGATATCTACCTTCAGTTTTGTTTCAAAACTGTATTCCCTAAACAGAAAAACTAAGCCTGGTTTACTCAGGAAATCTTGAAAAAAAACTTCTGGCTTCTTCATTCCAATGTTTCCCTTTAGCAGGTAAGATACCATATAAGATGCAAGGATAACTTAGCCTCGGCAAATTCAGAAGTTCCTCAGGAACAATTTTAAGATTTTTTTACATCTGAATAAGGTATGTAAACAGAAAATCCATAGTCAATCAATACAAAAAGTAAAGACTGATCAGAGACTTCAAAAATTTCTACCCTATTCCACTGATCTTCCAATTCATATTTGAACAAACAACTAGAACCTGGAATTACGTGCTCTTGAGGCACTGTTTCTAAGTCTTCTGGTAGATCAGAAAGCAACATAAAGAGAGATTTCATTGTGTCAAAGAAATCTTCTAACTGAACACAGAAGTCTGATGGATCAGAAACAGCAGTGGCAATACCAGAATATTGCCTACCATTTTGGAGTTCTGCCCAAGTAAATGATCTTATTGTACATGATGATACAGGAATCTTAGATTCAACGTTGAAAATAACTTCTGAAGATCTAAATTTGTTTTCTTCAACATGAACTGTATTTAAATTTAAATATTCCAAAAGTAACCGGCCATCTATCAAAATTTCTACTTCCCAGGCAGAGTCTAAATATTTCAGAAAAAGGATGTTTATTTCCAAATGAGCAACTAAGCACACAATGGACTCAAATGGCATGTTCCTAAAATTTTCAAACCAAATCCATTTACAAGGCACAGCTTGTCTTGGAATATTTCTGATTTCATTAGTCAGCACCTTGGTATTACATAAGGGCACTATTTCATACCTACCATGATCTACTAAAAAAACAAGCACTTTCTCATCAACACACTTTTTTTCTACTTTTGATCGATACCACTTCAAAGTTTTTTTAGATTTTACCAAGCATTCTAAGCCTTTTTCAATATTTTCCATTGATAAAAAAGAGGGTTTTTTTACTTCTTTAGTAATTAATACTGTTAAATCTGATAAAATCTTTTTATTTTTAGATAACTTCACATAAGAAATCCCACATTTTGCAACATAAAGTATTTCAGCCTTTTCAAGTTGTCCAGGTTTTAACTCTTCAAAAGGAATATTAACCAGCTGTTGGTAGGATGGTTGAAGGATCATAGAACCTTCATACTCATTTGATAGTCCTTCCTTCATTTCTTTATCAATAGGGCTCAACTTCTGAGAGACAACCTTAGGCATTTGCAATACTGTTTTCTGTAGTTTTGAACATGCTGTCCATTTCAGTAGTTCATTAATGACACATTTTTCATCACAATTTATATTTACTTCCCATTTCTGTTCATGCTTTTTCAAAAGCTCACAAGAAGCTGTTTTATTACTTACTCTTGAAGCAAAATAAAACACAGTTTTGCTGTACCATATTTCATCAGGCTCATTCCACTTTACTCCACTAAGGAAAGAATGAACTCCTAGCTGAGGAACAGTTAAGAATTCCTTCTTAATTTCATAAATTTTTGATGTGTTTACTACTGCAGTGTTACCATAGTCAATAAATTCCACTTCAAAAGAATTTCCTGGCAAAATTTTCTTAATAACTGCTCTGTAAATGGCATTGTCACCAGAGTATTCTGCAACTACAAGATCTCCCACCACAGGTTTGACTGATTTTCTCTCTTTCACTATATTGGCTCTTCTTGCATTTAGACCATCCGCTAGGCTCATGATTACATTTTCAGTCTCGGCAAGCTGAATATGGAAACTTGCTCGATTACTTATATTAGAAACATATCCTTTAACTTTGGCATTCAAGTAAATTTTGGGTTAATGAAGGTCTTTAATCTGTGGTCTAGCATGATTATACGTGTTTTGTGAGGCTGTCTGATTTAATTCTCTGATAAAAGACTGTGATACAACCCTTACTGATTTCTGGTCCACATCACTTTCATCAATAATATGTGCAGACCCAGGGGCAATTTTTACACCTTTATTTTTAAGTCCATCATTCAAAGACTTCTTCACCTTGTTTTTTGACACAGGTTCAACTTTATAACAAACTGATGGTTTCAAAAGCCTGCCATATATACTTTTGGGATTCATTAACTGATCTATTTTCCTTTCAGAATACGTTATTAGACTAGTTTTACTTATTGTACTATGGTGATAATTGTTTTCTATTTTGCCTTTCAAGGAAACAGCAAGTTTCTTATTTGTTTCAGGACGCTTTTCCACACATTGTGCTTGGTCACAATGTTTTTCTCCATAAGCATGAATCAACATTTTAATATTCTGATTTGTATGTTGATATCCATCATATAAGTCTACACCAAGCTGGTCATCTGGCTCCTTGGACAATATTATTGCCCTTAATGGTTTTCCCAAAAAATTATCTTCAAACCAGCTATTGATTTCTTCTGGAATATCTATATCTCTAAGATCTGACAAAAAACATTTAATAGCTTGCATAGGTGTAAACAGCAACTCTGGAAACTCATCTGAAACATCCCTCAACATACTTTCTTCTACTAATTGCTTATTTCCAAAGTCCACAAAATATACCAGGAAGTCAGATAATGAACCTGTCGGCATCGCTGAAGCTCTATAAGAGAGACCATCCTCTATATACTTAGATATGCACAATCTCATTTTACTAAAATCAGATTTGCGGCACTGATTGAGGTTACTAATCTCTGTGATTTTTGTTTCTATCATCTCTAGGTCTTTATTATTTCTACTAAGTTGGCAATAAAACTTTTTGGGACTATATATGTGAGATATATATATTTCTTCCTCACTTCCAATTTTTATATTGAAGGAAGAATAACTGTAAAGACTAACTGAAGATGGAAATGGCTTTGATACTGTACTATACTGTGCAGAGCCATGATTATTAAGAAATTCTCTTGCACTAGCAAATGGAGATTGTAAATCCACCAAATTACATAAACAGTTTGGATATATAAGAACTAAGCCATAGATGACACAAGTCAATAACCCTCTAAACGAAGAAATAAAATTCCCAAGGTCTCTGCATGCTTCTCTCGTCCAATTGAATACTTTACAACTAATGGGTTCAACTAAATGGTTAAGACTACATCTGAAGGCCTGACCTTCTAAAAAAAGGAAACATGGTTTAATAGCACAAAGATCTTTAATTAAAACTCTTTCCTGGTAACCATAATCAACAAGTACCACATCAAAATAGCAGCTCTATACCACTTCCCATCTTTAGAATACTTAGCAACACAAGCAATCTGCCCAATCTGATAAGGATCAGAATGAACACTATAATAATCCTTAAGTTGTTCCATTAGTAAGTTTAAGTCTTCTAACTTACATTGCAGCTGGCATGAGAAGTCACCTGGGCCATAATAATAAGAACACTTAACTTCAAGGACTGTTCCTGGTTTAAACACACATTCTTTATAAGGCCATGGTGGCTCACGTCTCACAGACAAGGTGAAAGGGTTTTTTAAATCTAGGGACTTTAACAAAGAAAAGTTACTTCCTTTTAGCTTATCTGAATGGTACTTTTAGGTTTAGGTCCTTCAAGAAGGGCAGATATGACTTTCTTAATATTTACTTTGTTTTTAGATTTTAAATTTAACACTGAATATTCACTTATAGATTTTGGACAACATTCTGGCTCTACTTCCCAATATTCTGCATATCCAGCTTGTAACATAAGAGAGACAACATCAATATTTTCTGAGGCTTCAATATTCTGAATATTTACAGTATACTTCTCATCTTTTTTTGCTATAACTTGAAGCAAAATTGCTTTGTTCAAGACAATTTTTTAAAAATAATCAACTGCTGCCTTCACCCATAAATCTTCAACGGGAAATATATATGCAAGTGAACAGCACATGGCTAAGACAGGCAACTCACAAAACTCTGGAAGCAAAATTTTTACATCAAAAAATGGTATGGAATCAGTATTTCCGTAATCCAAAAAATAAACATTAATTTTATAACCATTAATTTCAGTAATGACAGCTCTATAAAAACGTCTGTCCTTGCTGTATCTAGCACAACAAAATAATCCAGGTCCTGGATTTCTTAGAATCAGTTCATCATTTTCACACAAATCATAAAATTTGTTTATATTTTTCATCATATCTTGAAATTCATTCTGATGTTCATTAGTACATACCCAGAAATTTGATGGGTTTAATACATATGCTACAAAAACTATGTAGACAGCTTCTATCTCCATTTCTACAGTTTTAATAGGAAAATCTACTTTCAAAGTGTCTTTTTTATTTATTTATTTATTTATTTTTAATTTTGGCTGTGTTGGGCCCTCGTTTCTGTGCAAGGGCTTTCTCCAGTTGCGGCAAGTGGGGGCCACTCTTCATCGCGGTGCGCGGGCCTCTCACTACCGCGGCCTCTCCCGTTGCGGAGCACAGGCTCCAGACGCGCAGGCTCAGCAATTGTGGCTCACGGGCCCAGCTGCTCCGCGGCATGTGGGATCCTCCCAGACCAGGGCTCGAACCCGCGTCCCCCGCATTGGCAGGCAGACTCTCAACCACTGCGCCACCAGGGAAGCCCAATGTCTTTTTTATTTAGAGAATCTATCGACCATTCAGTATTTGCAATAAAACTCTCAACGGCAAAGCCGTTTACATCTGAGGCACTAGTCTCCCTCAACATACTAGAGATTTTTGAATCAGACACTGGACAAAGTACTTGTGTGCCTACAGTCTTTAGCAGACACTTAGGAGTAATTGTAGACTCTTGAGTTTGTAATGTTACATAATACAAATGCTCATCCTTACTGAACCAATCAAGGTATGCATATACTATTTGTCCTAACAAGGCTTGTTTAAATACACTTAGTTGAAATTTTCTTGCATCTCTGGACTGTGTAAATATGTCAGAGAACATGGAAATGAAAATAATGGTTCTAAAATAAAATCCTGTTTAAGTTTCTCTACGTGAATTGAGGGTATAGTCTCACTACTGCCATAATCCATAAAACAAATTTTCACTTGATTATTAGGCAAAAGCTGCTGAAGAATTCCTCTATGCCACTGTCCATTTCTCCTTTTGGCAACACAAAGTACTCCAAAATTATCACACACGGGACTACCTTCTTGACTGACAATATCATAATGCAAAGTCAAACACACTGTCAAGTTTTCTAACTCTGGAATCCATTTAATTAGTTGGCAATAAAATTTACTTGGGCTCACAGCAGATGATACTTTTACACTTTCAATACTGCCTACTGACAAAGATGGTTGCAAATTATCCAGAACATGTTGAATATCAAGTAAAGTATCAATATTACTTAATGATAATTCAGGTCTTTTATGTTGTAATGAATCTGGCATTTGTTTGGGGAATTCTTTTACCATTTCCACAATAAGACAAAATGAATCTCCACCAATAAGTCTCCCTAATTGTAATTCAAGAACCTGGGATATGATTTTTGGCACTTCAAGAATCATCATCATCTGAAGAGGCAAAACAGCTTGCACACAACCTTTCACTTGTAGTTCTATCAATGACTTGAAGTAATTCAAAGCCTTAGAAGACCATTTTTCCCCAGTTGGTAATATGTTGGCAAAAATGCCAAACATTACCCGTGGTGGTAGATCAAATAAGTTGCCACAGGCTGAAGCAACCTGCGTACTGTCAACTCTCAGTTCTTCTCCGTGATCTATGAGGAGCACAGTATACAGATCATTTTTCTTTTCCACAACTCTTCCTCTCTGCCATTCTCCTGACATTCTTTCTTCTACCAAACAAAATTCATCAATGTCCACATTATTTTTTACTTTTGGAATATGCTGTATTTCCCTCTGCAATATGTGGTAGTCAAACTCACATTCACTATTATTTCTGCCTTGAAATTTCACCAGAACATCCTTGGGAAAACATTCTATGTGTGATACTGTCAGATCCACATCTGAAAATGTTGGTAACAGAGATGTAGAATCCATTTTCTAAAAAGCAAATAATAAGTACCTATTAGCTTCTGGACAGACAGCTGTCAAAATTAAATGAAATTAGCCTTATATGTATGTAAACACAAATCTTAAAAACAATTCTATGCCTGCATTTACCAAACTGAACATGTTGGCAAAAGTTATATACACTGGACAAGATGAAGAGAAACAAAATGCATTTAACAGTTCACTGCCTTCCACACTTTAAAAATTCCATTGAAACAACCAAGAGAACATAAAAAATAGAATATATATAATCACTGGAAAACAGAAAAAAGCAATATTTTTCAGAGACTAACAAATTTCTACTAGATATTGGACTGATATGGTATAATAAAAGAAAGCCAAATAAAAACTGCTGGAAAACTCCTCCCCCTCCTGTAAGAAAACTACTTTCCCTCATTCAGACCTCTTCCAACAACCCATAATTCAAGGGGGTGAGTGCTAGAAGCAAGGGTGGATGGTGAACCAACAGGGGACACACTGTTCACACTCCCCACTCTGTGTCAATTAGCAATATTTGGGACCCTATCAGCATCATTATACAACTCCAGGATTCTTCTCTGAGGGAAACTGGCTGAGTCCTGGACACCAGTAAGGAAAGACAGGCATGGAAAGACCCTGAGGCAGGTTAAGTACATCCAGGCCTTGTCACTGACACGGGTACCCACAAAAAGTGTGGAGGGAGAGAGAGAGGAAAAGAAATCTTTAGCACAGAGGTAAAGCTCTCTACAATAACTATGGCTCCAGCTAATTTTCTCTAGATTGCTGGGATTCTAAAAACTGTAATGCAAATATTCAAGAAGTATAAAATAGCCCCCAAATTCAGGTAAGAACCAACATCTACAGTGACAGGACACAGCCCAACTTCCTCTTGACTCTGAGTTAATAGTTGACAATTTCTTTCTATGAGGATGAGAGAGAGAAAGTACTAGAGCTAAACAAATGAGGGAACCACTTAAAAGAAACCAAGGAAATGCTCCCCTCAGGAATAAATGTACTGAAGGAAACAGCAAAAAAAATTGTTTTTCAAAAGTCTGATTCCTGTTTTTAAAAAACCCAAAAGAGAATAATGCATTTTTATATGACTAAGTAGTCATTAAGATGCAACAACTGGGCTTCCCTGGTGGCGCAGTGGTTGAGAATCTGCCTGCCAATGCAGGGAACACGGGTTCGAGCCCTGGTCTGGGAAGATTCCACATGCCGTGGAGCAACTGGGCCCGCGAGCCACAACTACTGAGCCTGCGTGTCTGGAGCCTGTGCTCCGCAACAACAGAGGCCCGTGCACTGCGATGAAGAGTGGCCCCCGCTCGCTGCAACTAGAGAAAGCCCTCGCACAGAAACGAAGACCCAACACAGCAAAAATAAATAAATAAATTTATTAAAAAAAAAAAAAAAGATGCAACAACTGAAATTAGGAAAAATTACACACACATAAGATTCAAAACTTAGGGGGAAAGCCAACACAAAATAAACATAAATAGACTACAAGAATATTTTGAGAGAATATGCAAAAACTCAGAAGAAAAGGATAAAAAGAAGAGAAGCATGAAGGACAGGAATATAAAACCTTATCAAAGTATAAATGTTGTTATCTCAGAGATAAAATAACAGAACAGAAGCCGATTCTAAGACTTAAGACCCAAGTCCACAAAGTGAAACAGGCCACTGGAAAGCTAGAGAAAGAGGTACGATTTAGGGTGTTCTGGGTACTGAGTATCGTTTTTATTTCCTCCTAGATAATTAATTTGGTGTGATAATCAGCATGGTTTGATCTATACAGATTCCAGACAATACTCACTTGACCCTGGAGTCCTTAAGAATAAAAATCAATGAGCAATACACTAAAGACTCATATCAGCATAAGCCGCCATTATTTAAAGTCACAGGCCTCTACTCAATTCCCAGACTTTAGTCAGTTTATAGACCTATAATACCTTAGATGAAGGGAAGACCAAGTACTATTAAGAAAGGATCCCGTGCTTGAATATACTTGAATATACCAAGAACATTCTTCCTGGCATTTACCCAAAGGGTCTTGTGACTATTCACCTGAGTAAACAGGAAAAAAAAAAAAATACATAAGTCTTTCAGGAACAACACACTCTTTAGGTATAAAAAGCAAATGTAGCCAAAAGGACTCCTTTATTAAATGAATAGGGTATTAACCAAATAAGCCAAAGAAAGCCCAAAGGAATACGCATGGTCAGGTTACTCAAACTACCAGAAGCCTGCTCCTCCACACTGCGATCCCTCCCTCAAACAATATAAATGGCCTCACGGGGAGTTTCACAGAGGAAGGCGGTAAAAAAATCTGAGCCTGATTTGCACATGCTCTGGAAATCTGGAAGTTAGTGGCATTAACTTCCAGAAATAGACTGCTGAAGCACTGCATCCCAGGAAATATTCACAGTTGACAGGACTACCAATACATCTATTTTGCCTGAAAAAGACTGCTTCAGTTAAGAACTTATGCATATTAGTAGGCAATAGCTAATAGTTTCTGCAGGATGATTAGTAATTCTGAAGGAGCAAGACTGGAGAATTTGTTAACAAAATAAGTCTGAAGAAGAGGCATGTGGATTAGCCTCTCAGAATTGGCGCATAAAGAAAATCTGTAGGTCTCACGTGATGCACACCAAAGGGCTCACTATGGAAAAGATTCTTAATCAGGTAGACAGAATAACCTATTCTGTGAATGTCAATCAGCTTTCTTCACCTGCCTCTCCAATGCTTGCTCAATAGAATCATGAAGAAGGTTCCCTGGGTCATGGATAAAGCTCCTACCCTTGTGTATCTGAAGATCAAACTATAACAACTCAGAGAAAATTAGGGAAAAAAAATAAACAGGAAATTTAAAACCAAACCAATTATTTTATACAAGGGACAATTATTTAATGATATAACTTAAATAAAGACGTTCTAGAGCCAAACTCTATTCAATATTATATTCCTTAGAATATTAACATATTCACAGAAAGTACTTACTCTGTGTATACAAGAGTAGGACATCAGGAAACTTGAGTTCTACTTGAGACTCAATTAATAGTAAGAAATTTGGGGAACTGTTTTTTCTTAGAATCAGATTCTAAATCTGTAAAATGAGAGGGTTGAATTAAATTAGGGTTTTTCTAACCTTTTTTTTTTTTTTTGCAATAGGAGAAATCCTTCTTAATCTAACATAAGGTGCAAAAAGTTAACAGAAAACATAAAACATCTATAAATTAGATTCACAAGTGGTGTTCTAATAATTTCATAAATTTATACAATTTAATTACAAAGCCAGTAAATGAGAATAATAAAACCATTCTGATGAACACTGTCTTAAAGCAGCTCCATCATATAATCTGCCTTAATATTGTGTCTGATAACAGTATTGGGAAAAAAATCAGGCTCAGACATACATAATAGTTCCACAATTATACATGATCAGATACAGATAAGTTCAAATAAAGACACAGTAGAGCCACAACTTAACAAATTAATCTGATGGCACTAATTAGTGCTCATCGCTGCTTTTTTTAGTATATCATATTTAAATGTTTTATTTCTTCTTAAAAAAGCATACTATTTTAAAAAGTTAAATTCAAAATTCACAAACTCATTAATTAAATTTACGTCAAAAATCCACAGCATCACAGTTCCCCTAAGGTTTGCAAAAATACAATCTATAAACACTATTAAAATTGATATGGAAAGCCCTTCCTATACTAAAATTCCCTGATTCTATAGAATACATATTATAGATGATGTCACTCTGTTTTGGGATTTGTTTTCTATGAATTCACATCTAATAAGTCTAGACCAGTGGGGGGGGGGAGGTGTCCAAGAGAAATATAGTTGAGCCATATAAGTAATTTAAAATTTTTAATTTGTAAATTTTCTAAAAGGAATTTGGATTTCTTTCCTTATATTAAGAGCTCCTTATAATGCTTTACATTTTTTAAAAAGTTTCCAGTACATTAGTTTAGCTGATCTTTTCAATAAGATTTTCATTTTCAGATCAAAAAAGTGAAGATAAAGGAAATTTAGGAGTCTAAATTTATGTTTTCTGATTCAGTCCAGTTCTCCATGTACATTACTCCCACTGTTTCACACTGCTCTTTCAACTAACCCATGTAACCATGGACAAGAAATAAAAGGTAAAAGATACAAATCCAAAACCAAAAATACAAACAAAACAGGTAAAGCACCCTTACGGGATAGAATGAGCTTATTCTTCCTTTTTCAAAATTTAAGATAATTCCGGTCAAACTCTGACTAGTATTGTGGCAAGGTTACCATGTTCCAAAAGACTGGCACAAGTTAAGCATCTGTGCCTTGGTTTTCCTCCTCCTATCTTCTCCATACATTCTAAATGGTTTCTAGATTCAGGTCTTTGATATTCTATCCTGAATATCAATATTCAGGATATTGATGCAGGAGAAATAAAACAGCATAGAGAACTTTTTAAATTATGTATTTCAAAATCAGGGCTTCAATTTTTTTTTTAACATTCTTTATTGAAGTAGTTCCTTAACCAGGGACAATGTTGTCCCACAGGGAATATTTGGCAATGTCTGGAGATATATTTCCTTGTCATAACTGGGCCTGGGTCAGAGCAGGCGTTCCCACTGGCATATAGTAGGTATATGCCAGAGATGCTGCTAAATATCCTACAATGCACAGAAGAACCTCCCACAAAAAACAATTATCCACACCAAAATGACAATAGTGCAGAGGTTGAGAAAATGCTTTACCAAAACCAAAAACAAATCCCAAGCAGATAAAGAACTAATTTTTTAAAACCATCTAAGAGAATTAGTAGAAAATAATCTAATCTTACATTAAAGCTTTCTTCAAGAGACAAAATCTAGAGGCTACAAAAAAAAATTAAAATTTTAAAAAATCACAGACAAAAAAAAATGAAGGTATAACAAAGTTGACATCAATTAAAAGTCAATATAATCTACCACATAAAAAAGATTTGCTCAGGCCAAATATCTTCAATCACCCTTGACTCCACTTCTTTGCATCCCACACACAATCCGTCAGGAAATCCTATTAGTTTCATCTGCACAGCATAGAAAAATTCTGACACTTTCTTCCATCTCTGCTGTTACAACCCTGGCCCAAACTACCTTCCTGTCATCTGTAATACTGCATACCTAACTTGTCTTCCTGCTTCTATCTTAACTCCACCCTACCCCCATTCATGACTATTCTCAACATTGTAACCAGAATGATCTTTTTTAAAATATAAGACCACAACATGCACTACTGGGCTCAAGAAATTCGGTAGCTCCTAAAAACTAAAGCCATCACAATGGCTTATGAAGTCCTCTCCTTATGAGATCTAACTGCTATCACCACCACCAGGACCTCCCACGTTTTCTCTTACCTTATTCCTATTACACTCATCACACTGCAGCTACAGTATCTTGCCATTCCTTGAATTTCTTGCCTCTGGGTTCTGAGCCTCTTGTTCCCAAAGCACAGCTTGCTCCCTCACCTCCTTCAAGTTTTTGGTCAGAAATGTTTCCTTCCAGGTGAAGCATTCCCTGACCACTATTTAAAACAGCAAGCTTCCTCTAATTTAGTTGTCTCTAGCCACCCCCCAACGCCTCTTTCTCTAGCACCAAAAAAAGTTCCATTAAACCAGTGGTTCTCAAATATTTGGCCTCAGGACCCTTTTATACACCTAAAGTTAACGAGGACCCTGTTATGGACTGAGGTTGTGTGTCCTCTCTCCCCAAATTCATATGTTGAAACTCTGTCTCCCAATGTGAGGGGATAAGATGATGTCATGAGGATTGAGCCTTCGGGAATGTAATTAGTATCCTTCACTAATTAGTGATTGGTTATAAGAGTCACAAGAGCTTGCTTCTCTCTGCTCTCTGCTGTGTGAGCATACAATGAAAACACAGGCATCTATAAACTAGGAAGCAGGCTCTCACCAGACATCAGATCTGCTAGCTCCTTGATGTTGGACTTCCCAGCCTGCAGAACTGTGAGAAACAGATTTCTCTTGTTCATAGGCCATTCAGTTTAAGGTATTTTGTTACAGCAGCCCCAGCTAGGACATAACCCAAAGAGCATTTATCTGGCTTCTGTCAACATTCACCGCATTAGAAATAATAGAAAATTTTAAAATATTTAGGAACTCACTTTCAAATAACAATAAACCCATTAAATGTTAATATTTTCATGAAAGATTATTTTTCAGAACCAAAAAAATTTAACGAGTAATATGGCTTTACAATTTTTGAAAATCTCAATGTCTGCTTAATAGAAAGTAGCTGTATTCTCACAGCTGCTTCTGCATTCAGTATGTTGCAATAGGTTGTTCTGGGTAAAGTGTGTGAATAAAAGCTGGCCACACACAGATAATGTATTGGGTTGGCCAAAAAGTTTGTTCGGGTTTTCATCTTACAGAAAAACCCGAACAAACTTTCTGGCCAACTCAAAGAAGGGAGGAACGCTTTAATAGCTTTTTTATATAACTGAGGATAGTCTTTTTTTGATTTTCACAAAAACTCTATGAGTGGTCATTTCTTAAAAATTATTTACAACATGGAATATTAAACCATATAAATAAACTTTTTGTACTGTTACCTTAAAATCCCTTAGTCTATCATGCATTTTGAATGGAATTTTTAAACATGAATGATTTTAAAAGATACTACATTGATTCATTTGAAAATACTGGTTCAGTTATACAGAACTTCCATATACTGACATAGCACATTACCCAACATCTCAAATCAAATTAATATCACCACCAACCTCATTAAAAAACTCAAATACTGGGAAGTCATCAAAGCTTGCAGTGACAGGCACAAGTTTTCCACCTTTGGAAAACTTTGGGCTTTAAAGCTTGAATTTTATCATTGACAAACACCACCAGTTGTTTTCCTTAAAGTGTCAAGCTCACTTTACTCATTTTCAAGAAAATGTCTGCAAAATACCCTAATCTGAATGACCAGTTTGTTCCTGAAGTAAAAATGGAACCATACGACTGTACGCCACACAATGGAAACTAATCAGCAATAAAAAGGAACAAAGTATTGATACACACCACAACACAGATGGATCTCAAAAATAATTATTCTGAGTGAAAGAAAGCTAAGGGAATATACACTGTATTCCATTTATGTAAAATTTCTAGAAAATGCAAACTAATCTATAGTGAGGGGGGCAGAAGAAACTCTTGGGGGTGATGGATATATTTATTATCCCGATTATAATAGTTTCATGGGCATATATACATTTGCCAAATGTCAAATTGTACACTTCACGCGCAGTTTGTTGTACCTCACTTATACTTCAGTAAAGCTGAACACAACCTAAAGTTTATTAATGATGGAAGAGTAAAATAAATTTTACTCACACACACAACCTCAAGTTTATTAATGGTGGAAGAGTAAAATAAATTACGGAGCATCTCTTATTCTTTTGGTTACTACTGAAAAGCGGTAAATTACATCTATTTTTATTGGCTCTGATAAACAGGTCTTAGGAATCCTGTTAAGTTGGGGGGGGGGCCTCAGAGTAAGGTATAGAAAATAAAAATGATATCCTACATATGCCCAGGAATATGTGTCTCTCTGCAAACAGATGAAGGGATGAAGGATAAGTCAGGAGCTGGAATTGGCAAAACGGGGGTGGGGGGGTGGGGGGAGATGAACTTTACCCTCTTGTTTAGCTGCTACACTGCAAAGGGCTGGCACGTTTTTCCCTAAATTCTATAATGGTAGAAAGGTTATTGTTGAATGTGTATTAAAGTATTACAACCATCAAATGACTCAGCAAAACTCAGTTTCTTCAGAAGAGCACCTCCACACTCTGACTTGATGCCTTTTGACCTCCACAGTAAAAGCGCCCGGACAACACTATCAGCCATCACTGAGCCGACCCTGGGGGATACACCCTCTCTGAAAATGGCATTTTTCAGGTCAACGATACCCGGCGCCCACGGGGAGCCGAGTAACGAACGCCGATATGAGGCAGGGAGGTCGCGGAGCTGACGGGATCCCACCACAGACCGAGGGCTGACGGCCGGTCCCGCTCCTGAGACCAAAGCCACGACGGTTCAAGGAACAAAGGCGCAGAGGGGCTGCAGAGCGGACACCATCGAAAACAATACTGCCTACAGCAGGCTGACCATTAAAAAGTAGAGCGTGGACTTACAGAGAGACCCCAGCGCAGTTCAGGCGGCTCTGTCCGCAGCTCCAGGAAGACGGCCGCGGCCCAAGATGGCGGCACATTTGAAGCCTGTTCTCGGCCCTTGTTCGCCGCGGGGCGCATGCGCAGGGCGTGAAGGCCGCGGGCGCAGCGGGAGGCTCGCAGCTGCGCGTAGTTCCTCCAGCCCGAGGACGAGGGCTGCCTGGGTCCCGGGCAGCGCGGTGCCCAATCTGAGCTTCCAGCTCCAGGTGGACACCCTCACAGCCTTGTCTCTCACGGCCCGGCTAAGGCCTGGGTTAGAGCCTTGTGGAAGGTCTCTGGGCGGGTCTAGGGGGGGTGTAAAGGCTGTAGATTGCCGCGTGGATGTGGCACGGGGCGGGGCGGTCACCCCACTTCTCTGTGCAAAGACTGCAGAGCGCGCAGACAGGCCTCCGCAGTGGCTGCTCAAGAAAGAAGCCCGGGAGCCCCCAGTGAATTTACGGTCTGGTGAAAGTAACGGCCATTTATTGAGCACCTGTGAATCAGGTATTTATGTATGTTATTGCGTTTAGTTCTATTTCTCTATTTTGTAGAAACTGGAATTGGATCTATGAAATAGATAGTAGTCATTTATGATGTTAACTTCCTGATCCCAAAGGGTGTTTGTGGGTTATGTAGGAAAAAGCCCTTGCTTGTAGGAAATAGATACTGAAGTACTGGGAGTGATTGGGTATGATGTCAGCAGTTTACTTTCAAATTTGGGGGGTTTGGCGGGGAGGGGTATGTTCTTTCTACTCTTGTATCTTTCCTGTATGTTTGAAGTTATTTCAAAAGAAAAAGAAAAATTAATTTTAAAAATTACACTAACCTCCTAAGAAGAGCTGTGGTACAGTCACTGTTTCTCTGTATTCGGTAGCAATTTATATTGCAAAGTAATTAACAGTTCCTTGAAAAAAAGAACAGCCACGAAGTCATCTAGGTGTGGGTGTTTTGGGGAAGACAAAACTCTGTGACTCCCATACAAAATTCTTTGATGCCCACAGGTCTAGTGACGTTTTCTATTCCTTGAATGAATTTTGTCATCTTATTTTCTCTATAAGTGCATCCATTTCCCCTAGGTTTTCAACTTTATTAATGTATGGTTTTAATAATACAAGCATATTATTTTAAAATCTGTGCCTGACCATTTCCTCCTTTATTCTGTACTTTGTTCATTTATGTCTTCTCAATTTTTTCTTGACAAATCTTATTAATCTTTTCGATTGGTTTTTCTTGTTCTAATTGTTGTTCTCTTTTGTATTTCTTTTCTTATTTGTATTCTTTCCTTTTTAAAAAAATATTTTGAGTTTGTCCTACTAATTTTCAACTTCTTCTGTTGAGTGTTGACTGTCTTTATTTTTAACTTCTCCTTTCCTAAAAAGTGCAAGCTATTAATTTTCCTGTACTGCTTTAGATGTATCCTTTAGGTTTTTGTGGCATACTTTCATTATCATTCAGTTTTAAATTTTTCTAATTCCCATTGAGATTTCTTTTGTAGTCTATGGGTCAAAGACAATTTTTCTTAATGTCCAGATATGTGGAAGCTTTTTGATATTCATCTATAACTTACCTGCATTAACTGCATTATGGTCAGAGAATGTGGTCTGTATAATACCAATCACTTAAAATTTCTTCAGATTTCCTTCATACCCTAGTATCCGATCATTTTGTAAACATTAGATCAAGTAGTTAATTGTGTTCAAGTGTTCTATATCCTTACTGATGTTTTTGTCAGCTGTATCAGGTACAGAAAGTGATTTCTGTCAGCTTCTGTTAAGGCTGCCAATTTTCCATTTCTATATTTGGAATCCATTTTTATAAAGCATGTAAAGGTTTAAAATTTCTTCCTGATGATTTTCTCATTTTAACAATTTGTAATCGCCTTTTTCAAGTCCAGAAAATTTTTGCCTTGAAGTCTGTTTTTCCTGATATTGATTTAGCCATGCCAACTTTCATTTAGTTAGTATTTGCCTTGGCTTATCTTTTTCTATGTTTCACCTAGGAACCTCTGTGTCCTTATGTTTTAAGTGTGTCTCTTGTAAACAACATGTAGCCCAAGGTTTGCTCTCTTGCTTTTTGTGTGTTTATTTGACGTTTATTTACTCAGCATTAGAAGCTTTTTTTGGTTCATTGACATTGATTGTGCTTTCTGGTATTTTGTGCTTCATTTCTACCACTTTAAGTGTTAAGCTTTTGTTGCGTTTTCTAGGTTTCTCCATTGATGCTTTCTCTGAGGTTGAATTTTTACTGAACCTATCCTTCCATGCCTCACCCCCACTTCCATGTGCCATTTTCTTCTCTACTACATGGGAAGTTACTCACTCTGGTACTATCTTTTGGTGGTCACCCTACAATTTATAACACATATTTAATTGAACAAATTCTGAAATTAATAAATACCTTTACCCTCCTCATGAACAATATAAGGACCTTGGGACATTTTAACTTCAATTATCACCTTACCCTTTCTAACTTATATGATTTTCCCCGAGATCTGCTGGGAGGAGTTTCTGTGAACATCTGATAGACCATCTCCTCCCTGTACTTAATTTACTCCTACTCACCCTTCATTTCTCAGCTTAAATGACACCTCCTCTGAGAAGACTTCCCTAGGCTCTGGGTGAGCAGTCATCAAACTGGATTACCATATACTTAGAAATGCCCAAAGACTTCCCAAAGGGGCACAGGCATAATAGCTTTAAAGGAGTTAATTTCCAGAGCCTCACCTTTTATGTGCACCCTTTCCTAATATTGAGAACCAAGCCACCCACGAGCCGAAGTAGGTGATTGGTTCTCCCTTTCTCCTTCCCTTTCACTATTGCCCTGTTCCCACTTTGTAAAATAAAAGTATGTCTCTAGCACCTCTATTTATTATTATGATTTCCCCTGGAGTGTAAATTCCTCTAGAAGACCAAACAAATAGGCAGCAGTTCAAAATATTAGCATCAGCGAAACTTCCCTGTGTGTCTTTCCCTATATTATTCATATTTCTCTGACAGGCAAAGCATTAATAATGGAGTATTTTGGTGCATGTTGGGTTGTTAATAGACATAATGTAGAGTCAAACCGGTAGGGTTGCCACATTTAGCAAGTAAAAATACAGAAACCCAGTTAAATTTGAATTTCAGACAACAAAAAAATGTTTTAATACAAGATGCCTCAGATATACTAGAACTCTGAAAAATTATTAGTTTCTGAAATTCAAACGTAGCTGGGCAGTCTGTGTTTTATCTGGCAACCCTAGCAAAGTTAAGAACAGATTTCTTTTTTTTTTTTTTCCATCTCTTTGATGTTTTTAAAAAATACAATGTTCCGAAGAGAAAGTTCTATTAGATCAAACCCCAAAATGTAGGTAAGGCATTTTAAAGCAGAAGTACTTCATTTCATCCAGGCTACAAACTCACAGCAAGGGTCCTTTCCTTATTTACCAATCTATTTTCGAATTAGAATTCAGAAATAATATGATCATCATAGAGATGCTTAACTAAAATGTTGATTTGAAATGAAAGTCAGAATTGATCTGAAAGAAAACAAGTTAGATTTGGCTAAATGATTTGAAAATGAGAACTCACTTTGGCAATTAGGTTACATGCAGAAACTTTTAGAAATTAGGTTACATGCAGAAACTTTTTAGAAATTGAATTCACCAAATCTTCAACTCCAGGATTTATTGCTACCAGTGTCTTTATGTAAAAGTTAACTGATCTGTACGCTTAAGACAAGTATACTTTATGTTATACCTCAATGAAAAAAGAGAAAAACAAGCTTTGAAAAAAAATTGTGGAAATTAACAATGTTTTTTCTGAGTATATCTGCTAAGTCAGTCACCTCTAAGTGAAAGAATAACACATGTAATTTGGTCATTTTTGATAAGGCCTTTTTATGAAACTTCCCAGAAACTAAGAAAGATGATTCAAGTCAAGTAGTCTCTAATTTTAGCACTAAAAAAAAAAAAAAAAATGAAGATTGAAGAATCTAGTCAAGTCCTCAATCAATCATTCAGTCATTAAAGACATGGGAGCATTAATGGTATGACAGCAAAAAAGTTGAAGAACCACTGAACTACTAAATTATATTTTCTCACAGCAACCTGGACTTTTTCCCTTACTGATTATAATCTGTAAATACATATTTACTGGTATGACTACTGATGTCTGTTTCTCCTACAACATCAAGTCTCATAGAAATAATACTGAATTTATTGTTTTTCCTCAGTGAATCTTTAAGGGAAAGGTTGAATGAACAAATACATTACTGTGCAGGTGGTATTTGCAGTCCTGGGAGTAGATGAGATTACCTGGAACACGTAAGCAGAGCAGAAAATGGAACTCTGGAAAACAGCAGTGGATTAACAGCTCCTGTTAGGGCCACAACTGTGTCATTTGTTGTTGCACCTCTTTCCCTTTTCCTTTCCTCTTTTGTCCTTAATAGGGAGCACAGTGTTTTGGACATAGGAAGCAAACAAAAGTAAGAATAACCCAGCTTCACCAAACCAGTCTAAGATCCAGAGTCCATAGCTACTATTAAGAGTGTTCTTTTCAGTGAAACAATTACTCTAGAAGACTGTGAACTGGGCAAGTCTCTTAAATTTTTGTGCCTCATTGCCTTCACCATCTTGTAGGAAAAGCAGATATAAAATCTATAAAATATAGTCGTTTCCATCACCCCCTTCATGGAAGCTCCACGTGATCCCTCCTCAGAACACGCCATTTGAACGTTAATTTTCTTTTGTTATCATTAAGTTTAGTAAATCATCTCTGAGTGTATCATGCATGTCATGCCATGTGCTATACTGTAGGTAAGAATATTTTTCTCCTAGTTTTTCCAATATCCTAAAGTCAGGTCCATTTTTTCTGTGTTTCTGCCACCGACTTTCTAGAACTTCAGCGTTAAATAAATTAACTCTGACGACTTGTTCAGATAGTCTCCTTTCAGGTTAACTGGGTTTTCTGTCATGCTGGTTTGTTAGGTGCCACCAGGAGGCAGCACAGACTTGTTTGTGATCTCACTCTCGGTGCCTGTACAGCTGCAGTCATTCTGTCGCTTCCTAAGGTAAGATATCTTTTCTACTTAAGATGCAATTAAACCTGACCTCTTTTTTTTTTTTTCAAATACACAGTGTTAGTGAGGACGTCGGGGAGCAGGTACTGTCATAGACTTGTGGTAGAAGTGTTAACTGGAGCAATTCAAAAACTACATATCCAAAGCCTTAAAAGTGTTTATATCCTTTGCCCTGGGATTCCCCTTTCTCAGAACCACTCTCCCACCCCTAGTCATGTCCCTTAAAGAAATTATTGTGGCTGTGAGCAAAAATGTAGCTTAGTTCTAAGCGTCAGTGCCTCTGTTAAGAGTAGTGTCAAGGCCTTAGTTAGGGAGAGTGTCAGTGCTTGAATTAGGAGTAGTGTCACAGCCTTAGTTAGGGACATTGTAAGGCCCTGAGTTAGGAGAAGTGTCATGGATTTTGTTAGACACAGTGTCAATGCCTGAGTTAGGAGTACTGTTAGGGCCTGAGTTAGGAGTAGTGTGAGGGCCTTATTTAGGGACAGTGTCAGTGCCTGAGTTAGGAGTAGTGTTAGGGCCTAATTTAGGAGTAGTGTCAGGGCCTTATTTAGGGGCAGTGTCAGTGCCTGAGTTAGGAGTAGTGTTAGGGCCTAATTTAGGAGTAGTGTCAGGGCCTTATTTAGGGGCAGTGTCAGTGCCTGTGTTAAGAGTAGTGTCAAGACCTTAGTTAGGGAGAGTGTCAGGGACAGGGACATTCCATACAGCTTTGCTTATAATAATGTGAACTAGAAACAACGTAAAGGTTCAACAATAAGGAATTCAGATCATACAGTGGATTACTTTGTGGCTGTTAAACACGATATTGTTGAAATGTTTTCCCAAATACACTAGACAATTTTAAGTACTAAATAGAAGAGCACCATTTGCTTCCATTTCCTTATATCTGCTCTCAGGTCCCAGAAACACCGTCCTGGTTCAGCGTGGCATCCTCCTGGACAGCTAGAAGGCTAAGACTTCCCACATAAGCCCACACTCTTCTTTTCCCCAACCTCCTTCGGAGCTCCCGGTCCTGTTCCTTCTCCAAAACCCAGGCTTCATCCTGCCATCACAGCCCTAGCTTCCTTTCCTTTCCACCCAGCCCTTTGCCATTTGCCAACACAGCTCTCCTTCATTCTGGCATCCAGCTCCATTCTCATAGCCTTCAAGTCCCTTTTCATCATATTTCCTGAAAACTCCAATTCTTTTTCTCCTCCTAAACTCCAGGAGGTGACACTGAATTAAGTCTTTAAGGATGAGGAGGAGTTGGCCAGGCAGAGACAGAGGACATGGTGGCATGTCAGGATAATACAGACCAAGGCAAAGAAGAAAAATAACATGAAATGCACAGAGAACTCAAATCAGTGATACGTGGTGGTAAATTGAGAAGCTTGTTCAGAGACACAGCCTAAGGGCAGCAGGGACCTGATTACAGAGGACAGAGCATGATGTTTTATAGAGAGTGAACTTCATCCTAGAACGGATGGATGAGCCAATTAAGTTTAAGGAGTGATGAAATCAAATCACAGAGTTTTATGGAAAAAATGGATTTGTGGGGAGAGAGGTTTTTGCAGTAACAGATGTGAGGCATGATAAGGGCTTGAGCCAGAGTGGAGGTAGGAAACAGAAGATGGATCAGATTCAAGATTATTTAGAACATAAGATTAACAGGACCTTGTGACTGTGGCCTATAGACCTAAGGTAAGTTAGATAAGGACCAGAATCACATCTATCTTACAGTGTATTGCACACAGGTACTCGATAGTTTTTAATGGAGGATTAATGTGTGAGTGAGCTAAGATGACATTACTGTATATGTAGCAAACTCACTTCTAAGACACCATCAATTTTAAGACACACTATTGAGTTCATTGATTTTCTGAGGGTGGGTAGGTACCAAAAGGGTTAAAATGCAAAATGACTGCAGATCTTACAACTGAATGGAGGAGTTTATTTCCCTTCCCTTTAAATCTGGGCTGGCCTTATGGTTTGATTTGCTTTAACCAACAGAATTTGTGATCAGAAGAATGAGAAGGAAATGAATCTCTTCTAATTAAGAAATTAGCATAAATTTAAATAATTGCTAATGCTATATCTGTGAAGTAATTGAAGATTCCTCAAAATAAAAGTGGAAACTAAACAAATTTAATGATTCTGTAGAATTAAAACTGTTGGCAGTGTAAACATAAAAGAAGAGGAGCATAAGTAAGAATGAAATTAAAATCTATTAAAAGAATTATCTTTTTTTTAATTTTAATCTTTTTTAATTTTTTATACATTTTTAAAGATTATTTTCCATTTACAGTTATTATATAATATTGGCTCAATTCCCCATGTTGTACAATACATGGTTGAGCCTGTCTTACACCCAATATTTAGTACTTCCCACTCTCTTACCCCTATATTATCCCTCCCCCCACCCCCCCACACTGGTAACCACTAGTTTGTTCTCTATATCTGTGAGTCTACTTCTCTTTTGTAATATTCACTAGTTTGTTGTATTTTTTAGAATACACATGTGGTATCATTCAGTATTTGTCTTTCTATCTGACTTATTTCACTTAGCATAATGCCCTCCAAAGTCCATCCATGTGGCTACAAATAGCAAAATTTCATTCTTTTTTATGTCTGAGTAGTATTCTATTATATACATTACATCTTCTTTATCCGTTACTCTGTTGATGGACACTTCAGTTGCTTCCATACCTTAGTAATTGTAAATAGTGCTGCTGTGAACATTGGGGTGCATGTATCTTTTCGAATTACTAGTGTTTTTGTTTTTTTCAGATATACACCTAAGAATGGAATTGCTGAGTCATATGGTAGTTCTAATTTTAGTTCTTGGAAAAATCTCCCTATTGTTTTTTACAGTGGCTGCACTAATTTACATCCCCACCAACAGTGTAAGAGAGTTCCGTTTTCTCCATTGCCTCACCAACATTTGTTATTGGTGTTCTTTTTGATGATAGCTATTCTGACAGGTCTGAGGTGATAAAGATGCTCAACTAGTGATGTTGAGCATCTTTTCATGTGCTTGTTGGCCATCTGCACTTCCTCTTTGGAAAAATGTCTATTCAGTTCTTCTACCCATTTTTTGGTTGGGTGGTTTGGTTTTTTTTTTTTTTTTTTTTTGATTTTGAGTTGTATGAGCTGTTTATATATGTTGGATATTAACCCGTTATCAGTCACATCATTAGCAAATATCTTCTCCCATTCAGTAGGTTGTCTTTTTGTTTTGTTGATGGTTTCCTTAGCTGTGCAAAAACTTTTAAGTTTAATTAGGTCCCATTTGTTTATTTTTGCTTTTATTTCCTTTGCTTTAGGAGACAGATCCAAAAAAGTATTGCTGTGATTTTTGTCAGAGTGTTCTATGTTTTCCTCTGGGAGTTTTATAGTATCCAGTCTTACATTTAGGTCTTTAATCCATTTTGAGTGTATTTTTGTATATGGTGTTAGAGAATGTTCTAATTTCACTCTTTTACAAGTAGCTGTCCAGTTTTCCCAGCACCACTTATTCAAAAGACTGTCTTTTCTCCATTGTATATTCTTGCCTCCTTTGTTGTAGATTAATTGACCATAAGTGTGTGGGTTTATTTCTGGGATTTCTGTTCGTTCCATTGATCTATGTGTCTGTGCCAGTACCACGCTGTTTTGATTACTGTAGCTTCGTAGTATTGTCTGAAGTCTGTAGATTACCTTGGGTAGTATGGTCATTTTAATAATATTAATTCTTCCAGTCCAAGAGCATAGTACATCTTTGCATCTGTTTGTGTCATCTTCAGTTTCATCAGTGTCTTACAGTTTTCCAAGTATAGGTCTTTTACCTCCTTAGGTAGGTTTATTCCTAGGTATTTTATTCTTTTTGATGTGATGGTAAATGGGGTTGTTTCCTAAATTTCTCATTCATTTTTAGTGTATAGAAATGCAACAGATTTCTGTATATTAATTTTATATCCAGCAACTTTACCAAATTCATTGATGAGCTCTAGTAGTTTTCTGGTAGCATCTTTAGGATTTTCTATGTATAGTATCATGTCATCTGCAAATAAAATAAAAGATAAATTCCTGTCTTTGAGAAAATGAATATTATGAGCCAACCTCTTGCAAGACTGATCGAGAAAAAAAAAAGGAAAGGCAAATATAAAATATTATGGGGAAAAGAGACCTGAACTACAGATAAGGTTGACTGAATGTACTCCTGTCCAGTAGTGAAAATGAATGAACTGAGTCTACATATACCTAAAAATCTTGAAAACATAACTTTGAATTAGAATAAGTTTCAAAAGGGTATGTACAATATTGTACATTTGTGTAAATGTTAAACAATCTGTATTCTTTATGCATGCATACATAGAAAAAAATCTGTAATTTAAATTTTATTATTTAATTAAAAATTTTATTTTTAATTCTTATTTAGAATTAGAATTCTCATAAGAATTAGAATGCTAATTTATCAACTTTAAGACACTAGTTTTCCCTGGGAGAAAAGAAGCCTAAAGGAATTGGGCGGGGGGTGGGGGATGGGTGTAAAGGGGATTTTAGCTATATCTTTAATGTTTTATTTCATTTGTGTCCCAGAGAAAATGACAGAGATGGAACTGAAGGCAAAAAAAGAAAAATATTATTATCTTTTAGGTGTTATGGGGAGTACCTGTAGGTGCCTGTTATATTATTTTCTATACTTTTGATATGTTTGAAATGTTTTATAATTTAAAATTATTTTGAGGTTGGATTAAGTCAGTCATGCTATAAACATCACCCAACAAAGTGTGCTGTATAGTGATCATATTCCTGAATAATCTCACACATGATGTAGCTACCAGATTTACAGACAACAGTCAATACCTATTAGTTGTATCACACAACTTCCTCAAAGGTATTAAACCGAGGATCATGTCAGTGGTTTCTTAGTTACAGTTGTTAACTCATTCCTTGGAGGATGCCAGAGTTAACACTAGTGATCCACTAGATGATTGCAACGTGTTACTAAATAGCTGCTGCTGAACTCAATGTCATGGTTAAATTATTGCTAAGGGTGAGTGCGTGCCCTATGATACTGGCCTTGCAAATGAAGTCAGAGAAATGTCAGTGCTTAGAAAGGAGGATTCGGTGTGATAGAAATCCAGCCAGTAATTAATTACACCATGTCCTTCCCCTACGTTAACATTGATCACTTTGAATCATCATTTCTGGTCTGTATGCTTGGCTCGCCATGGGCACGCAATAAATTGTTGACTGACTGATTAGTCTCCAGGAAATGAAATTCTGTGAATAAAGGGATTGCACCTACTTAGCCCCAGTTCCTAATATGGTGGACCTAGCATGAGGTAGCGCCAGCTAACATTTATTGAATGAGTGAAGATGCTGCTACTTCCATGAAAATTTCCCAGATCTCTCAGGATCTCTTCCTCTCAAATTTGTACCCTCTCAAAATAATTTAACATCTTTTTTTCTTACAGATACTTGTGTTTATGTCTCATTTTCCGCTACTACCTTTTAAGTTTCTTAAGAGCAGGGACTGTTCCCTTTTTGTAATTTATTACAGACTGATGAAAAATGGAAAGGAAAAAATGCCTTAAAGCTAAAATTAATTCATTTTCACACTGTTCTAAGTTCAGAAGAATTATATTGACCTTAAAGTATGCAACTTTAAACCACTTAAAATGAATTTCACTTCCATGTATTTAGTTGGTAGCAAAGGAATGGATAATAATATGCTGTGCCATACTACCTATAGGGCTGGCATGCTTGTTTGCTCAGCTGTTTCTCATCAAACACCAATGAACATAGAGAGCTGCCAAACATTTTCTAGGTCATTTGTTCTGTTTGTAAACAGAAAGTGTACAATAATTAACAAGAGGTAATCATTTGCAAACTGGATTTATGCAGAATGAAAGAATTTTTTTTTAAAGAGGAGGGACATTAATGCAGGTCTTGAGTGCTTAATGACCCCATTAATTGAGAATAGGTAATTGGAGAAATTAAACAGAAGAGGTAATGGCCTTGGAGCCATTACTCTCTTCTGGACGTACTGCTAATGTTTACCAGGTGATTTTCCTCTGAATTAAGAGCCCAGAGTCAGTCTGCTTTCACACAATAGTTCTTAATCTTGCCAACCATAAGAATCTCTTGGAAAGCTTTTGAACAACGCAGGTTCCTGGATTCTCTTCAGACTTCCTTAACCAGAATCTTAGGGGTGGGACTCAGGCATATGAATTTTTACAAAGCTGACCAGGTGATTCTTTTGATTTTTTGATAAAAAGCTAGCCAGGTTTGGACATCATTGCTTTAGAACAGGGTTTCTCAACCTTGGAACTTTTGACGTTCTGGGGTAGCTAATCATTGTGGAGGCTGCCCTGCACATCACAGAATGTTCTGCAGCATCCCTGGCCTCTACCCACTAGATACAGCAGCACCCTCCCTTCCCCAAGTTGAAAAAAACAGAATGTCTCCAGATATTGCCAGATTTCTTGAGGGGAGTGGAGGGAGGCGGGGGGGGGAGGGGGGGGGTTGCGGGGTGGAGGGTGGGATTAAATCACCACCATTTGAGAACCTCTGCTTTACAGCAATCCTGTCTGATAGAACTTTATGCAATGAGGGAAATGCCCAATACAGTAGCCACGAGCCCCATGCGGCTCTTGAGCCCTTGCAGTGTG
This sequence comes from Balaenoptera borealis, assembly GCF_965194805.1. Lineage (NCBI taxonomy): Eukaryota > Metazoa > Chordata > Mammalia > Artiodactyla > Balaenopteridae > Balaenoptera > Balaenoptera borealis. The sequence continues at coordinate 76,054,681 of NC_138871.1, forward strand.
GCTAGTACAACTGAGGACCTAAATTTTAAATGTTATTTTGTTTTAATTAACTTAATTGCAAAAGCCAATTTAACTAATAACACGTAACTAATGGCCATCATACTTGACAGCACAACTTTATAAGATCCAGATCTGACTCTAGACAGTGAAATCTACACAATTCCTCCTGAAGTACTTCTGAGACATGTCATGTAGAAATAATTTACAAGAATAGAAAATCTACCTACCTTCCTCTCTGAATTAGAAAAAATCTTGGGATGGTAGGACTACTGGAAAGTTTACTTGCAGTTTTGCTTTCTGTGTTGCCTAGGAAATATTTTTTGTTACTACCTTTGATACCCAGATTATCAGACTTAGAGCAGTCTGGCTGAGGATAGCCCCTTTCAGTCCCAACCTTGACCTCCTTTTATTGCCAGTCCTTAACATTTTCTTAGGAAAAATTCCCATTGTTGTCTGGTTTTCTCAATTCCTAACAGGTTAAACGTAGAGTTACCATATGACCCAGCAATTCTACTCCTAGATATATACCCAAGAGAGGTGAAAACATACGTCCGTGCAAACACTTGAACGTTCATAGCTGCATTTTTTCCAGTTTTATTGAGATATAATTAACATACTGCATTATAGAAGTTTAAGGTACACAGCATAATGATTTGACTTACATTGTGAAATGATTACCACAATAATTTAGGTAACATCCATCATCTCATATAGATACCAAAAAAAAAGAGAAAAAGAGAAAAAAAAATTTTTTTTCCTTGTGATGAGAACTCTTAGGATTTACTCTCTTAACTTTTATACATACCATGTAGCAGTGTTAACTATAGTCATGTTGAACATTACATCCCTAGTACTTACTTATCTTATAACTAGAAGTTTGTACCTTTTGACCCCCTTTATCCAATCCACCCCCCACACACACCTCTGGTAACCACGAATCTGATCTCTTTTTCTATGAGTTTTTTTGTTTGTTTGTTTTAGATTCTACAGATAAGTTAGATCGTATGGTATTTGTCTGCCTTATTTCACTTAGCATGATGCCCTCAAGGCCCATCCATGTTGTCACATTGGTAGGATTTCCTCCTTTTTTATGGCTAAATGATATTCCACTGTATGTATATATGCCACATCTTCTTTTTCTAGTCATCTGTTGATAGACACTTAGATTGTTTCCATGTCTTAGCTATTGTAAATAATGAGGCATAGTCTCATTATTCATAATAGCCAAAAAGTAGAAATAATACAAATGTCAACCACTGATGAATCAATAAAACAAAGAGTGGTGTTTTCACAGAGTGGAATATTTGTTGGCAATAACAAAGAATGAAGCCCTGTTAGATGCCACAACAGGATGAACCTTGAAAACATTATGATAAATGAAAGAAGCCAGTCATGAAATACCATATATTATATGATTCTATTTATATGAAATGTCTATAATAGGCAAATCTATAGAGACAGACAGTAGATTAGTGGTTGCTTAGGCCTGAGAGGGAAATGGGGACATTGGATGGTGATGGCTAATGGATAACAGGGTTTCTCTTTGGTGTGATGAAAATATTCTAAAATTAGATTGTGGTGATGGCTACACAATTAGGTGACTGTTCTAAAAACTGTTGTCTGCTTTAATTGGGTGAATTTTATGGTATGCGAGTTATATCTCAACAGAGCTGTTAAAAACTCTGTCCATTTAATTCACTACATTAGCAGATCTAATGAGAAAAATCTGCATGTTCTATCAATTGGTGCATATTTATCTTAGAACTGGAAGTGGCTTTGGATAATGTTACTGTCTTATTCCAAAATAGCCTCTCCACTGGCTACCACCACTCTCATTTCCAAGGTAATTAACGTGACCCTGCATTGTGTCCAAACTCAGGATAAAATCCTTGAGTATGGCCCTTACTGAACAACAAATCATTCCACTCTTAGAGACCCACCATAAGACAGAGAGTGCATCCGGAGGACACCCATGGCGTAATCCCAGCCTGCAACTGAAAGGGCCCAGCCGTTGTCATTCCTGAGCTCCTTTGGCCTCTCTAGTCCAGAGGAATAATGGACACATGAATATTGCCAGTGAGAAAAGAGAAAAGGATACAAAGTTTCCAATATGCAGCCTAATTTTGTCACGATTCAGGCTGGTCAGACCCTGTCCTGGATGTAAAGTGCTAAGCCAGGAATGACAAACAGCTTCGTCAGGCAGTTAGAAGACGACATTCACTTTTAGGGCCTTGAGCTCTCCGGGCAGCCCAGATAGAGCCCATTCTCCAATTTTCAGCTCACCTGACTCAGATAACTTTACAGGAAATGGAAATGTTTCTAGGTATTTAGTTATAAAGAGAGACCTGATACTGAAAATAACTCCTAGGCTTATGCTGCTTGGGCACGGACTATTCAGGAGACCTCCTGGAAGTATGCAGAAGATGGGGAAGGGAAAATAGCAAATATCAAGTGAGATGAAGTCTTGCATAATGTAAACTAAAAAAAATTTTGTCTAAGGCAATTATGTTTTTATCTTCCAGAATAAATAAGGTCACATGAAGTTAAATAGTTTGTCCAAGTGGTTAGGTAGAGATTTGTTAAAAATCATGTAAAGAGAAGTAGGCGCTCAGATTGGAAGACATGAAAGAACAGGATTTTTAAAGAAAAGCACGTAGGGAGGAATATTAATTCAATAACTCAGTTGACAAGGCTGTGGACCATAGGTTAAAAAGCAGTAGCACTGGCCTATGTCTAAACATTGACACATTTCTGACCTTTCTTCCGTTCACCAAGGATGCAGATGAATAAATACATACAGTTTTATGAGAAGAGCTAAGTCCTCTGGCATGGTTCTGGGGAGAGTCTGATTTACTTGGAAGACAAGTGTCATCTTCAAGACAAGACATAGCAAATGTACTCTGAATTTCTTATAACTAGACAGAGTGACAGCCTTCCCTGGCCCTTACCATCTGGCTGGATGAGGTGTCCTTCTTCTGTGTTCTGACAGCACCCTGGACCTACCCTTACTATTACACTTGAATTATTTTCTAAGCTTTTTATTTTTTTATCTGCCTTCCCCACTAGACAAGGAACTTCTCAGAAACTAAAACATTGTTGGCCATTGTGTGGTTTTCAGTTTTTGAGAGCCTCTTATCAGAGTTACTAAGGCATGCATACTTTCCCATCTCTGGTAGTGTTTCAGTTTCAGGAGTTCTGTAAGCCAGCTGGCTCCTTCCCAGATTAGGTGATTCAGAGGTTAACACCATACCTGGACTCTGCCGTAAGACCTTGTGGTAAGTCAGATTGTCGTACAACACTGAGTTTCACTAATGTCTGGGTTGGGCTCCGAGATGGATGCCTTTTACAGAATTGCTCACTAGAGTGGGTTTAGTGTCATTGCTTTGGCTTCAAGTCACATATTTTTCAGATGGCATTGTCACATGGACTTTGAACATCAGAAATGCACTCCCCCCAGTTGGGCTCCCACATGAGCTTTATCTGTTATTTCAGCCATGTTTATTTGAGATGCTTAAGAAACGAATTACTCAGTGACACCCATAGGACCTGAAAGAATTCAAGCACCTCCCTATTGCCTCTCTTCATGGGAGAGGTGGGTGGGGGCAGGGTAATATAGCCATCGAAAATTCTGATTTCTCTCCCAGATATGGAATCAGAAATTTTATTTCCTTCCTTGTATGTTTCAGACCATCAAACCTAATCCCAGATCTTGTCCTCTTTTGTTTGTTTGTTTGAACTCATTCTCTTTCTCTGAATGGAAATCTCACCAAATCTTTGGGTGATGATCTTTTCATTTACACCACTTAAGTAAAAGTTACAATAGACACAGTTTCTCTTTTCTAGGCTGCCTCTGTCAACGCAGACACTATGTCCATTTGAATAAAGAACAATAAATAAAGTCCATGAGTGCCCCTACGCAGCGTCAGCCTGTGTGAGCCAGTGTTTTATCTCCAGAGTTATAGGAGCTCCTTCTGCCTCTGCTGCTGAGGCTCCTAGGATAAGAGACTGGCAGACAGACATGCAGCATTCTGTATTTCAGGGAAAACACATAGATGGACTTTGGAGTGAAGAAATGGTATTTGTGGAAACCTTTGCCCAGAGTTGTACATCTGTGTGCCACGTGGCAGGGATTTCTCTGACTCTGGAACAGAGAACAAAGAGCATTTTCGTTAGTCACACTGACGAAAACACCAAAGAAGCAGAACTCACAGGTGTGTGAACAACAATAACGTACTCCCAGTCCCCACCCCTCCTGGAGGACCACCTGTCTTGTCTTCAGCTCCTCAAGTAGAGATTTCTTGAAGCATTCCAGCTCCAAATCTGTTTTTTTTCTTTTAATCTATTTTTGGCTGCGTTAGGTCTTCGTTGCTGCGCCTGGGCTTTCCCTAGTTGCAGCGAGCGGGGTACTACTCTTCGTTGCGGTGCGCGGGCTTCTCATCACGGTGGCTTCTCTCATTGCGGAGCACGGGCTCTAGGCACGCGGGCTTCAGTAATTGTGGCACGTGGGCTCAGTAGTTGTGGCTCGTGGGCTCTAGAACGTAGGCTTAGTAGTTGTGGTGCACTGGCTCAGTTGCTCCGCGGCATGTGGGATCTTCCCGGACCAGGGCTCGAACCTGTGTTCCCTGCATTGGCAGGTGGATTCTTACCCACTATGCCACCAGGGAAGTCCCAAATCTGGGGTTTTAGAACAGTAAAACTATTATAATATCAAAATCATCCTCCAGGCCCTAGTGATCCTTTTTTTTTTTTAATTTATGGCTGTGTTGGGTCTTCGTTTCTGTGCGAGGGCTTTCTCTAGTTGCAGCAAGTGGGGGCCACGGGCCTAGTCGCTCCGCGGCATATGGGATCCTCCCAGACCAGGGCTCGAACTCGTGTCCCCTGCATTGGCAGGCAGATTCTCAACCACTGCGCCACCAGGGTAGCCCCCTAGTGATCCATTTTTAATGATGACGAGCTTAGCGCTTTCATGGAATCATAAAATCTCAAGGTAGCCAAAAACCTGGAAGTCAGTGTTTCCCACCGTGGTGGGGCTGAGGGGGTGCCTAAGATCCAGTGTCACAAAGCCTCTCGGAGGCCCAACAAGCCCCACGACACCTGGAGAGCGTCTTCAAAACACATGGGTTATAAATATAATAAATTTTCTTGGTAGAAAGATTTTAAATTATATAAAAGTATTAAGACATTTTCATAATCCCACAACAGCACATTTTGTTCACCGTGCTCTTTTGTGATTAAAGATATAATTGACACGTTAAATCTTACAGAATAAAACAGAAAAATGTGGATTTCTACTTTTGATGTTTAAATCCTGGATTTTGCCACTTATTTCATAAAACATCAAAGCATGCTTGGACAGGGACCTTCTTTGAGATAGGCCGTATATTACAATAGGCTGTAAAAAAATTGCGAAATCAAGCCAGCTCCATGAGAGTGTGCACAGCATGACATTCTCTGAAGACGCTGGCAGGGCCAAGAAAATCCTGCACTCCTAATTGCCTAAATCCTACTTTCGTCACTTGCCGGGCACAGTCCATAATCAGTGGAAGGATTCTGGAGGTGTGTGATATTACCCCTGAGTTCTTATCACAGACACTAAAATTCAGACAATTAAATTTGAGAGAAAGCAGTCTCGAAGAGGTGAAAACAGAGTGATTGAGGTTTGTGGATTTGTGCTGATCTTGCACTGATTAGAGCTGCCAACAGAAGCCTCCAGCTGCCCTGAAGAGGTAAAGAGGCAGATCTTTGGAGGGCAGTTTCTAATCTTATTTGAAGTGATCTGGGCTTAGAAGGGAGTTCTGCCAAGAATGAGGATCAGCTAAGCGCTAAGCTAAGTTCTCTTGGCCTTAACTCCATGTATTTATTGAGACGATGCCTGCTTTGGAGGGATCTTTAGTTGTTCTGTAAACTCTGCAGACCCAGTGGACCATCTGAAGGCAGGTCTACTTGCAAATAAGCACCCCCTGGGTATGAGATAAATGGGTATACGCTTGCCTTCTTTTTACCTTGCTTTTCATTGCATTCTTCAATTTCCAGCTCTGAAATGTAAAAGAGAAAAAAAATCAGCACCTGTCCTGGCTTCAGTTTTGTTATCTGAACAATTACAGGGTTGGTTGGATGGGCTCATCACTGAGTACCCTCCCCGGTTCTGCATTCTCTGGTCTGTGGTTCTAAAAACTAAATGTCCTGCACTAGGCAGGAGCAGTGTGATCTCTACTCGGGTCAACAGTGCTGGCCTTATGGAAAAGCTCGGCTGTTTGCTAAAGCAGTGCTTCAGTGACTGCCCCTCTAAACCCAGGTCTTCGCTTATCAATTACAGTGTAGGAAGTAAGGGCCCCCAGCAAGGGGGCTTCAAAGAATAGGAAAGGAAAGAAAGAGGATGTGGGTGAGAGGCAGTACTTTTTCTTTTTAAAAAAATAATAATTTTCTTCTTATTTTTATCTTTTTGAGTTTCAAATGCACATTACTTATTAACTGATTACCACTTTTGTTTGCTTATGGTGCATTACCTTAATTTTTTAGGAAGCATTTTGTTAAATGACTTCTACCATAGTTTTTCCTTAATTTCAACATTCTCCTGAAAGGGTCTTTAAAGTACTTGGAATGCATGCTACCTTTCAGAAAGCTTCATTGCTTAGCTCTCTAACAACTGTGAGGTGGGAAGTTTTGATTCTTTCTTTTGAATAAAGAGGAAACTAAAACGCGTAGATATTAAGCACATCAGGGAAGCAGAATTAGTCTTGCTTATAGGGTCATTAAAAGTTGTACAATATACAGTTCTGTCGGAGAGGGAAGGGACTTTCAACCATGAGTAAAATCACATGCATGTCTAAATACCCTACAGACTGCTGCTCTAAGGCAGATAGATGACTGCGGCAGCATCTAGACAAATACCCAGATAATTTTATTTTCCCCACTAGGTATCTTTCTTCTAGGCTTACTGTCTTCAGCCAGCTACCTTGTCCCTTCTTTATGCTTCAGCACTGACGACCCATAAGGGTTGGAAATTGAAGCTGTCCCCTTTCATCTCAGGCCAAAATTGCAACTCCTTCAGATCTCCCTGGGGAGCAAAGTGAAATCAAATCAACAGTGGTATAGAAAGCTAACTGCCCAAGATGTAGCTTAGGACCCCAGGTGAGTTAGGTCATCTCTGAGCTCTCCCCCGAGGCCTTGGTTAACTCTGAGGGTATGAAATGGAACTGAGTGAGGCCTTCTCCAGAGATCAAAGATGAGGGGGGTCAAGAAAAAAAGACCCATTCCCAAAAACCAGAGAACAACTTTCTTGAGTAGTACAAATCCATTCAGTAGAATCTTTGTTATTAGAATCAGAGAATGGAAGAAACTCTGTGAAGTCATCCAATTTATCCCCTGCTTTCAAATAATTAACAAGGATTCATTGAATTACTCCCTGCACCTGTAGGCATCTACCGGGATGGACTCCAACCCATAGCACTTTTCAAGACGTGAATTATCTCAAAGTATCCTTTGGTAATCTTTTCCAGTGTCTCGCCAGCATCAGCCACCCAGTTAATATCTAACCTAAATCACTCCTGCTACTTATTTAAGCCTTTATTTTTTTTGATACCTTAGGAGATGTGGGAAAACAGCAAGTATCCTTTCCTGGAAACTTCTCAATGCTGTGATTCAGGGTGAACAGAGCATACAAGGGAGAATCTCAAAGAAAGTAGACTGTTTAATTTTCCCAATAAGAAAAGAGTCAGGAGTAAAGTTATGTATTTGACTTTTCCATTTATTAGCTCTGTGGTCTTGGACAAGTAATGTAACACCCTTAAGCTTCAATTTCTTCTTTCATAATAAAAATATAATACTTAAACCGAAGCTTATTATAATGGTTTAAAGGGGTAATATATGCAAAAAAAAATTTGTCAACTGTGAAGTGTAATACAGATGCCAGATACAGTAAAATTTTTCATTTGTTATGAGGATTAAGTCAGAAGAATGATGGTAAAATAAGTGTTGGGAGGATGTAGAGAAATTGGAACCCTTGTTCATTGCTCATTGGAATGTAAAACAGTGCAGTACTGTGGAAAGTAGTAGAGTGGTTCCTCAAAACACACACACACACACACACACACACACACAGAAATACCATATGATCCAACAATTCTACTACTGGGTATATACCCCAAAAATTTGAGAAGGATTCAAACAGACATTTTTATATAAGCATTCATAGCAACACTATTCACAATAGCCAAAATGAAGAAACAACCCAAATATCCATCCATGGATGAATGAACAGGCAAAATGTGGTATATACATACAATGGAATATCATTCAGTCTAAAAAAGAAATGAAGTTCTGACACACACTACAACCTGGAAGAACCTTGACAACATGATGCTAAGTGAAATAAGCCAGACACAAAAGAACAAAGATTGTATGAATCAATTCCAGTTATATAAGGATAGTCAGACTCATAGAAACAGAAAGTCAAATGGTTATTGCCAGGGGTTAGGGAGGAGGGGAGAAGAGGAAGTTATGGTTTAATGGGTACAGAGTTTCAGTTTGGGATGATGAAAATTTTCTGGAGATGGATGGTGGTGATAGTTGCACAGTAGTGTGAGTGTGCTTAATGCCACAGAACTGTACACTTAAAAATGGTTAAAATGGTGACGTTTATGTCATGTACATTTTATCACAATGTGAAAAAGAAGAAAATGGTCCCTACATGGTCCCCACTTGGCAAAGGATATGGAGGATATGAATACAAAAGAAAACATATGGAAGTTACCATTTTGTTAGAAAAACTGGACAATACATAAAACAGTCCAGACTAATAGGCACCACTCTGTGATTCGAAGCTTCTCAAGAGATGCAAGGAGGCAGTAGTGAGCACGCTGGATCGGCGTGACTAGAGAGGTGACTGCCTCCATGGATGTGCAGACCTTGACTGGACATAGGCCTTTGAATGAGCACAGTCAAAACTTTATTTCCAGGCTTAGGAAGCATCTTCCCAGCAACTAGCCCTCTTGTCTGCACCTCAGAAAGCAGCCATTTTCCTCCCATTCTAATTTGAACGCCAGGAATCCAGTGCAATAACTGATTGGTTGGCATTTTATATTGTGTAGCGCCTTCATTCCAAGAGACTGCCCAGAGAACTAGAGACAGGCATTCAGCATTATTTTTTTTAATTGAATGATAGTTGATTTACAATATTGTGTTAGTTTCATGTGTACAGCAAAGTGATTCAAAGTTATATATATTTTTTCAGGTTATTTTCTATTATAGGTTATTATAAGATATTGAATATAGTTCCCTGTGCTATATAGCAAATCCTTATTGCTTATATATTTTATGTTTCTATCAGTTAATCCCATACTCCTAATTTGTCCATCCCTCCTCCCTTTTAACAGTTTCTATCTGTTAATCCCATACTCCTAATTTGTCCATCCCTCCTCCCTTTCCCCTTTGATAACCAAAAGTTTTGAATATCTGTGAGTCTGTTTCTGTTTTGTATGTAGATTCATTTTTGTATTAATTTTTAGAGTCCACATATAAGCAATATATATATATATTTGTCTTTGTCTGTCTGATTTACTTACTATGATAATCTCTAAGTCCATCCATGTTGCTACAAATGGCAATATTTCATTCCTTTTATGGCTGAGTAATATTCCATTGTATATGTATATACCATATCTTCTTAAACCAATCATCTGTTGATGGGCACTTATGTTGTTTCCATGTCTTGGCTATTGTAAATAGTGCTGCTATGAACGTTGGGGTACATGTATCTTTTCGAAGTAGAGTTTTCATCTTTTCCAGATATATGCCCAGGAGTGGGATTGCTGGATCACACGGTAGCTCTATTTTTAGTTTTTTAAGGAAGCTCCATACTGTTCTCCATAGTAGCTGCACCAACTTATAGTTCCTCCAACAGTGTAGGAGGGTTTCCTTTTCTCCACACCTTCTCCAGCATTTATTATTTGTAGACTTTTTGATGATGGCCATTCTGACCAGTGTAAGGTGATACCTCATTGTGGTTTTGATTTGCATTTCTCTAATAATTAGTGATGTTGGACATCTTTTCATGTGGCTGTCGGCCATCTGTATGTCTTCTTTGGAGAAATGTCTATTTAGTTCTTATATGCCCATTTTTTGATTGGGTTGTTTGTTTTTTGATATTGAGTTATATGAGCTGTTTGTATGTTTTGTATATTAACCCCTCGTTGGTTGCATCATTTGCAAGCATTTTCTCCCATTCCATAGAATGTGTTTTCATTTTGTCGGTAGTTTCCTTTGCTGTGAGAAAGCTCATAAGTTTGCTTAGGTCCCACTTGTTTGTTTTTGCTTTTGTTTCTTTTGCCTTCAGAAACTGATCTAAGAAAATATTGGTATGATTCATGTCCGAGAATGTTTTGCCTATATGTTCTCTTCTAAGAGTTTTATGGTGTAATGTCTTATATTTAGGTCTTTAAACTATTTTGAGTTTATTTTTGTGTATGCTGTGAGGGAGTGTTCTAATTTCATTGATTTACATGTAGCTGTCCAGCTTTCTCAGCACTGCTTGTTGAAGAGACTGTCTTTTCTCTATTGTATATTCTTGCTGCCTTTGTTGAAGATTAACTGACCTTAGGTGTGTGGGTTTATTTCTGGGTTCTCTGTTCTGTTCCATTGATCTATATGTCTGTTTTTGTGCCAGTACTATGCTGTTTTGAATACTGTAGCTTTTAGTGTTGTCTGAAGTACAGAGAGGCATTCTTAAATGCCTATTTGAAACTGGAAACTGAGAGGCATGGCATAGAGTAAACCAAAAGGCTGAGTATTGATTGACACATTATCTGGGTTAAGCTGAGGGAATCAGGAGTTAATCATTAATGTCATCAGATACCTACAGTTTAATGCCAGTACAGAGGTACTACATTGTTGCTATAAGTACAATCTTTTCAGTCTACCAGAAAAAAAAAATTTGCTCTGGTTTGGTGATAGCAGAAAGAGGTGATTGTAGTGAATTTTACAGAGAATGGGGGCATCAGGCTGAGTAATGTAATGGAGAGAGCAAGACTTTGGTGTCAGACGGACCTGGATTTGGATCCCAGTTCTGCCACTTACCACCTTGTGAATTTGAAAAGTTATTTCACTTTTCTTAGTTTCTCATATGGAGCATAATAATACCTACATCACTAGGTTTAAGATAAGATTATGACAATTTGTATAATGTCCCTTAAACATTAAGGGCACTCTAATAATGAGAAGAAAATCAGCAGAAAAGTTTTCAGTAGAGATACCTGTGATTGCTTCTAGATTATAATAAAAATAGCTAACTTTCACGGTACTGATATTTTCCCCAGGAATGTTCTAATAACTTTACATTTTGAACTCTTAACCCTTGGGAAAATCCTATCAGATAGGTAGCATAGTTATCCTCACTTTACATTTGAGGAAGCTGGAGCACAGAGAGGTTAAGATACTTGCCAAATGTCACAGAGCCAATAAAAGTTGACACCGAAGTCCATGTTCTGAACTGTGATAATATAGACCAGAGGTGATATTAGATAGCCTCCTAATGAATGAATTCACTGTGCATAAAAATATGTAACTTTGGTTTTAATAATAAGATGATTAGGAAAAAACAAAATAAAATGAATCTTTAAATCTCTGTAGCAAATCATATAATGGTTATTTTATGGTCATATTAAGTTTCTATTCAGCTAATTCCGAAGATACAGATAATCAAGAAACATAAATCACCATGTCATATTAATAAGATATGTCTTTCTCACATATAGACACTATAACATTTAAAGACAGAAGTGTGCCAGTTTTTATTGCTTAAGTTCTCATATTTGTGATAATTTTAGAATTCAAAAGTTTTAATATAGATAAGTTCAATATGTACATTTTTCCAATTAGTATTAAAAAAAAGAAATAGATTATCGCTAAGGATTCAGGTTCCTTTTTATTCACAATAAGACTAAAATTCTAAAAGATTTACATGGGTAAAATTATACCTCAAGAATACCAAACATAGAGGAATGTGGGCTTGCCTTGGTTGCTTACTCACTTACTTGATATAAGTTAGAAAAATTATGGCCCAGAAAACTCCAGAATGGAAAGATGTTTCACTTGTAAGTAATTGAGTAGACCAGTAACTGTAGAGGAAGTTAGAACTGTAGTAAAAAACGTATTTCTCAAAAAGACACCAGGCCCCAGTGACTCATGATACATAAGTTGTTCAAGACCAAAGAAAAAGCTGAAAAGCTTGTCAATTTGTATCTGGTATAAACTCAGTGCCAAAAGTGGACAAAGATAGGATAAAAAAAGAAAACTATAAGCCAATCAAGAATTTGAAGAGTTTTAATCTATCAATTGTAATTTATTACATTTTGAGATTTAAGGATAAGATTTCTATGATACCCTTGATAGATGTCAGAAATGTTTTAGTAAAATTTAACACCCATTCCTGATTAAAACAAGGAAGTCTCTTGGTAAAATAGGAATGGAAGGAAACTTCCCTAACTGGATACGGCATATCTAGTAGAAACCTAAATCTCCTTAGTTTGGGCAAATACCAAAGAAGCTTATTTCTCACTTAAGTAATAGTCCAAGGTGAGTGTTTCTGGTTAGCAAGCCCTACACACAGTCTTTCAGGTATTCAGAATCCTCACATCTCATGGCCCCATCTCCTAGAACCTCATCCTCTATATCCAGCCTCAGAAAGGAGGATGGAGGAGTGCAAGGGAGAGTTTTTCATGGGCCTGGCACAAATACCGTTCACATTACCCTGGGGAGAACTTAGTCCCATGGCTGTACCCAACTGTGAGGGAGGCAGGAAAATGGATTCTAGCTGTGCGCTCAAAGGGAAAACTAGAAAGTGGTTTCTGTGGACAGTTAGTGCTGTCTGCCCCAGTCAGCTTCTCTGGCTACCTGTATCTACATACCCTTCTTCACACTCATTTCCTCCCCAAGAGAGATGACCCCAAATCTTATGCAGTCACTGCATTCATCTCAAAGTTTAAGAACTCTGACCGCTGTGCAGTCCATTCCATCAAATACTTCAAATCAAATATGTAGTTCTTTATGGTTTGGTGACCTATGAACTAAAAGATGTTAACTGCTCCTGCACACCCACACACCAGCACAAGTTAGTGGAGCAGAAAAGGACAACAGCAATAAAAAGTTCCACTTGGAAAGGGGAGAATAGGATACATACCAAATCTCAGACCAAACACAAAATTAAAATCCTGTTGGATCTGTATCTAAACATGAAATATCTAATCACAAAAGACTGAACTATGAAATAGTAAAAGGCACTGTATAGTAAAATGGGTTTTAATTATGGATTAGGAAGACCTCTTGAGCATAACACAACATCCAGAAATCTTAAAGTAAAAAATGGACAGATTTGACCTCATAAAAATGTAAAATTTCTGTATATCAGAAGGTACCTTAAACAAAATTAGAAGACGTATGTAACAAATATTTACAACACAGATGAAAGTTGGTTAATATCTCTAATAATCAATAAGAAAAAGACAAACAACCCAAAGTAAAAATGGAGGCTTTTGCCTTCCAGATGGGAAACTAATTGCACACAGCAATGTTCTCTCCTTCCCCAATCCCATCTATCCTTCTACTCTAAGCCTTGGATTTCTTTTTTGAGTATGGGAATATATACCTTGTTCTGTAAATTCAAAGAGAAAATTTTGGCTAATGAAAATTATGAGAAATTCCTGAGAGTAAACAAATAAAGGATAAGTTTGAAGAGGGCAATCGCAGCCTGGAATTTGTGCTGGATCCCTTTGGAAAGTACTACACAGAACATGGGAGAATCACCAGGAATTCCTCCTGCCTACAGGTGGAAGAAGCCAGGAGTAGAGAAGAGTGGTTCAGTGCAAATGACAGGAAAATGAGTTGGGGTACCCACAGTGTGTCGTGTGCATCCCACCCTCCTCTCCATCCATTCGGATCTGTCTTTGGGCAGGAGCCATGCTGAAGGAGAGGCAGGGCCTGACAATGCCCAGAGATAATGACCGAGCCCGGAATACCAGCCTCTAAGATATTCCATCCAGAATACATCCCACCTTTTCCCCATTCTCACTGAAAACAGTGGGGAGCACAAACCTCAGTAGCTATTTGTCCACCTCCCCCAAGGCTGGCTGAAAGACTAGAAGTATAAAGGATCCAGCATGGGATCCAAACCACAAAGATGAGCCCACAGTCAAAAATCACCAACATCTGGCACGCAGCCACCGTGAAAAATAGGTAACAACCCGACAGAATTACAACTATGCAAAAGTTAATATAGCGATAAGAAAAGGACTTTAAAACAAGTATGATTAGTGTCTTCAGATATAGGATGATGTCGCAATAATGAATCAGAAACTGTCTGTTATAAAACAAACCAAAGACAAACCTTGGAAGTAAAAAATATAATTATTGGAATTAAAAATGCACTAGATAGAAGAATAGGCATAGCTAAAAAAGAAATTAGATATCTGGAAGACAGCCTAGGGATGAAGTACAAGGCGAGAAAAAGATAAAAACTTAAGACATGGAAGAAAGTTCTGCAAGTCGTAGGATCTACCCAATAGAGAATAATGAGAATAGAAGAGAGGTAAAATCTGAAGAAATAATAGGATGGAATTTCTTATAGTTGAAGAAATATATAAATCTGAGGATTCAAATGGTCCACCAACTACAGAATAGGATAAACACACAACAAAAATAAAAGGCAATGTACAAAAGTAATGCAAGTTCAGAACTTTCATTGGTCAATATAGTCAATATGCTAAAAGCTGTAAGGATAAAGACAAACTGCTGCAGCCTCCAGAGAGGGTGAGAAAAAGACTGTTCAAAGTAATTCTAATCAGATTTGGCATTAGATGTGTCATCAACAATATTGGATGAAAAAAGACATTGGACTATATTTTTAGTTTGGTAAAGGAAAAGAAGTTCAAATCTAAATTTCTGTGTTCAGCCATGATATCATTGAAATGTGAGAATGAAATAAGATTCTTTCAAATATCCAAGAATTCAAATTTTAACAACCCAGCAGATTCTCCCTGAAAGCTGAAAGAACTACTAGAGAATATACCCCCCAAAAAAGTCAATCCGGAACTTAACAATGAACTGCAATAGTTAGCAAAAAAAGTAATAAAGCCGTTCTATAGATATGATTATAAAATTACTTTTAAAAAACAATACTGTGCCAAGATTTCAGATTATGTCAACATGGGATGTGGGAAGATGGGGGCAAGGGTGCTGATGAAGAATTTAGGAAAATAAAAGCATTCTAAGATTCATCAAAAGGAATCAATGGGTAGCGATTAACTTCAGACACTATTAGAAAAATATAAATCTAACCACTTATGATAAAAGCTTAAGTGTAACTACTAGAAAAATAAAAATAGAATACGTATGATTTTCAAACCAGTAAATGAAAAGAGGAACAAAGAA
This sequence comes from Balaenoptera borealis, assembly GCF_965194805.1. Classification (NCBI taxonomy): domain Eukaryota; kingdom Metazoa; phylum Chordata; class Mammalia; order Artiodactyla; family Balaenopteridae; genus Balaenoptera; species Balaenoptera borealis. The sequence continues at coordinate 76,070,101 of NC_138871.1, forward strand.
AATTCCACTAATCCATGAAAAGGCTGGGAAGAAGAAATGCAAGCATGAGAAAAAGGATGGTAAATTGAAAACACAAAATAAGGCGGCAGGAATAGGTCTAAGTGTATCAAATGTAACAGTAAATATGAATTGCCTATGTTTGTTTCATTAAAGGGAAAATAGTTTGGACTTTTAAGAATCCAGCTATGTGCAGGTTACTAGAGAAAGCCAAAACTGTGATAACTCAAAGTTTGAAAACATATCCCTAGCAAGTACTAACAGAAAGGTGGCAATAGCACCATCAATACCAGACAAGGTAGAATTGAAAGTCAAAAACATTAAAAGTTTAATAAAGGACATTTCGCATGGTTAAATAATTCACCAAGAAGCAATAATAATCATAAACTTAAATGCCCCTAACATCATTTGGAAATACAAGGAAAATTGATAAAATCACAGATGGAAATTAGAAAATCCACATCATAGAGGTATGTTAAAGTCTCCCACTATGATGGACTATGAATAAAAATATAGAATATTTAAATAATGTAATTAATAAGTTCATGCTAATATATATGAATAGAATTCACATCCAATAGAGAATATGCAACTTGTTCATTTACTCAGTCAACATTTACAAAAATTGGTCATATAGAATGTCACAAAGAAATTACAGTTAGGGAAAAAAATGAAATATAGAGATATATAGACCACTTAACCAACCCCAGTATATTAAAGTTTTTTTAAATTTTTTAAAAAGTTAATCCAGGCATCTAGATATTTTAAGTCACTTCTAAATAATTTATTGGTTAAAGAGAATGTGAAAATTGTAGTTTAAAATTATTTATAAATTCATGAAAATGAAAGCACTCCATATCAGAACTTATATGTTTTTTCATGGCTTCAAAAGCATTACACACTAACCTAAGAAGCTAGGAAATAAATAACCCAAACAAGCCCATAGAAAGAAGAAATAAAAATAATTAAAGCAGAAATGGATGAAATAGCAAATAGATAAGTCCATTTCCTCTTCCTCCTACCTCATTTCTCCTGTCTCCTGTAGCAAAATTCTTCAAAATAATTGCTTATTCTCACTGTCTCCAGTTGTTCTCCATTTAAAAAAAGAAGAAGAAAAAAAAAAATCTAATCAGGCTTCTGTCTTCAGCACTTCACCAAAACATATCTTGTAAAGACCACCATGTGTATATTTCAACTTTAATTTTATTTGAACCATCAGTGGGTTGATCATGTAACTTATTTTACAATCTTGGACACTTAGTAAAAGAGAGTAAGAGAGCACTGTTAATTATTACAGCTGAAAATAGGCATAAATTGGGTCATGTGGTCACCCCACCAATCAGCAACATTTAGCCATAGATCAGTGCCTGGCATAGAGTGCATAATACATATATATTGAATGGATGGAGTTTATCAGCCCCACAGAATTTCCCCATTTTTTATTTTTGTTGTTAACTGGATAAAATAAAACCTTTGGCAAGATTGACCAAGGAACAAAAAGAGATCACAAAAAAACATGAGGAATGAGTGAAAGGTCATAGACACAAATATGTGAAAGATAAAAGAAAATTATGAGAATACTATAACAACTTTGTACTAATCCACCTGAAAACATAGATGAAATGGATACATTTCCTACAATACAAATGATTAAAGTTGACCTAAGATGGAGTAGAAAATCTGAATAAATGAGTCAGTGTTAAAAAAAAAAATTGGGGCTTCCCTGGTGGCGCAGTGGTTAAGCATCTGCCTGCCAATGCTGGGAACACCGGTTCGAGCCCTGGTCCGGGAAGATCCCACATGCCGCAGAGCAACTAAGCCCATGCGCCACAACTACTGAGCCTGCACTCTAGAGCCCGTGAGCCACAACTACTGAGCCCACGTGCCACAACTACTGAAGCCTGCGCGCCTAGAACCTGTGCTCCACAACAAGAGAAACCACCGCAATGAGAAGCCTGCGCACCGCAACGAAGAGTAGCCCCTGCTTGCCGCAACTAGAGAAAGCCCGCACGCAGCAACGAAGACCCAACGCAGCCAAAAAAAAAAAATTGGAAAAAGCATTTATCAGCTGTGCTGTGGAGAAATAAGAAAGTGGTCTGGATACCTGCTTGGGCTAGTATAACAGGGCAGGAAGAAACCACTTAGGGGAAAGTGGATTTCAGGGCTGAAAGTCAGAGTTCTGTGCTCCAGCTACCCCATCTGTGTGGAGATTTGCAAACTTATTTTTTGAAAGAAACTGATAGATTTCATTGTAGATGCATTACTTTTCACCATAGTTCCATTCCTACTCAGAACTACTGAGTCCTCTCCTACTTTGTGGGAAGATTGGACAAAATTATGAAAGAAACCAAGGAGTTAAGCTACAAGTTAGAAGAAAATATATCCTCCCTTCAGCTAGCTACATATTACAGGGTCCAGGCAAACACGTAGCCTTATGGCCTAGATTTTTTTTTGCCCACCATATGAGAAGGATACCATTAGCCCGTTTATCTTGTAGATTTGTTTTTGAGGGTGAAAAGAGAATGAACATCTGGTAATGGATAAAGAGGGACATAAGTGGGAGATTTAGCATTAGTTTGAAGGGTATGTGTGGAACAAAAATGAAAAAACATGAAGACACTCCAGCTATGATGCATTTACAACACTTTTCCATCTCCAGGCCAGCAACCCACTTGTGTCCCGCCATCCTAAATATGCCCTGAGCATGTCTTCTTGTACTTAGGTCCTACACAGAGTGAGTGTAGTAGCATCTCCAGCAATTTGTTCAGTGTATGCTCAATAAATTATTCTGAAATAAAAGGAAAAGGTTAAGGATAACCTTTAATCATAAAGAAAATACTGAGCTCTGTTCATTATTCTCTGAGGAGGATGTCCTCACTATAGAAAGATTTTCTTTAAAACGATAAAGTGAATAAAAATGTTGGTGTTGAAAAGAATGACTATAGAGAAAGCAGCTCTGTAGGGTAACACCATTGAGAAGAGTAGGAGAGTTTAGAATTTGATATATATTTTCATAAAACTTGGCAATGACTGATTTTATTCCAGTATTTCAAATGGTTTTGGAAAAAGAAATAATAAAGTAATTAAGATTGTAAAAAAGTTAAATTTAGTGGTAAACTCCCAACATAAAAGCAATGTGCTGTACAAAAAGTCTTTGAAATAAAAGAAGGTGGAGAGAAGGTAATTCTAATGAAATTTTATCTCTAGGGGCATATATCATCAAACCCCTCCAGCATAAATGCTATTTTATTATATTCTTATGTCTTACTCATTTGTGTGATTCAGAGTATTTTATTCTAAGATTACATATTTGGCTGAATAAACTTCTTGATGTGTGTAGATGTTATGTTTTAGTGGAATATTTGTATATAAATGTTTTCAACAAATTACCAAATCAGTGACAATTTCTGGAACATGAAGAGCTGAATTAGTAAATTCATTTGAAGAGAAGAAAAACATTTCATTGCTCTTGAGCTCCTAAGTGTTGAATTTTATTTTTTCTGAGGTGGTATAAACATGTATTTCTAACAGTGAAAATATATGAACATATGAAAGAATAAAGACTGGTTTATATTGAGTTAGAGAAGATGAGGCTTGGAAGGTAATTTGAAGCCATATGGTATACGGTCTTGAAAAGTTTGGCTTGGGTGGGACCTCAGAGATCATCTGGTGTTTAATTAACCTGTTAATCTTATTTTCAGAGAAATTAGGTCCCAAGAATCCCTCCAATTTCTTTTTTTTTTTCTTATTTATTTTATTTTTGGCTGCGTTGGGTCTTCATTGCTGTGCGTGGGCTTTTCTCTAGTTGTGGAGAGCGGGGGCTACTCTTCATTGCAGTGCGCGGGCTTCTCACTGCAGTGGCTTCTCTTGTTGCAGAGCACGGGCTCCAGGCTCACGGACTTCAGTAGTTGTAGTACGCGGGCTTCAGTAGTTGTGGCATGCGGGCTCAGTGGTTGTGGCTCATGGGCTCTAGAGCGCAGGCTCTGTAGTTGTGGCGCACAGGCTCAGTTGCTCCGTGGCATGTGGGATCTTCCTGGACCAGGGCTCGAACCCGTGTCCCCTGCATTGGCAGGCAGATTCTTAACCACTGTGCCACCAGGGAAGCCCTCAAATTTCTTTTTATAATTAAAGTAATTGATCTTCAATGTTTTGTTAGACTCAGGTATATAGCAAAGTGATTCAGTTGTGTGTGTGTGCGTGTGTGTGTGTATTCTTTTTCAGGTTCTTTTCCATTATAGGTTACTATTGATACATGATACTGAATATAGTTCCCTGTGCTATGCAGTAGGTCCTTGTTGTTTATCTATTTTGTATACAGTAGTGTGTATCTGTTAATCCCAAACTCCTAATTTATTCCTCCTCCCCCTTTCCCCTTTGGTAACCAGAAGTTTGTTTTCTATGTCTGTGAGTCTATTTCTGTTTTATAAATAAGTTCATTTGTATAATTTTTAGATACCATATAAAAGTGATATCATATGATGTTTATCTTTCTCTGTCTGTCTTATTTCACTTGGTATGATAATCTCTAGGTCCATCCATGTTGTTGCAGATGGCATTATTTCATTCTTTTTTATGGCTGAGTAATATTCCATTGTATATATATATATATATATAGCACATCTTTATCCATGCGTCTGTCGGCGGACATTTAGGTTGTTTCCATGTCTTGGCTATTGTAAATAGTGCTGCTATGATGATGGCCATTATGACCGATGTGAGGTGCTACCTCATTGTAGTTTTGATTTGCATTTCTCTAATAATTAGTGGTGTTGAGCATCTTTTCATGTGCCTGTTCACCATCTGTATGTCTTCTTTGGAGACATGTCTATTTAGGGCTTCTGCCCATTTTTTGATTGGGTTGTTTGCTTTTTTTTGATAATGAGCTGTATAAGCTGTTTGTGTATTTTGGAAATTAAGTCCTTGTTGGTGGCATCATTTTCAAATATTTTCTACCATTCCATAGGTTGTCTTTTCATTTTGTTAATGGTTTCCTTTGCTGTGCAGAAGCTTTAAAGTTTAAATAGGTCCTATTTGTTTATTTTTGCTTTTGTTTCCATTACTCTAAGAGGCAGATACAAGAAAATATTGCTGTGATTTATGTCAAAGAGTGTTCTGCCTACATTTTCCTCTAGGAGTTTTATAGTATTCGGTCTTACATTTAGGTCTTTAATCCATTTTGAGTTTATTTTTGTATGTGGTATTAGAAAATTTTCTAATTTCTTTCTTTTACAGGTAACTGTCCAGTTTTCCCAGCATCACTTATTGGACAGACTGTCTTTTCTCCATTGTATATTCTAGCCTCCTTTGTCATAAATTAATTGACCATAAGTGTGTGGGTTTATTTCTGGGCTTTCTATCCTGTTCATGGATCTGTGTGAACTGGTTTTGTGCCAGTACCATACTGGTTTGATTACAGTAGCTTTATAGTATAGTCTGAAGCCAGAGGGCATGATTCCTCCAGCTCCATTCTTCTTTCTCAAGATTGTTTTGGGTATTTGAGGTCTTTTGTGTTTCCATACAAATTTTAGAATTTTTTTTTCTAGTTCTGTGAGAAATGCCATTGGTAAATTGATAGGGATTGCACTGAATCTGTAGATTGCCTTGGGCAGTATGGTCATTTTAACAGCATTGATTGTTCCAATCCAAGAACACAATATATCTTTCCATCTGTTTGTGTCAACTTCCATTTCTTTCATCAGCATCTTATAGTCTTCAGAGTACAGGTCTTTTGCCTACTTAGGTAGGTTTATTCCTAGGTATCTTATTCTTTTTTATGTGATGGTAAATGGGATTGTTTCCTTAATTTCTCTTTCTGATACTTCATTGTTAGTGTATAAAACTGCAACAGATTTCTTTATATTAATTATGTATCCTGCTACTTTACCAAATTCACTGATGAGCTCTAGTAGTTTTCTGATGGCATCTTTAGGATTTTCTATGTGTAATGTTATGTCATCAGCAAATAGTAACAGTTGTACTTCTTCCTTTCCAATTTGGATTCCTTTTATTTTTTTTATTCTCTGATTGCTGTGGCTAGTACTTCCAAAACTATGCTGAATAAAAGTGGTGAGAGTGGGCATCCTTGTCTTGTTCCTGATCTTAGAGGGAATGCTTTCAGCTTTTCACTATTGAGTATGATGTTAGCTGTGGGTTTGTCATTTATGGCCTTCCTTATATTGAGGTATGTTCCCTCTATGCCCACTTTCTGGAGATTTTTTATCATAAATGGATGTTGAATTTTATCAGAAGCTTTTTCTGCATCTATTGAGATGATCATATGGTTTTTATTCTTCAGTTTGTTAACATGGTCTATCACATTGATTGATTTGTGGATATTGAAAATTATCCCTAGGACAAATCTCACTAGGTCATGGTGTATGATCCTTTTAATGTATTGTTGAAGCTGGCTTACTAGTATTTTGTTGAGGATTTTTGCATCTATGTTCATTGATATTGTGATATTGGCCTGTAATTTTCTTTTTTGTGTGGTATTTTTGTCTGGTTTTGGTATCAGGATGATGGTGACCTCATTGAGTTCAGAAGTGTGCCTTCCCCTGCATTTTTGGAGTAGTTTGAGAAGGATAGGTGTTAACTCACTCGTTTCCTATGAACTTTTCCCAGGCACACAAACTAGCATTCATAATGAGGGATTTGGCTGATGGACAGTGGGTAACCATTGGAGATTTTGAGTTGAATCAAAAGAATAGCACAATCATAATTGTTTTGGTGAGATCTCTTATAGTGATTCAGTATCAGTTAGGCTGAGGACACCCTTAAGGACAGTCTTAAGAGATCCTTAGAAGTCTCTTGTGATGTGTTGGATCTGAGGTAATAAAAGTCAAGACAAAAGTGATGTCTAAGGAAATGGGGGTGAAAAGGGACAGAAGTGGAAATATGGCTTGGAGTCTCTTGATTTATACTGCGGTATCCTTGCCTCTGCTACTGACTGTGGCTTTACTTCCCTCATGTTTCATCATCTGAAAAATGGAGTTGAATTAGATGATCACTAATCACTCTGACGTCTGTGACTGAAAAGAACACCTGGAAGTAGAAGGTGAAGGCTAGAGATACAGTGCAGATCATATGCCTGATCCAGCTATGTAATCTAATTCTCTCTCTTAAGAATCACAGAGATTGGGAATTTGTAGTTGAGTTGTATTAGTGGTAGAATGTTAAACAAAAAGTCTATACATTCTTGCCATTGAGATCCCAAAATTCCTAAGGACTAATTATTTAAGTTTGCTCTGTATTCTTCCAGAAAGTTCTCCTTTGTAACTTAAACTAGCCTAACTTGATTGCTTATGCTTTCAAACAGAAGATTTTAACTAAACATTACTTGATAGACTAGACAGTAGAAATTTTCTGACCGTCCTTGATGAGCATGTTCCATCAGAGAAATGTTGCCCACTGTGCATCTCTCTCTCTCTCTCTCTCTCTCTCACACACACACACACACACACACACACACACCAGAAAGTCTATAATTAGGTTACCAAACTTTTGACTCACTTGTCAGCAAAGCACATTTATCCAGAATAGTGAAAATGTCAGGCAACAAGAAAAGGCAACAAAAGCAAAAATTAAAAAGTGGGACTGCATCAAACTAAAAAGCTTCTTCACAGCAAAGGAAACAGTCAACAAAATGAAAAGGCAACCTCTGAAATGGGAGAAAATATTTTCAAATCATATGTCCCATAAAGGGTTAATATCCAAAATATGTAAATAACTCATACAACTCAAAAGCAAAAACAAATGATCTGACTTTAAAATGGGCAGAGGAACTGAATAGACGTTTCTCCAAAGAAGTTATACAAATGGTCAACAGATACATGAAAAGGTTCTCAACATCTGTAATCAACAGTGAAATGCAAATCAAAACCACAATAAATCATCTCACAATTGTTAGAATGGCTATCCTCATAAAGACAAGAGTTAAGTTTGGTAAGGATGTGTAGAAATGGGAATCCTTGTGCACTCTTGATGGGAATGTAAATTGTGCAGCCACTATGGAAAACAGTATGGGGGTTCTTCAAAAATTAAAAATAGAACTACCATGTGATCCAGCAATCCTACTTCTGGGTATATATCCAAAGAAAATGAAAATAGGATATCAAAGAGATATCTGCACCCCCATGTTCTTTGCAGCATTATTCACAATAGCAAATATATGGAAACAGCCTAAGTGTTCATCAGCAGATGAATGAATAAAGAAGGTGTGAGATATATACATATATATAAATGAACTGAAATATTATCCCGCCATGAAAAAGGGAAATCCTGCCTTTTGTAGCAACATGAATGGAACTTGAGGGCATAATACTAAGTGAAATAAGTTAGAGAAAGACAAATACTGCATGGTATCACAAGTGGAATCTTTAAAAAAATTCAAATTCATAGAAAAAAAAAGTAGAAAAGGGAGAGCCTCTCATCAAGCCTCTTAGATAGCCTCAACCACCAGAGGACAGACAGCAGAATCAAGAAAAACTACAATCCTGCAGCCTGTGGACCAAAACCCACAGTTACAGAAAGATAGACAAGATGAAAAGGCAGAGGGCTATATATCAGATGAAGGAACAAGAAAAAACCCCAGAAAAACAACTAAATGAAGTGGAGATAGGCAACCTTCCAGAAAAAGAATTCAGAATAATGATAGTGAAGATGATCCAGGACCTCGGAATAAGAATGGAGGCAAAGATTGAGAAGATGCAAGAAATGATTAACAAAGACCTAGAAGAACTAAAGAACAAACAAACAGAGATGACCAATACAATAACTGAAATGAAAACTACACTAGAAGGAATCAATAGCAGAATAACTGAGGCAGAAGAACGGATAAGTGACCTGGAAGACAGAATGGTGGAATTCACTGCTGCGGAACAGACTAAAGAAAAAAGAATGAAAAGAAATGAAGACAGCCTAAGAGACCTCTGGGACAACATTAAACGCAACAACGTTCGCATTATAGGGGTCCCAGAAGGAGAAGAGAGAGAGAAAGGGCCAGAGAAAATATTTGAAGAGATTATAGTCAAAAACTTCCCTAACGTGGGAAAGGAAATAGCCACCCAAGTCCAGGAAGCGCAGAGAGTCCCATACAGGATAAACCCAAGGAGAAACACGCCGAGACACATAGTAATCAAAGTGGCAAAAATTAAAGACAAAGAAAAATTATTGAAAGCAGCAAGGGAAAAACAACAAATAACATACAAGGGAACTCCCATAAGGTTAACAGCTGATTTCTCAGCAGAAACTCTGCAAGCCAGAAGGGAGTGGCATGATATACTTAAAGTGATGAAAGGGAAGAACCTACAACCAAGATTACTCTACCCAGCAAGGATCTCATTTAGATTTGATGGAGAAATCAAAAGCTTTACAGACAAGCAAAAGCTAAGAGAATTCAGCACCACCAAACCAGCTCTACAACAAATGCTAAAGGAACTTCTCTAAGTGGGAAACACAAGAGAAGAAAAGGACCTACAAAAACAAACCCAAAACAATTAAGAAAATGGTCATAGGAACATACATATCGATTATTACCTTAAACGTGAATGGATTAAATGCCCCAACCAAAAGACATAGACTGGCTGAATGGATACAAAAACAAGACCCATATATATGCTGTCTACAAGAGACGCACTTTAGACCTAGGGACACATACAGACTGAAAGTGAGGGGATGGAAAAAGATATTCCATGCAAATGGAAATCAAAAGAAAGCTGGAGTAGCTATACTCATATCAGATAAAATAGACTTTAAAATAAAGAATGTTACAAGAGACAAGGAAGGACACTACATAATGATCAAGGGATCAATCCAAGAAGAAGATATAACAATTATAAATATATATGCACCCAACATAGGAGCACCTCAATACATAAGGCAACTGCTAACAGCTATAAAAGAGGAAATTGACAGTAACACAATCATAGTGGGGGACTTTAACACCTCACTTACACCAATGGACAGATCATCCAAAATGAAAATAAATAAGGAAACAGAAGCTTTAAATGACACAATAGACCAGATAGATTTAATTGATATATATAGGACATTCCATCCAAAAACAGCAGATTACACGTTCTTCTCAAGTGCGCACGGAACATTCTCCAGGATAGATCACATCTTGGGTCACAAATCAAGCCTCAGTAAATTTAAGAAAATTGAAATCATATCAAGCATCTTTTCTGACCACAACGCTATGAGATTAGAAATGAATTACAGGGAAAAAAACGTAAAAAAGACGAACACATGGAGGCTAAACAATACGTTACTGAATAACCAAGAGATCACTGAAGAAATCAAAGAGGAAATAAAAAAATACCTAGAGACAAATGACAATGAAAACACGACGACCCAAAACCTATGGGATGCAGCGAAAGCAGTTCTAAGAGGGAAGTTTATATCTATACAAGCCTACCTCAAGAAACAAGAAAAATCTCAAGTAAGCAATCTAACCTTACACCTAAAGAAACTAGAGAAAGAAGAACAAACAAAACCCAAAGTTAGCAGAAGGAAAGAAATCATAAAGATCAGAGCAGAAATAAATGAAATAGAAACAAAGAAAACAATAGCAAAGATCAATAAAACTAAAAGTTGGTTCTTTGAGAAGATAAACAAAATTAATAAGCCATTAGCTAGACTCATCAAGAAAAAGAGGGAGAAGACTCAAATCAATAAAATCAGAAATGAAAAAGGAGAAGTTACAACAGACACCGCAGAAATACAAAGCATCCTAAGAGACTACTACAAGCAACTTTATGCCAATAAAATGGACAACCTGGAAGAAATGGACAAATTTTTAGAAAGGTATAAACTTCCAAGACTGAACCAGGATGAAACAGAAAATATGAACAGACCAATCACAAGTAATGAAATTGAAACTGTGATTAAAAATCTTCCAACAAACAAAAGTCCAGGCCCAGATGGCTTCACAGGTGAATTCTATCAAACATTTAGAGAAGAGCTAACACCTATCCTTCTCAAACTCTTCCAAAAAATTGCAGAGGAAGGAACACTCCCAAACTCATTCTATGAGGCCACCATCACCCTGATACCAAAACCAGACAAAGACACTACAAAAAAAGAAAATTACAGACCAATATCACTGATGAATATAGATGCAAAAATCCTCAACAAAATACTGGCAAACAGAATCCAACAACACATTAAAAGGATCATACACCACGATCAAGTGGGATTTATCCCAGGGATGCAAGGATTCTTCAATATACGCAAATCAATCAATGTGATACACCATATTAACAAATTGAAGAATAAAAAAAAAAAAAGTAGAAAAGGGGTTACTAGGGGCTGGGGAAGGTGGGGGGATAAGTAGACATTGGTACAAGGGTACAAACTTTCAGCTGTAAAATGAATAAGGATCTAATTAATGTACAACATGGTGACTGTAGTTGACAACACTATACTGTATAATTAAAATTTGCTAAGAGAGTAGAATTTAAATGTTCTCACCAGGTATAGATAGATAGATAGATAGATTTTAACATATAAAAATATATGAGGTGATGGATGTGTTAATTAACTATGTGGAAATCCTTTTACAATATATACCTATATCAAATCATCATGTTGTACACTTTAAATATCTTAGAATTTTATTTGTCAGTTATGACTCAAGAAAATTGGGGAAAAAAGAAAAAAAAGACCAGGTTCAGATACAGGCTTGGCCACTTCCCAGTTGTGTAAACTTGATATTTTACCTATCTTAGTGGAAGCTACCCATCCAAGACAGCCTTCAGCGTTATGATGATACCCACTGCCTCAGGCTGATACTACTACTTTCCTTACTGGGAAAGCAAGAGGGAAAGGATGATTCGGGGTGGGGTCCTAGCTTCAGCTTTCCTTCAGTTGTATTTTTATTTGTTTTGTGTGTTTTGAGGCCCCTATTTTGTGAGGCTCTAAGTACGCTAAGTTTCTCACCCAGTAGGCAGACTTCAGTCAAAATTTACAGTGTATTAGGGACACATAACTAAATTCCAAAGCAATTTCAGCTCCCCTGATCTCACCTATGAGCTCAGAACGCCCTTAAAATAAGGTAGACAATAAAACATGGTAAAACTAGAGTCTTCCTCTCTGCAGCTCTCTCCTAAATGTTGTTTTTTCATATCTTTGCTTTCCAAGGCACCGTTACCCATCTGTACCAGTACCCAGCAACCTTCTGTTTCCCCAAGAATCTTCATGTAGAGTGTATATGTTGATAAGGAAGCATCAAAGCCAATATTTTACCAGTTTTAGAAGCTATCCCCATTTTCAACCATTAGCTCAAAAAAGGAAGTAATGAGATCAGGACCTTACAGTGAGACAGAGCTATCAAGGATTTTAAAGGCTTGGTGGTTATTTATCAAGGTTGGTAGGTATATGGGGATTGTTAGTGAGAGAATAAATTGATGCAGCATCCTTGGAGTAGGGGGCAATTTCATAATATCTACCATCACTTAGTAGCTGTGTGATGCTGAGTTTTCTTTTCCTCCCTGGAAAAGTGGAGATACTAATGCCTACCTCCTAGTTTTGTTTCAAAGAGTAAATGTGACACAATGCCTAGCATATAGTTAGTACTTACTAAATATTACCTCCTGTTTTAGTCATCTTGGGCTGCCATAACAAAATACCATAGACTGGGTGGCTTAAACAAATTTATTTCTCACAGTTCTGGAGCCTGGAAAGCCCCAGATAAAGGTGCCAGCAAGGTAGCTTCATTATAAGGCCTCTTCTCCTGGCTTGTAGGCAGCCAGCATCTCGCTGTGTGCTCACATGACCTCTTCTTTGTGTGTCCAGGGGAAGGAGGTGCTCTTTGGTATCTCTTCTTATAAGGTCACTAATCCCATCTTGGGGGCCCCACCCTCCTGACCTCATCTAACGCTAATTACCTCCAAAAAGCCTCACCTCCAAATACCATTGAATTGGGGTGTTAGGGCTCCAACTTATGAATTTGGAGAGACACAAGCATTCAGTCCACAGACCCTCCACATACCTAGGCACAATTTTGAGGAAGGAAAAAATACTCAGACTGTGGTTTCTATTGAAACAGATGTTAAGAAATCTATCCTAGGATTTCATGTTTAAGCTGAAATTTCATTTTTAACTCGGAGAACATATTTCAGGGTTTTCTTTTTAAGCCCTGAGACAGGAGCAGGATCATACTACCAAGTACAGAGCAGGTTTTCTATCCCTCTCAGAGGTATGGAAAGGAACCCTTTCCTCACTGATTCATTTCAGAGACGGTAAAGAGTTCAGAAGGGGAAGGGGTGATGGGGACACAAAGCCAAGTGGGCTTTGGCCACAGGATAGTTCCTGCAGTACATAACTAAATATGTCTTGGCTTTCTTGGCAAACTATCCAGGAGGTGGAAATACACCACGATTCTTTTACACATCTGCCTTCATTCTGGTCTGAATTCAGTCACCTTTGGTAATCATGAGAATTTTCTATTAGAATGACTTGCTTTAATACCCAAATTCTAACTTTAAACCTTGTTATGATGAACAAAAGAAGCCAGACACAAAAGAATACCAATGTGTTTCCATTAAAATGAAGTTCTAAAATAGACAAACTAATCTGTGATGATAGAAATCAGCACTGTGGTTGCATCAAGTAGGGCAGGAATTGAGTGGGAAGGGTCACCAGGGAACTTTCTAGAGTAATGGAAATATTCTATAGCCTGATAAAGGTGAGGGCTTATGCATTTGTCAAAACTCACCAAACTGTGCGTTTAAGATCTGTTCATTTCACTGTAAATAACACCTGTTATAAAAATGAATGTATGCATTTATGCTATTTTGTATCAAAATAAACAAAATTATGAAAAATATGTGTGTTTTTCCTTGGAAAGATCTCTCAGAAATCTAGATTCGTGTCTGTATATAGTCATAAGTAGCAAGCACAGGAGTATGAATAGGATAGAAGCCATATGCTCCTCAGGAATTCTTCCTAGATTTCTGTAGCCATCCTTAAAGCAGCAGTTCTCACTGGGAAGAGAACAGTGGGAAATAACACCTCCTGATGGTTGTATCGGAACAACCAGGCTGAGTTTTCTAATACAGATATGGGCTGCCTCCCTGCTTCATCCCAAATATTCCCTCAGGATGCTTCCCCACCTTAAGAACCATCCCAGAATGAGCCACTATGATTACGGAGAGCTTTATAACCCTCGGGTATGTTCAGTGCAAGCTCTTGATTCCCTAAGGTAAGATGGGTTTACCAACCTCTGCCTCACTTTATTACTGTCATCTACCAACTTCCCAGATACTCCCCTTCGTTAACTGGCAAATACAGTGCCTGGATCTTTCTTTCTACCCCAGTTACTGTCATTAATTCTGGGTGACATCAAGGTCATGTAGATGAGCCATCCAGAAACGTACACTCGGACTTTCTTAATTCCAGTGGCTTTCACATCCACTCTACTTTAGCCAAGTCACACCTAGAATCTTATCATCACCTGGAACTGCACCACATCCAAAATACTGATCTGCACTATCCCTCTATGAGTCTTAATGTCTTATCCTTTTACTTCTCTTGTGCCTTCACTCCCACTGTACCTACTTTCAACTTCAGAGCGACCTCCAGTTCTTTGACCCCATAATTTTTTTCCCAGTCTGTGAGGACTCTCTAAGGCTTCCTTGCCAACGTAAACTGTTATAACATGATTGGTTGTCTTAGTTATTTTTTTTACCAGTATCTTTGATGTGTTTTTGTTAGTCTACCTTCACCACAACAGCACCTGGACAGTAAATCTCCAGCCCAAGATCAGTACAACATTGCTGCCTACTATTATCTTTATTCTTGTGCACACATGACTAGAGAAATCCTACAAATCAACCTGACAACCATTTTTGTAATTTAGCCTCAGTTGGTCCCTTAACACCTATTAACCCTTTCATCTGCCCTTGGTCAGACTGCTCTCCAAGCTCCTGAACAGTTGTCCCGGACCTTCTCCATTCTCCCTCAGATCCCTCCCCCAGGAGATCACCTGAGCACCTATGTCATGGAGAAATTGAAATCATCATCAAGCATACTCTCTATCATGTCTTGTTTTTATTCAGCAGTTTTAATGTAAATTCTAGCCAATATTCTCATTCATATCATATCTCAAAGTCTAAGAAAACAAGGTCAACCTTAAGTCCACCCCCTTCTGACTTCTTTGACACTTTCTGTGTCAGTCATCTCCTTCTTTTTCCAAATGAACTCTTCCCACTTGCTCCTTCTCTTCAGCCTGTAAACATGCTCATGTCAGGCCCATAATAAATACAAGCCCTCTGGACTGCATGACTCATTCTAACTACTGTTTATCATCACCATCTTATTAAGAGTGTGCTTTCTTAGTATAACAGTGGTTCTAATTGATAAGTCTTATGGGCATTTTTAATCCCAGTTTCACTGGACTATAGAGAAATTATAAATGATCATCCTAAAAGAAATACTCCAACATCATAAGAACTAATAAACAAGGTCAGCAAGGTTTGCAGGATATGAAGTCAACATGCAAAAATCAATTATCTTAATACCCTAGCAATGAACAATCCAAAAATGAAACTTAGGAAAAACAATTCCAATTATAATAGCATTAAAAGAATAAAATATTCAGGAATAAATGTAACAAAAGTGTAATATTTGTACACCTAAAATCATTGAGAGAAGGAACACCTACATAAATGGAAAGACAGCCCATATTTAAGAACTGGAAGACTTAATATTGTTAAGATAGCAAAACTTTCCAAATTGATCTAAAGATTCAATGCAATTTATTTCAAAATCCCAGGTGGGTTCTTTGCACAAAATGACAAGCTAATTCTAAAATTCATATGGAAATGCAAGGGAACTGGAATAACCAAAACAATCTTGAAAAAGAATAATGGATTTGGAGGACTCACACTTCCCAATTTCAAAACTTACTACAAAGCTACTGTAATCAAGACAGTGTCATACGGTCATAAAAGGAGACATATGGATCGATTGAGAACAGAATTGAAAGTCCAGAAATAAACTCCCACATTTATGGTCAAAGGATTTGTGACGAGGATGCCAAAAGATTCAATGAGGAAAGACTAGTCTTTTCAACAAATGGTGCTGGTATAACTGCATATCCAAATGTAAAAAATGAAGTTGGATCTTTAGGTTTCAGCCCTACATGTAAAACACTCACAATCTTACCCAATAAAAGTGGGGGAAAAAAACCCCTAACAATCAGTGACTTTTCTTGGACTCATGAAGCTGAGGTAGCAGGGCAAACAACCACCCCAAAATCTGGACAGACAGTAGAGTCAGAGAGTCATTGAGGTCTTCTTACCTGGAGTGGAAGTCACTGGAGCCCTACATTGATAGGAACACTTTTGCGGTAACTTTGACAAATTGCTGGAGCTGAGTGTGGACTAGTATGAGAGTGACAGAGTCCTGGAGTCTGTGACCTTAGGGGTCACTCACGCTTTCATGGGCTTTACCTCCAGGAAACCCACCAGGTCCTCACAGTGAAGAACCAAGAAAGATAACCTCATGGCTCTGACAGGTGGTGGAGTTTTCTTCTTTTGAAATAAATCTAGATGTTTTCCATAACAAAGCCCTACTCTCCAGGGGCAAGATTTTTCCAGAGCCTTATTCAGCTTGGGAGAAGTACACTGCCCTGCCTCCAGCCCCTAACGGGGTGGGGTCTATGAAACACTTGTGAAGGTCGCATACCAGGGACCCAAGCACACTAAAACACCGATATTTAACTATAAAACTGTAGAATGCTTTCCCACCCAGACACCTCACCACCACACAAACAGGGCTCTAATATAGCAGTGGATTACAGCTGAAACAGCTGCAAAATACAGACACTACCTAAGGAGGACTTATTAGGGTATCCCCTGGACAGCAGGGGAGACAAAAACAAAGGCACTATAGAGATTTGAAGCCTCTGGTACCTACAGCTACAGCAAACATTAAACACAGCCCAGCTCATAGTAGACCCGCTTGGCTTCATTTATTTTAGCCATTCATAAATGTACTAACTTATCATAAACTCCTTTACTGGACTTCTGATTGGTTATATAACAAAAGATGACTAACCTCTCTAATACTTTTCATATTATATAAATGTTAGTATTATTGTATCATTTTATTTCTGCCTATTTTGTTGCTCCAATTTCAGTTGAAGTCTTTTAAGGACAAAGACTGTGTTTTACTTTTCAGTACCTTCCATGGATAGCTTAACTCAGCGATGCGTGAGTGAGTGAACGAAAGAATGAATGAACCAGAATGAATGAGTGAATGAAAGAATGAATGCGTGAGTGAGTGAGTGAGTGAATGAAAGAATGAATGAACTTAAGATTGTCATTAGATTGACAAGGGAGCCCTTGAAGGAGGTACGGCAATTCTGGCTGTTATTATTGTCCTGATAGAACTTTCTTGGTCCTGGACATCCTCCTCCAGAGAAAGAGTGTGTACAGTGGAGAATGGTTTAGAATCAGGAAGTCGGGTTTCTAGTCCTGAATGTACCGCTAGGTAGCTGTGTGGCCTTTTTACATTTCTGTAAAATAAACATTCCTTTCAGATCTGTCATTCCAAGATTCTTAAAACCACTGGCCCTTATTAAAATGAGGAAAAAACCTACCAAAATAAATTGCAAATTTAGCAAATGAATATTTCTTTTTTTATATCCTATTAATACCTAGGACTTAATGAATGCCTGCTATATTCAGGCACTGTTTTAAGTGCATCACCTGTATTAACTTATTTATTCCTATGAAATGAAACTATTTCATTTCACTTTCACATATGAGGTATAGAAATGTTGTGTAACTTACATTGCTTGTGGCAGAAACAATTTCAGATCCAGGCAGTCTGGCTCCCATAGCTGTACTCTTGATCTTAATGTTTCTCCCAGGCACCAGGTTAGTACCAGCCTTCCCTTCTGCCCTCAGAACCACTGGCTTCTTCTGTGGTCATATACTTCATTTGAAAGATTTTTTAAACTCTTAACTCAATGCAAAGTGATAATTCAGAAAGATGTTGTGAGAGAACAGAATTCCCAGGAGAGCAAAGAGATATTTGCTAATGACTTCATTTGGGACAAGGGATTTTGTTTTATTTGACATTACAGATCCTGTATTGAGAAATCAATGTGTGGATAAGCTTTTGACCTGACTTTTGAACAGAATATCGTTCTTTCCCCCAAACGTTATCAATCATGAGGTTGAAAGGTGAGTCTTGTCATTGCAACATCACCTATTTTTCTCCTACTGAGAGGGTTCCACTTGATTTAATATTAGGAAAGGTTTCTTTCGCATGAACTGGATTTAGGAAGCCACCTTGACGCTGCTTTCTCCCACTCCTTACCTCAGCTCACAAGTATATCAGCTGTAAGAAACATACTGAGATGGTTAGACAGCCATTTAAAGCTGGATCAGGAAGAATAAGTAAACAAGGGAACTTTCCGGCATATGAAATGTGTACTTTGAGTCCAACAAAGTATACAGAGTAGCAAGTAAGATAAAGATGATTCTAGAACTAACAAAGATGTGATCAACATTCAGTGTTGCTGGGCCTTCTTCCTGCAATTCCAGCCACGTTTTCCTCGCATTCTTTTTTCCCATTCCTACCTTCCCTTTTCTCCTCTCAACTCTTTTCTCCCCCATCCTTTCCTATCCAGATACCCCCAGGACTGTTATTGTCACATTTCCTGCTCCTAGGACATTGAGGAAATGAGTTTTATATGAGAACATGTAAAAAATCCTGAATATCCACCTATGTATAGCATATGTTCACACTTTGATTTTTTCATCCATATTCATTCATTCATTCAACAGACAATTATTTAGTGAATCTTCAGTCTTAACAGTTCTTATGCCTCCCCATACACATATGTATATACCTTAGGACAGATGTTATGTTTGTGTTTCCCTAAGGACATTGGATTTTAGCTGGAAAGCCCCAAAGTAGCAGCAAATTGGGGCATATTCTTGATAGTTTACCATTTATCATGGGTTCGGGGTCTGGTAGAAGCTAGGCCTACATATTACAGCCTGAGGAAAACCAGCTGTTTGGGAAAACTAGCAGAAACAAAGACTTTGCTGTCTGTTGCTTTTATTGGCCTTTCTGGAATTTTCTCTTTGAACTCTGGGGAAAGCTCAAGCACAGGTAGGAAACAAACAGTGTCCCTCTCTCATCCCCTCCTACCTGTTCACTGAAAAAGCCCTACAAGCTTGGGAAACTTTTCCAGTGCAACCCATTGACACATAGAGTATCATAGATATGATACTATCCATGAAATATAATCACACCTTTTACAAGGTATGATTATAAAGCATTATAAAAGTTTTGGCACAAAAATGCCCAGAATACAATGTCAAAACCAGAACATGGCTTTTGACCAACCTGTTTACCATTGAGCACCTCTGGGTCAGCCAGCATGGTGTTAGGTACATTCCTGGTCCTTTGGGCACTTACAACCAAGTTGGGGCGGCTAGACAGGCACAAATCAGATCATGAGTACAACATGATAAAGCGGAAATAGCCCTCGATTTGGGATCTTAAGACTGGCTGTGGCTCTAAATTCCACCACTTGTTAGCTGTGAAACACAGTGAAACCTATTTAAGAAATGTTTGTAAATTATGTATGAATAGAAAATATTTTTATGGTTTTTAGTGACGAGTGCAAAGCAGAGCAGGGTTCTTTGTCAGGTTTAATATAATCCCATGAGGTAAGCCAATGTTTTGCAAACAACAAGTTGGCACCCATTGGTGGATCATAAAATCTGTTTAATGGGTGGTGACCAGTTTTTTTCTTTTTTTTTTTATTGAAATGGAACAGAATAGAAAAAATCAGAGTATATCACATGTAGTAAGGGTAAGTTTCAGGTAACTTTTGTCTCGTGTGTGTGTGTGCGTGTACTGTGTTAGAATGGGAAAGTAATTTCTTACTATAGGTCACTTTCAAAAAGTGTGAAAAATGCTGAGGAGACTGCATGCCCTCTCCACTCGAATGTTTATAAAATTATTTGGACTCAGCCTTGTTTCTTCTTTAATAATTCAATAGTTAGATTCTTAACTCACTCAAGCCAGTATTTCTTGATTTCTACACCTGCTCAGCCCCATGGGGCGGTGCCTACAGACATCTTACTCTCGAGGACCTAATCAGGAAAGGAGAATGACCAAAAGTAACTAGAGAGTATTGAGAATATTTAAATGTCACACCAGGTAATAATTACTCTTCAGTAACAGAATGTTACAGGATGGGGGTGGAACTGAGATTTTCGGGAAGATTTCTGGTAAGTCCACTGAGAACAAACCCTAGAGACAGGGACTTACAGGGGCGGCACCATGCAAATAGGGTCGACATCTTGGCCAGTCTCCTGTGCCCATGAGCTCCTGCCTGCCTAGCTGACCCCAGCTACCAGCTCTCAGCAAGCAGAGCCTGGCTTTCTCTCCCCTTGCATCATCTTCCCTCAGCCCTAACCCTGGCCAGTCACTATGCACAGCAACTATAGGCCAGGAAAGGCAAGAGACAGGCAGCAGAACAGCCTGTAATCTGAGACTTGCCACATTTGTATTCGTGAGCTACTGCGCTTGAAGTGAACCTTTGCCACCAGGGCGTTCTCACAGAAACTTGATCTCTGCACTGATGAGCTATCAGGTACATCCTGCCCTGCACGACTTGGTGTGGTTCCACCATTAAGGCACCGTTAAGGCACAGCAGGCATCTGGGACAGCGCCGAAGGCTCAGGATCAGGAGTTAAAGTCGTGTCGCAGGTCACATGGACTTTAGGAAGGTTAGCCTCGAAACATTCCTGGAAGCACAGATTGAGCCCACAGCTTTGGGACTTCCTTCTCTGTCCTCTCTCTCTCTCTCTCTCTCTCTCTCTCTCTCTCTCTCTCTCTCTCTCTCTCTCTCTCTCCCTCTCCCCTGCCCCCCCCCCCACACACACACGCAGACACGGCAACACCCTGAGGAAAACCCGATTCTAAGGCTGGAGCATGGACTACATTTGAAGCCATTTGCTGCCTTCTTTCCGTAGCACACATTTTCCCTATCAAGACAATTGGTTCTGGACCTGTGACTCAGGGCACTCATTGTCTGGCTCCCTCCAGGATTTCTTGATGACACAGGAGCAGTTAACTGTACTATTTATTGAAGGATAGTGTTATTCTAGCATCTAATATCATGGCCAAAGAACCAAAAACCCGGGTCATCCTACCAGCAGTGACCACACACTCATGACTTGCCCAGTGTGTTCAGGCTGGGGTCGCTACTGCCGGCATGTGGGTGTCCCCGACACCCAGCACTCACCGTGCTGCCCAGCCTTCTTGAAATCCTCTCTCCTGAACGCCCAGTGGCTGCAGTGGGCTGGGGGTGGGGGGGCGGGGTGGAACTAGACCTTTGGAGATGCTGGCACTAGTGCACCGAGTTTCTCGGAGGTTTCCTACTGGCGCTCTGGAGCTCCCTGTGGCTGAGAGCACCAACTCCAACCCCTGATAAATTGTTCATTCCCAAAGACTCTGAAATCCTACTCCAGGCTGGTCACTGTGCTGGGAAGTTTAAAGTTACAGAGATGGATGAAGTATGAACATGGTTAGTTGTCGCATTAAGCAGCTTAACTAAGGAGTTGTTGGGGGCCATGGATGAATTCCAGGGGCTTCACAATGTCTTGAAGTTCTGTGCAAAACTTGCTGGTCATTTGTAGATATTTATAGTAAGAGGATGCTAGCTTTTATCAGATCATCAAAGGGCAGGGTTCTGTGGCCCACCAAATTTTTAAGAACGATTAGTTTTCTCAAGTATAATTTTTATATATTCTCATATTAAGAAGAGTAGTTCCATAACCCTGGATGAAAAGGAGAGAAAAGGCCTTGTGAGTAACAGAAGCTGGCTTCTATCTGATTTACTGCCCCAGCATTTACTTAGTAAGTGGTCAGGGTCTTACTGCCTCAGTGGGAATGTGGACCCTTAGAAGACTGGTTAGAAGCGCTTTGACCAAATCTAAAGGCTGACCCTCAACTCCGTAAAATGTAGTGTCCTATGTCACTAATCCCTATACCATTTGTGCAAGCATTTGTTTCTATCCTACTGTAGCAGCATGTTCAAAAGCAAGTAAATTGAAGAGAGTCGATTTGTTATGCAATACAGCCAATCCCACTGTTTCCTTCATCAGCGTGAAGGGTATAGATTACCCCATGGTGGATTCTGTCCCTCTGATTGCTGCTGTTGAAAATATGGAGAGAATAGACTATGTTGACTCTGCTGTATCCAGCTAGGCCATGAAGTTTCTTATTGAGTTGGCTTATTGCAATTCAGAGTCCCATTTGCTAATTGTTATTTGACCACATTGTGTATATACAGTCTGATTTTTTAAATTTTGAATCTAAGCAAATCTAAAATTTATTCTTTGAAATTGGGATGTTTCTCTTCTCTTCTGTTGTGGGAGAGGCATTCCTGTCTTTATTGCTGAAGATCTGAGAAAAAAGTTTACCTGATGTCCTCTAAATGACTAACTTTTACACAATTGTGTAATCTAAATCAAGGTGTTTTTATCAGAAGATTAACTGTGGCCTAATTTCACAGCTTGTAGCTTTCCTGAGTTCAAAGAAGGTTAATCCCATACCTAAACTGGAATTGCTTCTTTCTCTTTGTATGAAGATACCTAATTATTTAAGTATTACATTTCTTACAGATAATTAATATCAGCAAAATTAATTCATTCACTTTTAAAAGCAGTGGTCTGAGAACAAGTGAAAAATTCAGGCTATAGAAAATGTAAGTTATCCTCTCTTCATTCTTTCCAATAGTCTGTTGATAAATCAATAACTGTTTCTATCATAACTGAGTCATTACTGATGGAATAATGAAAAGTAGGGAAAGTTAACAGTTAACTATACCATGTGACTTTAGTCATGTAATGTTGATTTTAGAGAGTTGCATAAAATAAGCTCCAGTTGGCTGCTGAAATAATAGAAAATAATATCAAGCAGCTTTATGACCAGTGGAAATCTAACATGACAATTTTAAAATATCCATTTCGTTTATGATGCTGTATTTCAAATATACATTTAAATGGTAATGGGAAAGATGATTAAAGTTGGCCCAGTGACATTTTTCAGATAGCTGAGAAATGAGAAATATATTCTTCCCTTCACAGCTTTATGTTTCATTGGTATGAATTGATAGGTTCTTTTGCTGAAGAAGTGAGCCAGTGGTCCATGTACCAGAGCATTTATATTTTCAATACTAAACCACTTCATTTTTCTAAACCCCAAAGAATTTTACTAGAGTGGAAGTTATATCTCATTACATACAAATCATACAAAAAGAATTAAAAAGTAGGCTCTGTTCTTTTGCTCAGAGTAGAACAGTGTTTTATAAAGTGTAGCGCTAGAAGGAATTTCACATGACACAAAGGAGGAATATTTTCTCACTCTGACCAGATAGTAGAAATTGCTAAAAACCACCTATTGCACTAAGACAATGTGAGTTGAGTTTTTTCCTTGTTTATTCACTAAATGTTTTGAGGTTTGTGAACTTTTGCAAATGGTTGTGCAATAGAAATTATCTTTCTTAATCTTTTAAAATGCATGCCAGGTAAAAAGGAAACTTCTTGAAACACCAATGTCCTGTTCAAATCCAACTGTGCATCTAGGAAGCATTCCTATTAACAGTGTGCTTTAATTCAAACAATGATCTTTCCATGAACAATGGAAACTTCATTGGAGGTTTAAAAGTCTTATTTGTCACACTGTATAGGAAACTGAGGCTTGAGAAGGGAACAAGTTGTTAATGATAGATGAGAACTAATAGGTATGAATCTCCATCAATCAAGACATATGATTAAATATTTGCCACAAAAGGTGATGAAAATGCCCACACTTAAGAAACAGAAGGTGAAAAAGATGTGTTCAACAAGTTTATTCATTCAACAAACATGTCGTGTTTGAAATGTTTGTGGGATATCCAAGTGAAGATGTTTTGATGTGCCTGGCATTGAGATGACAAAAATGAAAACACAGGACCTCTGCCCTTAAAATGCTCAGAGTAATGAAGAGATGGGCGGACAAATGTTCAGTTACAATACAATCAGATATTACTATAATGGGAATACATACAAAGCACACAGGTAGCATTAAGAGCAGCAACTAAATTTCTTGGGGACATCAGGGAAGGCTGAAGAGAGGACTTTAAGTTTGTTTGTCAAACTAATGGGAGGAGAACATTCCAAGCAGAGAGAGTGGCATCTTCAAGGACTCAGAAAAATGAAAGACCTTGAAATATTCAGGGAACTACATGTTGAATTGTGTGGCTGTAACTAGGGTGCAAGAAGGCTATTGCAGTAGTACACGCAAGACATGTCCAGATCAGTGGCAGCAGAGAATGGCAGGAGAAACAAGTGATGGAGATATTTAGAAAGTAGACTTGCCTAGGTTTTGTGAAGAGGGAGGAGGCTCTAAGGACTCCTAGGGTTCTGGTTTGCACGCACGGAGGACACCGTTTACTAACATAGGGAATGTACGTGGAGAAGAGATTTAGATTCGAGGATGGGTGAGGTAATGTATTCATTTTTGACTATGTTGTATTTGAGATGCCTGCAGGACATCCAATTGGATGGCAATTATATATGTAGGTGAGGATCCCAAATAAGAAAACTGGGCTGAAAATACAAATGAGAAGCCATCAGCATATAGATAGAGGTTGAAGCCACAGGACAGGTGAGATAGAGAGTAATAAGAACAGAGCCCGAGAGAAGACAGACACTTAAAGAACAGATAAAGCAATAGTTGGGTAAAGTAGGTTGCGAAGATTATACGCAGGATAGGAGGAGAGCTAGCAGATTGTAATGACATGAAACTCATCAGGAGAGTAGGACTTCAAGAAAGAGGCAACACATATCAATATGGAAAGCTGAAGTTAAGTCAAGCAGAATAATGATTGAGATGCTGACACCGGATGTGTTAAATAAGTTTTGGCACCCTTAATAAAGCAGTTTTCATGGGTTTTAGTGGTGGAGAGGGTCTCCACCAGATTGCATTGAGCTGAGACGTGAATTGGAAGTGAGAAAATGGAGGCAATGTTTATATGAACTGCATTTTGGAAAAGCTGTGGGAAAATCAAGGAGGAATAGAGGGTGGTAGTTAGTGATTCAGTATCAAAAACATTTTTTAAGATAGTCAGTATTTGACAAGTTTTATATATGCAAACAACATAGCATGTTTTATATGCAGTTTTAATCATTTTAGATATGCATTCTTGGTTAATTCTCAGAATTCTGAGATGATAACAATAATATTTAACATTTATTGAGTGCTTCCTATGTTCCAATGTAGGATATGGATACTTTACATGTATTACCTCATTTAATCCTCATAACAACTCTTATGAGGTAACTGGTATTATCACCCCCATTTTGCAGATGAGAAAATTGAAGGACAGAGAAGTAATGTATAGCTCCAGGCATACAGTTACAAAACAGCAAAGTCAAAATTGAACCAGAAGTCTAATCCCAAAGTCTGTGAAGTAATAAAATAGTTCTTATCACCCTTTTAAAGATGAGAATACTGAGTCTAAGAGGTTAAACAGTTTGCCTACTGTTAGGTCAATCGATGAGTTTCAAAGCAGGATGGGCACAGGATGCCTGATTCCAAAGCTTGGAACAACCATGTTGCTGATGGAGCAGAGTCTGGAGATAAGAGAGAGAGGGCACAACACGTGGAATAATTCTGACCCGGCGCAGCCAAATAAATAAATAAATATTAAAAAAAAAGAGAACCTCGAAAAGCGGAAGAGGATAACAACACAGGTGAAGCAATTAGTCTGTTACCTGCAACATGTGAACAAATCCAGGAATGTACAAATCACAGGATTGGAAAGAAACTCTTTGAGGCCAACCCTGCTGCTTTCTTAATACACCACAAGCAAAGCCAGACAGGCAGATGTATTGCTTGCCCAGGGAAGAAGATCAAACACTTCTCTGTAGGCTCTCAAGGCACCAGCATAATATTTACTCCAGCATCCTCTTGGACATTTATCTCAGGGAAATGAAAACTTATGTTCCTGCAAAAACCCATACACAGTGCTTATAGCAGTTTTTTTCTTAATAACCAAAAACCTGGAAACCACCCAGATGTCCTGCGAAGGGTGAGTGGTTAAACATACTCTGATAAATCTTCACCATGGAATACTACGCAGCCATAAAAAGGAAAAATTATTGATACACACAATTTCTATAGATCTGTAGCTAATCGTGAGGAGTGAAAAAAGAAACAATCTCAAATGTGTGTATACTGTCTTATTCCATTTATATAACATTCTTGAAATGACAAAATTATAGAAATGGAGAACAGATTAGTGGTTGCCAAGGGTTAAGGAGGGGGGGACTGAGCAGGAAGTAGTTGCAGTGATTAAAGGGTGCAAAGGAGTCTGTGAGGGAACAGATTTGTGTCTTGCCTGCGGGGGGTGCTCACACAAATCTACATACGTAATAAAATTGCACAGAACTATCTGCACACACACCACACACAAATGCGTGCAAAACTGGTGAAAGCTGTACATCAGCGGATTGTAGCAATGTCATTTTCCTGGTTGTGATACTGTGCTATAGTTTTAAAAAATGTTCCTATTGGGGGAATCCAGGTGAAGGGTGTACAAGACCTCTCTGTATTATTTCTTACAACTGCATGTGAATATGCAATTATCTCAAAAATTGTTTAAAGCTACGTAAGTAAAAGCCTTAGAGATTGCTACGTAGGCTGTCTCTTTTTTTACTTGGATCACTCCAGAATAGGTCCTGGGGAAAAACTGTGTGGTACACTAACATAGGAATATAAAGTTATTTGGACTTTCTTAAAACTAAGACAAATACATGTTGATCCGTGTTTGTTGAATAAATGCAGGATGAATGAATAAAGACAGGACAAGTTTCTTTTTTCATTTCCTGCCAACTTTTTAATAATGTTGGTTTCTAAATCAGTGACTCACCCATACTCTAGACTCAAAGTTCTGTAATCATCTCAACTCCAATGACCTTCACCTATATTCCATCAACCCACATCCATGGTCACACTCCAAACCGTCTCTCCCTCCAGAACCCCAGAATGATTCTCCTTCTGAAATCTTAAACTCAGAAAGCCAACATCTGACCCTAACTTCCAGTAAGCCCTCTTTTTACCCTCATCAAATCTTCAATCCCTTCACCCCCTTTCTAATCTGTCCATGCTTCACTATCTTTATGCCCTCTCATCTCTAGATTCCAGCTCATAGTGAATCCCTCCAAAGACTACCCTACCCCCCTTGGTTACCTGACTTTTTTGTTCTTCTTCACATCCCTCAGTCAATCCCACATCCTGGCTTACTCTGGCTGTCCAGTATCTGTGTTTCAAGGCTGTGTATCTCTGCTGGAGAAAATTCCCACTGAGTTCTCAGGGTCATTTCAAACATTATTTCCAACTTCAATTAGACACTCAACTCTCCTTGAGAGTTTATCATCCTATTCTCAGTTTCTTTTCCCCACTGAGATATCTATTTTCAACCTTTACCACATCCCCTTCCCCCTCATTTCCCAACTCCTTTGGGAAAATACTCCGTCAGTTATTCTTTTTATACCATCGACTTTCTCCTTCATAACCTCAGAACATATCCATGTTTCCATCTTGCCAAAATAAATTCTTCTCTGTGCTCTTCTCTTCAGATCACCCTTTTTTCGCTATAACCAAACTTTTCAAAAGAGTCTCCTCCTTTTTATCTCCCATTTACTTCCCAACTTGCTGTGATCTGGCTTTAGGCCTCACACTTTTTCCAAAAAACAAGATTTCAAATAATTTCCTAATTTCCACAACCAATGGACATTTTCCATCCTTTGATCCCATTGGACCTCTCTTTGAAGCATTGGACCCTTAAAATCCTCACTTCTCTTGGCTTCTGTGAGGCCACTTGTCATAACATGGAAGATTAGGAGATTTCTAGGACCTCAGCCCCAGGATAATGTGGAGGGGGGCATTGAGGAGCCAAGAGTAAGCAGTGCCAGGACTTGAGGAGCTGACAGGGATATAGAGCCAGTCTCCAGAAAGGTCAAGATCGTAATTCACAATGTTAAGTGGTGGTTGTCTGACAAACAGATTTTATGCCAAGAGTGCTGCTTATTTTAGGTCAAACCATATGAAATTTTCAATATTCAGTTATTTGTGACCTACAAAAATGGCATGTCATACATGGTTCAAACTAATAGTTAGATGCTAGTGTTTTAATAGGTGCTAGTATTTGATTTCCAGAGAAATTCCATCCTGGTTGAAGCAACAGAAGAGGGCAACAGAAGAGGAACTGGCAAGGGCTAGGCAGGGCATCCGCTGTGTAGTTTCCAGTAAGTGGAGATCCAGTGCAAACCGTGGTTTTGGCACACATAATAATTGTAACAATATATAAAGCTAATATTTGTATCATACTGCTGCCTACTTTTGTCAGATGCTGTTTACCTATCTTAATACATTTAATCCTTATAACAACAGCAACCTTATAAGGTAGGGCTGTGGTTATCACCATTTTCATAGTAAGGAAACCAAAGCATAAGAAACTCAAGTGACTTGTTTAAGGTTGTACAACTGATAAAGTGCCAGAGTATGGTTCAAACGGGGCAAAGTAGCCTTGAATGCCACATGCTTAACCACTGTGCTACGCTGCTGCTCTGACACAGAGGTGTAGCTTAGGGCATGGGTTCCAGGGGCACAGTGGAACCAGGACAGCAAGACCCACTTCTAACTTGATCGACTAGTGGGGATGAGGTGCCTCCTGGGCAGGTCACATGAGCGCTGGGCCAGATGAAGCAGAGCCTGCACATGAGCCTGCAGTGCCCACATTTACCTGCGTAGGGTGTGAGCAGGCAGGGGCAGGCACCAGTGCTCTCTTCCGTGTCTCTTCTTACTCCTCTGAGCTCTTTTTTCTCTGTTTCTTTTTCCCTGTTCATTCTTTAAATGTTCTTGTTTCTGCTGGATCCATATCTATATGTAAAATCCCTCAGTGAATCTTCTCTGTTTTATAGGGAGTCTAGAACCTTTAGCCTATCTTACAAAAGCCTTGGCAGTCAACAAATACATGTCAAAAAGCATATATGTAGGTTGAAATGAGTCCCTGTAATGGACATTTTTTAAATGATGTATTAGTGTGGGTTTGAAAAGGTAGTGACTTTCAAAAAATAATTAACGTAAAGTTACAGAGGATGAGAGCAGAGGGAATAAATAACCATAGAATAAGATTATTTAGTTAAACTCCTGTGATTTAGGGATGAAGTAAGAAGAAGATCCTTAGAGACTCAGAGACTTGGGCAAGGTCTGAAAGTCCGTTTTTCTTTTCTTTTTTTCTTCATGGCTGTATCTGGGAGAGTCACAGCCTTAAGCAGCTTTGGAACAACCGATTAGATTAGTGGAGAGTTAGATGCATTTTATCCTCTAGTATTAACCTTTCATGAAACTAAAATTTTGGAGAATATCTCTCTACGTAACAAATCACAAAATTACGAATCCCAATTCTGAATTCTTCAACATAAGAATATCCCTTATCAGACTTCAGTGCGAGGGTTTACTTTCCACCCCTGACTGGAGACCAGAGACCTGGGAGGCCATCCACTCCCACCCTGTTCAGAAGGTTCTAAGACAACTCAACTTTCAGCCTAACCATGGATATTTTAATTGTGTTACAAACTTTATAATGATACTTACGACGATATTTTTACAAATTGTGTGGGAAAAGAATTACTTGTTTTTCATAAATGTTAAAGCTAGATGAAGGAACTGCCTACCCAAAAATAATTTGAGAGTTTCCAGATTTCTGAGAATCTCCACTAAAAGTATAAAGATACCAAATAAGAAGCTGAAACTCAGTTTACAAAATAAGAAGTTAAGTGTTGCTACTTCAAATGAAAAGATAAATCCCACCTAATAAAGAAAATACCATGGACATATTTAGTAAAACATAAATATCACAAAAAAGTCAGTTGGCCATTCAGCTGGCATCCAAAGGAACTTATTGCAAAATTCCTCAAAGGTTTGGATCTTTCATCATAGCACTTTATCTCCCTTAACCACCTCCTGTGACCCCAGCGGTTGCTCCACCTCTTCTAGGGCAATAATATTTGGTCTCATAGTCTGGCTATTCTTGTAGGTCTTACTTCCTCTATAAGAGTGTAAACTAGCAGAAAAACTTCTTATTCATCTTGGGAAAATATCTGAAGTAGACATTATGTGTGCACATCAGTAGATCACAGACAGTTGGGAGAAGAAAGGGAACTGAATATGAAAGGATATATTGACAGACCGATGACAGTAACTGATATTTATGGACTATTTACCATGCACAAGAACTGTGCCTAGTACCTTATCGGTATTAACTCATTTAATAATCGTAAAACCTTATCAGGTAGGAACAGTCTATTATGTATTATGATCCCCTTTTTACAGATAAGGAAACAGAGGCACAAGAGATTAAATAACATGCCCCCAGTCACATAACCCATAAGTGACAGAGCTGTAGTGTAAGCCCAGACCTCTGGCTTCAGAATGTGTGCTCTTAACCATTCCGCTAATGCACTTCCTAAAAAGAAGAGATACATGAGCAAAGGAAGCATCCGGTCCCCAGCTCTGAAAAAAATGGTGGGTTTCTGGGTCTGCTGGAATCAGCTTGTTCTACAAGAAAAAGTTGCTCAGTAGATCATCCAACCTGGAAGCCCAGCTTTCTTGTTGTTGGTTATCTAGAACAAAGTCTGGCTAACCAGATGAATTAATTGAACACATAAAGATCTTTATAAAGGGAAGTTACAAATACTTCAGCATGTCATCATGAGCCCATACAAACTGATTTCATACATGATGCAAATACCCAGTTTTCTTAACTAGATCCATATCTTCTTTCTTTCACCACCCAGTATAGGATTGAGAGTGCTGAAAATAATCAATAAATGCTCTTTTGCTGATTAATTGATTTACTGACTGACTGATAGGAGGAAGCCTTATTCTTTTTGTTTTTGAGTCCCAGCTTCATTTATAGTCAGGTGCTTCAACACCCCACTCTCAGCAGCTCATAGAACCAATAAACAAAATCAGCAAGAATATAGAAGAACTCATCAACCAACAGGATCTAATTAACATTTATAGAAAACTACAGCCAACTCAGTAGAATACACATTTTTTCAAATGATCATTGAAACATTCACTGATATAGACCATATTCTGGGACATAAACCTCAACAAATTTAAAATAATTGAAATCCTACAGAGTACATTCTCTGACCATAAGGAAATCAAATTTCCTTTGGGTTCAGTCAAGCTACTCAACTAAATAATATAATGTTATTTTTGCCTTATTTTTGTCATGTTAACCAAATGTGCTATTACTGTGCCTTTCTTCACAGGCTGGTTGATGTTAGTGGTGTCACTTTAAAAATCTCATAAATATTTCTTCCAGCATTTTTTTGAGAAGCCTGGTATTTCACATAAATGAGTCTTTTCTAATTTGTAGATTTTTGCACCTATTTTTTCCTTGCAAGAGACGCTTTTATTTCTCCGTTCTCCACCCAAAGCATTCGCAGTATTAAAGCATTAATCTGCCCTACCTAATCAGACCAAGGTCGCTGGCTGCACTGCTCCTGAGCTAAGGGGATTGCTGGCCCACAGGTACAAGGGACTCCATAGTTCTTTGGGAGACTGTCTTTAATCCCCTAGAGATGAGTTTATTCTGCTAGGAGAAAAATAGCCCCTAAAGAACAAAAGTCAATAAGCTTTATTACTCTTCTTCTGAATTATTTTGCTGCTGTTGATAGGCTGTCTAAATTTCCCAGACCAATTGTTTTCTGGATTTGTCCTACCCTTGGAATTACCACAGGATTTCCTGGCTGCCCAAAGGTATGTTCTAGAGGCATTATTATCCAGCGATATCCTTCTACTGCAGTAATCCCATGGCCAAAAGCCATCTCAGGACTCTGAGGAAGCCATTAACTCAGTGAGGCAGTTCCAAGACCATGTGGACCATAGTCCCTAGTTGGCTACTCAGCTAACAGGGTCTTCTTGAAGCTCTCCAGCGTCCTTCTCAGGAATCACAAGGGTCCATATCACTGTCAATTGTAAGGAAGTCATGTACTTTTGTTTACAGAACCCATTCAGACTATTATGGACTCAAGTGTATCCCCCCAAAATTCATATGTTGCTATGAACAAAATTGTGTTCCCCCCAAATTCGTATGTTGAAGCCCTAATCCCCATTGTGATAGTATTTGGAAATAGGGCTTTTGGAGGTAATAGGTTTAGACAAGGTCATGAAGGTAGGGCCTTCATGGTGGGATTAGTTCCCTTATAAGAAGAGACACCAAAGAGCTACCCCCTTCTCTCTTTCACTCTCGCTCTCGCTCTCGTTGTTTTTCCCTCTCTGTCTCCCCCGCTACCTCCTACTCCCACTCCCCTGCCATGTGAGGACACAGGGAGTAGGCAACCATCTGCAATCCAGGAAGAAAGCTCTCACCAGAACCCGACCGTGAGGGCACTCTGATCTCAGACTTCCAGCTTCCAGACTGTGAGAAAATTAATTTCTATTGTTTAAGCACTCCAGTCTATGGTATTTTGCTACAGCAATCTGAGCAGACTAAAGCATACTTTGAAGTCCTAACTTCCAGTATCTCAGAACATGACTGTATTTGGAGATAGGGCTCTTCAAGGGGTTATTAAGTAAAATGAGACCATTAGGGTGAGCCCTAATCCACTAGGACTGGTGTCCTTACAAATAAGAAGAGGAAATTAGGACACAGACAGGCACAGAGGGAAAACCATGTAAAGACACAGGGAAGAGGAGGTGGCTGTCCACAGCCAAGGAGAGAGGCCTCAAAAGAAACCAACCTTGCCAGCACCTTGATCTTGGACTTCTAGCCTCCAGAGCTGTGAGAAAATTAATTTCTGTTGTTGTAAGTCACCCAGCCTGTGGTACTGTGTTATGGTAGCCCGAGCAAACTAACACACAGGCTATATTGGGAGTCATTACAGCATATTCACGTATATGCCAGCATCTCAGTCCATAAAGTAACTCAAAATATAAATCAATTCAGAGATAATGAGGTACTAAAATGGTGGCGAAGATAAAGCACACATGAAAGAGGAGGAAGAATAGGACAGACAACCTTCATAGAGAAAATGGAGATTAGGGCTGAGGTTTGGTGACCAGGGCAGGAGAGAGAGTTCACTGAGGGAGTGAGAGCAGGAGTGAGAAGGAGCAAAGTGAGGTGAGGGGGTGGGAGGAGAAGCAGGTCACATACAGAAGCGCTTCCTCTCCCTCCGTGGGAGGATTTTAGGGAGGGGCGTATTAGAGGGGGGAAAGCAGGGCAGCTGCTGCTCTGCCCTAAAGGTGGTGGTGTGCTTATCCATGGGGTGGCCTTGGAAGTTGCTTGCGTTATCTGACTCTTCCACCCCTGTACCTCCCTCCTTTCAGGAAGGTTCTAGCTTCTGTGCGCAGTAAGGGTGCACATAGCTCCTCTGCCCTCTAACGAGGAGACACAGTTCTGTTATTAATGAAGTGAGAATGAAGTAATTATCTGGATAATTCAGACATCCATCACCGTATTCAACTAAGAAGTCCAGGTAAAAAAGGTGTAAGAGTCAAGAGGAATATATTGATTTGAATTAATTGCCTCAATTTACCATTTTGTATTGGACTTGTCCAAATTAAGTTACATCGATGGCCTTTAGCTTTGCCTGTGGGTCAGCCAGTGATAGAGAATGCTGTCAGCCAGTGTTCTGCCAGGGGCTCCAGTCCCAAGAGCTGGTCCAGAGTAAGAAGACAGACATATCATTTCATACTGACTCATTCTCAGAGATATTTTCTGGATGTGATAACAGTGTCTCACATTCCAGAGTGTTAATCCATAGGAATAATCGTGCAAGGCCATTATGTGCAAGATAAGTATGGAAAAAGAACTGAGGTGTCTGAGCCAGCTTCTTGTTTACCTGCTTAGTAAAAATGCATGAAGGCATTTAGAAGGGGAAAATTGCAATAAACAGTATTTACATTAAGAACACATCCAAGGAGCAGCGACCACAGGTGTTTCACCACGTCTTTGCTTCTTCCCTAAGTACATTTCATCAGAAATCAGGATGTTATCAAAGGCAGCCCCTCGGAAATGCCGCCAAGCCCCATCTCCTTCTCTGGCAGTGGTTTGCTCCGGTGTTTTCTATGTTGCCTCTCTGAGTGTCCTCTCTGGGAGCCAGCTAAGGCTTAGAACCCCCATGCCTATTTCTCTACCAAATTCCCTAAGAAGTCCTGGGTTCCCTAATCCTCTCATTAAGATTCAGGATGGTGGAGTATGAGCTCCTTGGGATATGAAATCAGAACACCTGATTTTGAGTTCTAGCTCAGCTAGTTACATGCCAGGTGATCCCAGAAAGTCATTTAACTCCAAGGAGCCTCAGGTTTCTCACCTGTGATATCTAATATAAAACTCACAGGGTTATTAGAAAGATGAAAAGAAATAATGGATACCAAAGCCTTTAACAAACCTTAAAGCAACATGCAATTGCAGCTCTTGTTAATAAGACACTAGCTTATTTCCCCAGATGAAGGGCAACTTAAGTGTATGTGCCCGGGGTCACTGAGATGAACTTTATGCTGCTCATTTGATCCTCTTATACATTCATAGTTGCCTCTTCTAGGGATCACAAGGAAGACATTGCATAACTTATGTAGACTTTAGCCCTTGCTTCCTTATTTGTAGGAATGAGGGTTAAAAATACCAATTTTGCAGGTTTTATCTTTTGAATATTAAATCAGATAATTTATGAAAGTTAACTGTAACAATGATTAGTACATTTTGAGTTCTTGATAAATGTTAATGTTTTTTAACATTTATAATGATAGGACTGTTGTTCTGTTACCACTCAGGAGGGGACATGACTATCCCCCCTCCTCAGCATCTGGCACACTGTTACAGGTCTACAAGAGCCCCTGTCTCAGTTTGTTGGTTTATTTGTTTATTTTCCATCCTAACTCCCCATCCCCACCCTCCAACTCCTGATCTTCTCCTCTTCCTCCCCAAAGCAACCATTCCAATGTGTTTGATGTCACTTTATTTTATTTATTTATTTGTTTGTTTGTTTCTAGTTCTGTATATTTCCTTGTAAAACATGTGAGCTGTTTTGGGTGCAGAAAAGCCTCATTTCTCTAACCACTGGATACTTTCTGAAGGAAAAAGGAAGCATGGTTATCAGAGGATCGTGGACTTGAAAAGGAGCTTTTGGGATTTTAGCTTCAGAGACCAAAAACATCATTTTTCCTTCTGAGAAGACAAGGGCTCAGGGCCTGTCCCCTCGGTGACTGTGGCTCTCGGTCACTGGTGACTGGTCACTGCCTGGAAAGCACCAGGGAGGAGCAGCGCCCAATAAGGGACTGATCCGCTCATTGAGCAAGAGGACTGACATCATCCTCGTCAGGAACGGGTCACGCCCTGTTAGCAGAGAGGTGGGAGAGGTTACTCAGAGTCAGATACAGGCTCACAGAACCTAGAAACTTCCAGGAGCAAGGCTTAGAAGGTAACTTCTATATACAAAATTTAACTCTAAATAGATCAGAGACATAAATATAGCACCCAATACTATAAACCTCCTTGAAGAAAATATAGAAGTAAATTTTCTTGACCTTGTTTTAGGCAGTGTTTCTTAGCTGTGACACCAAAAGAACACGTAACAAAAATAAATAAACAAAGTGGACTTTATCAAAGGAGATGTGGGGATATATGTATATGTATAGCTGATTCACTTTGTTATAAAGCAGAAACTAACACACCATTGTAAAGCAATTATACTCCAATAAAGATGTTAAAAATAAATAAATAAATAATGAAAAAAGATTAAAAATGTACTTCAAAGGACATCATCAAAAAAGTGAAAAGACAACCCACAGAATGAGAGAAAATATTTGCAAATCCTATATCTAATAAAAGGCTTGTATCTAGAATATGTAAAGAACTCTTACAACTTAATAATATAAAGTCAGAATAACTCAATTAAAAAGTTTAAAACCCAAAGGATTTGAATAGACATTTCTCCAAAGGAGATATACAAATTTCCAATAAGAGCACAAAAATATGCTCGATATCTTAGCCATCATGGAAGTGCCAATCAAAACCACAGTGAGATACTGCTTCACACCCACTAGGATGGCTGTAATCAAAAAAACATACAATAACAAGTGTTGGCCAGGGTACAGAGAGATTGCACTACTGATGGGAACATAAAATGGTGCAGGCACTTTGGAAAAGTCTGGCTGTTCCTCAAATGATTAAACATAGAATTACCATATGACTCAGCAATTTCACTCTTAGGGCATATACTTAGGAGAGATGGAAACATATGTCCACACAAAAACTTGTACACAAATGTTCATAGCAGCATTATTCATAATAGCCACTAAGTGGAAGCAACACAAATGTCCATCAGTTGATGAATAGATAAATAAAATAAACTGGTAAATCCAAACAATGGAATATTATTTGGCAATAAAAAAGAATGAAATGCTACAGCCTGGGTGACCCTTGAAAATGTTACACTAGGTAAAAAAAACCTGTCACAAAACACCACACATTGTATGATCCCATTATATGAAATGTCTAGAATAGGCAATTTGTGGCTGCCTAGGGATGAGGGAATGGGGAATTTAGGGGATGCTGGCTAATTGGCACAGGATTTCTTTTTGAGGTGTTAAAATTTTTCTAAAAATCTGTTGTGGTAATGGTTGTACAATTCTCTGAATACACGAAGAAACATTGAATTATATACTTGAAATGGGTGTATTTTATGGTATGAATTGTATCTCAATAAAGCTGATAAAAAAGAAGTCCTTTTCCAAGGTAGATCTCAAAACAGCTGAAGGTGGCCATTATTTTTTAAAATAACTATTAAAAGCTAAGTGCCACTATTAAAAAGAAGACAGAGATACTAAACAGCACGTTTCTATCCACTTTCTGCTTTGAATACCAAGACACCAAACCAGATTGTGTTCTGGGGATGGCCTGACTCCTCCCCCCATGCTAATAGGAAAGAAAGGATGTACAGATGAAAATAACATCAGCCAATCTGGCAGTTATTTGCTCTTGACTTCAAAATACAGATAAAGACAGTATCAGAGAAACTTCCATCCCCAAACTGGCACCTTTCTCAGCTTTCCCTGTGATGGATGGTCTGACCTGGACAGAGGACAGAAATAGAATAAACCTGAGATATGACCACAAGGCATTGCTGTCCATATGCAGGATCCATCTGGTCCTCTGCAGATAAACAGGCTGGAGGAGTGTCCCTTTTAAGGACTTTTAATTGCTATGCTGACTAGAGCATCGTGTAATTTCACAAAATTCCACCATTTAGGCAGCTTGCTAATGGGTGCCCAGGTATTCTCAGTCTGATGAGATCCCCGTATTAGGAGATGAGTTGGATGCAGTGACCTTAATGGCCCTTTGAAACCCTGAATCTCTGTGAGTCTATGTAATTAGTAACATAACAATGTTTATTCTGAATACAAACCCACAAAAAAATTAAGTTTTTCACTTTTAATGAGCAATAGATTATAAGGAAATACACTGATACCAAAGATTCATTTTCAGTAAAGCAATCTCCAAGCAATTTTATGTAGTCAACATAGATTTAGTGCAATTGGAGTATAATGAATATTCTAAATTATAAACTAGGGGACCCAAGTTCTTGCCCTACATTTGCCCTTGTTTGGGAAAAACAACAAGAACAAAAAAGAACCTCAGGGTGTCGAGACCTCAGTTTCTCTGTCCATAAAGTAAGAATATTGTCTAGAGTCTGCCTCTAAGACCTTCAGTATGGGACTTCCCTGGTAGCACAGTGGTTGAGAATCCGCCTGCCAATGCAGGGGATACGGGTTCTATCCCTGGTCCGGGAAGATCCCACATGCCGTGGAGCAACTAAGCCCGTGCGCCACAACTACTGGGCCTGCACTCTAGAGCTTGTGCTCCGCAACAAGAAAAGCTACCGCAATGAGAAGCCCGTGCACCACAACTACTGAGCCTGCACTCCAGAACTTGTGCTCCTCAACAAGAAAAGCTACCGCCAATGAGAAGCCCGTGCACCACAACGAAGAGTAGCCCCTGCTCGCTGCAACTACAGAAAGCCCATGTGCAGCAACAAAGACCCAACGCAGCCAATTAATTAATTATTTTTAAAAAGACCTTCTGTTTGTCTGACACTCTGGGAATCCCTGTTCCTCCATTTCCCTTCACAGCTCTGGACAAGGAGAATCCAGCCCAATAATCATAGCCTTGTATACTAGCTAGAGTTTCAATGCCATATGTTCCCTATTTAATGCCAAATGTCCAATGTGCAGTTTACACAGTAACTCACAGTTAAATCAAAGACTGAATTAGCCAGCAAGCTCTCTGTCCTGAGCACAGCAAAGTGTGCTCCCTGCTGACCCCCATCCTGCTTTTCCCCGGCCTTCTCCATGGACTCAGCTGGCCGGCTGGGTTACAGACTGTCAGGCGTGTCAGACGGTGTCAGCTCCCTGCCATCGCCCTTTCAGTGGTGCCACTCAGTGCAGTTACCCAAATCCTGCCCATCACCCACCCAAGATCCACGCAAGTCCCACCTCCTCCAGGACCTCTGAGACCCACGTCAGACCACTGAAGTCTGGCTGTGCAGACCCTGCTCTGGACGCTTTATCTTTTCATTTTTTTATTAGCTGTGATGTGTATTCAGGCCCTTCTCCTCACCTGTAAGCTCTCAGAAGACAGAGTGCTCAGAGGCTCCGTAAATACCTGAAGAAAATCAGCAGTCACGTGGGGATGGCGAGGCTTGTCTAGCTAGCCAGCCCTCTGTTTATCATCAGCGCCAGTCAGCCCTTCGAGGCTAGTGCATCCTGAGCCTTAGTCCATGAGAAGACAAAGGAAACTTAGAAAATAAAAAATCAGCAAAGAGCAGCCGACCAAAACCAGCAAAAAGTCTTTCAAAGGAAAAGCTAAGGTATACCTAAGGAAGGCCAGGCAAGGATGAAGCCTAAAGTTAGACATGAGGAAGGACTTCCTGAGAGTCTCCAGTATCCCCAGGAGGGCATGACCACTCTGTATTTGGAAATCTGTTTAAAATGGGTGAAGGGTTATATTTCTTGCACAGTATTATGAGTGCAGGTCTTTGAGGTAGGTGGCCTTCTAGAAATCCATCCTGCTCAATGATTCCAAATCCTTAGCCACAGCTTCTCATCATAGTGAGGTCCGAGCACAGGGTAATTTATGTGCTGTTTTCTTTAAGTTCCAAAGTCTTCACAGAATCAAAGTAGTCAGAGCTGCAGTGGGTTTAAAAGGTCACCTAGTCCTGTCCACTCATCACACAGGTGAGGGACCACACTCAGAGAGTCTGAGACTGTCCCGTGATCCCAGCTCCGAGATCCTGCCTCTCTCGTGCTGATTCAGATTCACCATGCAGTCTAAATTAAAATATAAGCATATGCAGCGGCACCCGAGAGTAAAACTGAGTTGCAGGTATGAAAAAAACCTGTCTCACAAGGACCGTCTCACATTATAATCACAGCGTTTACTCCTTTGCTACCATCTGCCTTGCCTAGTGTGAGGTGCTGGTGAGGGAGAGGGAAGAGGAGTACAAAGGTGAAAACGACGCACACTTCTCATCCTCCAAGCTTCTCTCTCTGGTTGGCAAGATAACATGTAAACACATGAAAAATTAGATAATATCACCAGAGACAAATATAAGTTCAGGGCAACAGCAGGTCTGTATGAAGGCCCTTCAGGATCACTTGCCCTGTGAAGAAACTGACTGATAAGAGACCAGGGTCAGACGCCATGAGGTCTTACTGGACTGGAGCCAGAGAAAGGTTCTTCAAAGGAGGTGGGGCTGGAGCAGGCCCTGGCAGGGTGGAGGGATGGGACCTTCATGGTCAAGGAAGTGATAGCTGCACACACATAGAACCCGACTGCACGCTGAACGGTGCTGACTTCGAACTTTTCTCCCCAGTAAGAACCGCTGCTCAACATTCTGACCTTATCTCTTGGATAGCAGAATAACCAAATAGGAAAGTTTCTTTTTGCTTCCTCACTGGAGGTTAATCATCCATCAGTAATGTCTTCATCTGGTTGACACTGGGCCCATCCCACCATCTTCCACTTGTACCACTCACTTCAATGCACTATTTTTTCCATGACATTTATCATTTGTGTATGTGTTTGTATATATGTCTGTGTGCACTTGTTATTAGCATGCACAGACCACACTGGGCATGACTCCATCTACAATTCTTGAAGTTTACTTTCCAGCTTCTGGGCATCATTTGCAATTATAATGCTGTCATAGGCAGAAAAGAGATAGGCTGATTAGTCATTGTCAGTACTGGTCCTTATCTGCCAGATGAGTTATTTGAACAGTATAGCTGGGAATAATTTGCATCAGATTGTATTTCCTTGTTTTATGTCACTGTAAAGATTTATTTAGCATCATGGTCACTGTACATAAATATCCTGGAAGCAGTGGGGTATAACTGAATGGCGTAGATTCGTTTGTATTCAGCAAATATATATTGAACACCTATTTCAGTATATGAACTACACTGAACTCAGGATATTGGGCTGCTGAGGGGCTTTTAATAGTTTCCGTAGGTCCCTGAACTTGACCAGGACCCTTCTGGTCACCTGCAAATAAACAGAATGCATAGTTTCACTTCTAGAGACTGTTAACTGAAATACTCGGCATTATCTAATTCCTTGAAATTCCATTAATCAGGTGACTTTCTAATGGGTACGCAGAGCTTAGTGATTACTCAGACTGATCGTTCACTTGATGGGACTTTGCATTCACAAACTGTTAAGTCATAGCCACTAGCTGAGATTAATCTTTGTGATATCAGAACGTGTCTCTGCTAGAGTCACTAGTCTGCTTGCTGTAGGAAGGCCTCCATTCACCCCCAGAAAGGACAGTGATTTCAAATCCCCAGAAAAGTTAGGAATCATCAGAGACAAATGGATGTTCTATCTCCCCTATGCGCAGCCCTCAAGGATGCCCTATCTTGTTTCTGCTCTCTTTCCCTAAAGCGATTTCCTGTTTTTGTTCTGTTAATCTCTGTATCTATATCCATTGTGGTTAGCTAGCTCAATAGCTACCCTCCAAATATACTTCCACTCCAACGCACACACATAATAAATGATAATTTATCATTCACTGTCTTTTTTGCCAGGCATCATGCTATCAATGCAATTATTTACATCATTGTTTCACTTAATTCTCACAAAAA
This sequence comes from Balaenoptera borealis, assembly GCF_965194805.1. Taxonomy (NCBI): domain Eukaryota; kingdom Metazoa; phylum Chordata; class Mammalia; order Artiodactyla; family Balaenopteridae; genus Balaenoptera; species Balaenoptera borealis. The sequence goes on from NC_138871.1 coordinate 76,111,339, forward strand.
TTCCTATGAGGAAGGTTGCTGTTTTTAATCCAGTTTTAGGGATGGCTAAACAGAAGCTTAGGAAAGTGAAGTCACCCAAGGTTACAAGCCCCACAAGAAACCCAGCTAGGACACAATCCCAGGTCTTCTTGAGTCTAACACTCATACTGCTTTCCTTTACATCAGCTGACCTTGCTCGACCTGGGTTTTCTCTGTTCAATGAATACCTTATACTAGAAGATTTCCTGACTCCTGACACCATTTGATGTCTCTGTGAAGACAGGTCACTGTCCTTTGAAACTTTGAATGTGTTTAGGAGAGGGAACTGAGAAATGTTCTTCTTAAAGGCAAAGAGATGAAGGGTGGTATCTGTGTTCACAAATAATGCTATGTTTTAAAATAGCTTCTGACAAAAGATCTAAGTGGATTTAGTAATGTAAGAAAAGTCTACGCACTAATCCTTACAGTATTTCTGTAAGTGTACCCGAGTCAACTCCACGATCCAACACTTCCTCTGTGGTGCTTCTGTACCTGACCTTGTCAGAGGATGAGTACTGCTGGCTGCTACCCAGCACTGGGGTGACTTTTCAGAGGAAATCAGGGGTAGAAAGAGAAGCTGAGCCCGATGCTTCCAAGTCTCCGTTTAGAGATGGTGATAGTCAGCTCAGGGGCATCTAAGCAACCCACAAGGTTTCCCTGCGTCCAAGTTAGCAGATTCATTTTTTGATTCCCAAATCATAAAAACGATGTTCTCTATTTTTTTACATCATAATAATTCAATATTTGTGTACATTGTGAAATGATCACAATACCAACATCTGACACTATACATCCCCCCGCACAATTTTTTCTTTTCTTGTGATAAAGACTTTTAAGATCTACTCTCTTAGCAACTTGCAAATACACAGAATAGTGCTATGAACTATGTTCATCATGCTGTACATTACAACCCCAAGTCTTATTTAATGTTCTCTACTGACACTGACTATAGGACAGTGGCTTCATTTGTCATCCAACAGAGAAATCCTGGCCTTGTGCTTATAAATTGAAGTTAACCATCTCGTTTCAGTTTCTTTATACCTAAATATTTTTACCCACATGCATGGGAGCATGACCATTTCCTGATGTACTAGCAGCAGCTCCTCCCGTGGAAAGACAGTCCACATAAAATAGTTCAAATAAAGTGTTCAGAGAAATGGGGTTTGGGGGCAGTTACTTTTTCCAGACCTTTTTGAATTCAGTGGTGTAGGTATGAGCAGCCTTGGGTTGAAACCTCTGTAATATCCACTTTTAACAATATTAATATACCTTGGATGCAAAGCAGCTGATCACTGAAGGGAGTTTAGCTGCCCACAGGGAGTTCCTGGCTAAGGAAAATACATGAATTGAGGAGAAGTGTGGCGACGCAGGTGCCAGGAACAAGGCAAACATCCTCCTGCAAGTCTCTGCTAAGGTAATGGGGGGTTCTTATACACTGTTACTGTCTCAGAATGTGACCCTTCTGACCATCACTCTCGGCACCAGAAGATTTAAATGACTTCACAAGTAGTTTGTTACATCTGGATACATCTCATAAGTAACAAATTGTAACAACAAATACTGACTTCTGCCTCTGGTGCTTCGTGTCCCCATCAGTCCATAGCCCCTCTTCATTGCTCCAGGGCCCCCCCTCCCACTCCTCCCTTTGCTCTCCTCCAACAGTTATACCCCATACAGTTTAGCATTGCTTTCAGCCTACCTTCATTGCTCACCAGCAGTTTCCTGTCTACACACTTTGTCTACCCAACCAGATTGGAGGTGCCTTGTGGACATGGCCAGTCCCAGACATTTGTCCATCCCATCACAGCACCATCCCATCATTCACCCTTTATAATCGCTTCTGGGTCAGTAAGTCAGTGTTGCCTTGGCACAAGTTTCCTGTGGGAAATGGACAGTACCTAGAAAAGAAGGGAAGGATTCATGGAGACGTTTCCGGGATGTTTAGGAGGAACATTATGCATCCCCCCACTACTCTACTTCTCCTCGCTGCCCTCCCCCATCCGTGAGGAAACCCAGAAGCAGTTCACGTAGGGAAAAGCCTCCTCTCCTCAATTTCTGAAGAAGAAATTGGGCCGCTGGGGGAAAGACGGCGGAGGCTGGTCTTTTCCAAAGGCCCCACCTTACTGGGGTTTCTAGAAGATTTAGGCTCCTGGATTTCTACTTTGACTGAGACGTGGTCCCTCAGGTCGAGTGGGGGTCAGTCCCTCACCAGACCTCCCTCCTTCCCCTTGCTGTCTGCTCCCTCCAGATGGGCTGAATCCAGGGCAGGTGACCCAGGGCCACAGGTGCTGATCCGGGTTACAGGCCCCCATGCAAACTCAGAGTCCACTAAAGGCGGAAGGAAGAGGTGGGAAGATGACTCCACCAAGACGCTGTGAAGGACTGGCTTCCCAGTGGTTACAAAGCGCAGGGAGCAGGGGCGAGTTTGGTTCCCGTGCTTGGTCATCTCCCGGAGGCACCCCTAGCGCAGGGCAGGCGCCTCGGGTGCTGAGCCCACTGGCCCGGGGCCCTGAGACCCCGGGGAAAGGACAGGCGAGAGGCAAGGCCCCAGTGGCCCTGGCTGAGTCCAGGCTGAGCCCCCTCCTCGGTCCTCAGAGCCGGGCCTGGTGCGGAAAAGCAAACAGGCCCCGGACGCTGCCCTTTGGACCTTTTGCAATTCGCCCGGCGCTCTTTCAGCTGCAGCCCTGGGCGGGCGGCCTCGTATAAATCAGGCCCGGGCGCCGGCCCCGCATTCCTCCCGCGAGTGCGAGTGCGGAGCGGGTGCGGGTGCGGAGCTGCTGCCTGTGGGCGCCGGTCCCTAAGGAGCCAGCGAGCAGCGCGGAGGCCAGGCCCAGCCAGCGGGCGGGAGGGAGCCGCCGCTCAGGTCGGCCATGGGCCCCCCGAGGCCGGCGCTGCTGCCGCTGCTGCTGCCGCTGCTGCTGCTTGCCGCCAGCGCCCGGGCCAGTGAGTGAGGCCCCCCGGCCGCTGGGGCGCCAGGCCGGGGCTGGGGGGCGGGAGCCAGGGCACGAGCGGGGGCTGGGGCAGCTCGGGCCTGGGTCAGAGGGAGGACAGCCACAGGGTCGGGGGACAGGGGCACAGGACCAGCTGGGTGGCTCCTCCAGACTCAGGTAACGGGAGGGGCTGGGGATTGGGTTCTTCAAAACCTTCTTCCCTCCAAGACGCTAAAAGTCCTCTGCACTTGTCGTCCCTGTCAGACGCTGGGACCCATCTGGAAGAACGGGAAAACCCACAGTTGTCGTTCTCCCTTTCTTACAGGAGACACCGTGCCGGAAAATGTCAGCCCGAGCTGTCCAAGTAAGGCATTTCCCGCTGGGGCAAGGAAGGGCACCCCTCCCCCCCTCCCCCTACACCTCAGGCCACTTAAATGCTGTGATGCTGTGATTGGTGTACCCTGCTCTGGGCCCAAGAAGCCAGTTCCTTGAGCCTCTGACCCCCTCCAAGGGGTCTCCGCTCTCTTCTACCCGCCCTTCCCATCTGTCCTAAAAGTTCAGCCTGGGAGTAGGGTGGGGAAGGGACCGTCAACTGTTGGTCCATAGACACTTTAAAGAGACATGCGTCCTGTTTGTCAGGGGCTAATCATTAATTTGAAGGGCAGGAAGGTGAGGAAATGCTGACTTTAACCTTTGTGCAGAAATCCAGATGCCCACCCCTTTGTATTTACCTGACCCCTAGGGGTCAAAGGAGCTGGCCTTGCAGTGGTACCCTGTGTTCTCCCAAGAGCCGGAGGCTGCCCTCTGATGGAGCAGCACTGCCATCTCGTGGGCGTCTGGCATCACTGCATCTGGGCTCATGACCCAAATGTTCTTTTTCTTAAATTGTTCAGAAAATGCCTCTCACGCACTGTGGAAACCTCCGGAAATTCTTTCTTAGGGGTTTCTTAAATCAGCCGGATACCCTTAACGCTTAATGAACTTAGCCTCAGATGTTTGGTAGAATCAAAAAAGAGCCACAGAATTATGGTATTTTCAAGCTGAAAAGGCAATGAGAGATATTTGCTTTTATGCTATCAACTCTTAATTTTCCAGGGAGTCTTTCCTATAGACTTTCTGAGCCTCATTACTTGACACGCCCTGCCTTGTGCCTCAGATTATATATTCAAAGATTACCAACTAATTTAAATATTAGCCTCAGCAAAATCATAATGCCAGAAGCTAAATCTATAAAGGAAAATTAAGTATAAGGCAAAATCAATTAAAAATAATTTGAGTTTAATTACCATTTTTTATTATCTTTGCCACTATCCCTCTCTGCCCAGGATTGACTGTCCTCGGGCAAGTTATTTCTGCTATGTAGCTGACTTATTTCTCCTCATTGCAGAAGATGCAACGCGATTCAAGCACCTCAGGAAATATGTATACAACTATGAGGCTGAGAGTTCCAGTGGAGTCCCCGGGACTGCTGATTCAAGAAGCTCCACCAAGATCAACTGCAAGGTATGAGGGGAGATAGAGGGCCACTGGAGGACCCTGGAGCCCAGGGCTGAGCAAACCCGGCTTGTGCCAGGACTGTCGTAATCTCCAAGTGCTGGACTGGCCCTCAGTTTGAAAGTCAGCCACTTTGCTGAGAAGTTGTCTGCCACAGAAAACAAATTTTACCCACCAGGTTTATTTTCCCATTAGCTTCCAAGATGTAATTAGAATATGTGATCTAGAATATCAGGATTGCAGACCAGAAGATTTAATATGTTGAGAGATGTCCAGCGGGTGGGCCAAGGGAGGTGAGCATCCCAGGAAAGCATTCTGGAGTGCCGTTTTTATCATCTAAGTCAAATAGTATCTGCTACTAAAGACAAAACGGAAAAAAGAAAAATTTTTATATGCAATTTGTTCTCAAATAAAACTTCACTTATTGTTGAGACTGACTGTACTCCTATCCATGTTCCTGTGGAACAGATCTAAGGGCCACTATTGGGGTTGGTGTGGGAAAGAGAAGTCAGGCTGGGCCACCCTCTTCTTTCTAGGGTCCCAGCGTCTGTGCTGTCAGATAAGGTAGCCATTAGCCACGTGTGGCTATTTAAATTGAATGAAAGTAAAAATTCAGATTCTTAGTCACACTAGCCACATTTCAAATGCCCAATAGGCACCCACACCTAGCGGCTCCCATATTGGATAGTGAGAATATAGAACATTTCCAGCACTGCAGAAAGTTCTTTAAGCAGTGCTGGATAACAACTAGGGATCTGTTTAAACTCCAGCTGCATGCAAAGCTCTGAATAGGCCCTGATAGGTACAATGGTCTTGAATTTTTGGTTTTTCTATTTACATTAAGGAAACATTTGCTGTTGAAAGCAATGATAGCTCTCCTCCTGCCTCCTGGTTTTCTTCCAAACCCTCACTCCTAGGCTGCATTTCTTCTAGCCAGTTGTACGTCTTTAAAGGGAGTACATTTAGAACCAATAAGAAGATATCATCCTTTGCATGCATGGGGGAAAACTTCAGAAGCATGGTACCCTAGGACATGGAAAAGGCCGGAAAGCCCTGGGCTGAGGGGGGATCTTGTGTTCTTGATGGAGAGTCTTAATGTGCTGTTACCCTCTGTTGTCAGGTTGAGCTGGAGGTCCCCCAACTCTGCAACTTCATCCTGAAGACGAGCCACTGCACCCTGAAAGAGGTGTATGGCTTCAACCCTGAGGGCAAGGCCTTGCTGAAGAAGGCCAAGAACTCTGAGGAGTTTGCTGCCGCCATGTCCAAGTAAGACGTGGGCCTGTGCATTTAAATTTCTGAGCTCTGAGTGCCACTGCACGTGTTGTGCATGAGCGTGTGTGTGTGTGTGTCCACTGAGGCATGAATGTGTGTGTTTATGTTGGGCATGTATGTGAGTGTAAGTATTGGTATTCTCTATTCACCATGGATCAGGGAATTGCTGAGTTTTCCCAACAATCAAAAAGAGGGAAGCAGTATTTACCCTCCCCTACTGAAGTTCCCCTAATTATCATTTAAATGTGGTCCTAAAAGATCTCACGCTTTAAAACTCCTTGAGACAGTAAAGCTGAGATGGTTTGTTTAAGCAAGAGAATTCACCTTTAAAGAATGAAACAAGACTGCGCCTCGTAGTCTTCAGACAGGGTCCCGGCAGGACTTGCTGTGGCCAAACATGGCAGTGCCGGGCCTGCTCAGCAGAGGACACCAGCTTCAAGGGGTCCAGGGAGAGCTGAGGCCCGAGCTGGTCGCCCTTCAGGGCTGGCATTTTGCCAGTGCGCACTGACCGGGCCATGCCTGTCGTTTATGACCGGCATCACTTCTGACTGATCAGTGCTCACGTTGTACTGGTTGTTAGATTTTTTTGAACATTATCCCTGCCTCATCTCCAGATCACAGTCTGTAGTGTCCTGAGTGTGTGCAAATACGGACAGTCATGGATTTGTTGATTTGGTAACATCGGAAACTCCCCCCGTGCCCTTCTTTCAGTTTGTTAAACGTTAGACTCGGAAGCCAGAATAGGCCTTGATGCTTCTGTCTCTTACCAATACATCTTATTTTATCCAAGACTTAGATGCATCTGAGGGAGTGGGGTGCAGTGACAGAAGGGAGTCATAGTTCCTTTTTGGTTCTTACCCTCCTGCAAAAAAGGACTCCTGCTTTTGGCCACCTCAAGGCTTTCCTGTGAGCCTGCATCAGTGTCTGGAATTTTCTGAGAGGATGGACAGCTGTGGGAAACATACCTGGTCTCCTTTTCTTTATTCTGACTTAACTAGAGCAGGTGCTGCCAGGCCGTGTGAAACCCCCTAAGGAAGTCCCCAAAGAAAGGTCCCTTAGATCCGAGTTGACCCAGGCTTTAGACATAGCCTGAGATCATATAAAAGAGTGAATGAATGTCCAACAAATGTATGGAAAGGAGCTCCAATTCACCAGGGGTCAGGAGATGCAATTAATGTAACAACGAGATATTTATCACCTTATACCCATAAGACTACAGAAATTGAAAACAGCTATAGCACTTGTTGCTAACAAGCCTATGAGGAACAGTGTACCCTCGTGCACTGCTGGTGAGAATGAGTGCCATTAGTCAATATCTACTATAATTAAAAATACTTGTAGCATTTGACACAGCAATTTCAAATGCTGGGACTCTAGCCTATGAAAAGAAAAGTAGTAATGTGTGACAATAGATGCATAAAAATGTTTATTTCAGTGTTGTTCGTGTGGCAAAAAAAAAAACCTAAAAAATCCAGGAAGAGAAAGTGAATGCCATCAAACAGGGGACTATGAATAAAGTATATATAACCATAGAATGGAATGTTATACAACTTTCTAAAAAGAATCTGTTAGAGCGCTACCAAATGACTCAGAAGGATTTTCATGGAGTATAAATTAAATGAGAAAAACAAGAGAAAGACAAGTATGCATAATACCATCCCATTTGGATAAAACAAGGACCAACAAACTCTTTCTATGCAGGTGTTTTCACTCCCACGCTTCTATACCGGGTTGTCTGAGTGTGGAGATACAAATGGGATGCCCAGTAGGTTGTTCTGTGGGGGAGTGTGGCTGCAGAGACCCGATGTGGGTAGAAAAGAGAGAGAGGATGAGTGAGCCAAGCAAAAAAGGAAAAGAAATGAAAGAATACCAAAAGCATACACATATTTGTATGCTCTTGAAAAAATATATATAGATGTGTGTTGCTATGTATGAAGAAAAAATGTAAAAAGAAAATAAGTAAAAAGGAGGCTACAAAGCCACCCAGCTTATGTCCATCAGGCTCATGGTGGAGAAAGGACACTCAGTGACCACACTCTCTCTGGGACAGGTACGATCTCAGGCTGGCTGTTCCTGAAGGGAAGCAAGTTTTACTTTACCCAGAGAAAGAAGAGCCTAAACACATCCTGAACATCAAGAGGGGCATCATTTCTGCCCTCCTGCTTCCCCTGGAGACAGAAGAGGCTAAACAAGTGTTATTTCTGGTGAGAATTCAGAAAGCTGATAACAGTGGCCCTTTGAACGCATCTTCACATATTGGAGCCAGGTCCCACTTATACATCAGGTGGATCGTTGACTCAGCTGCATGGCTAGTTACACGGGAGGCCCGATATTGGTGTGAAGCACAGTGCCCAGGGCTCGCCCCAGCCTCTGGGCTCATTGAGGGCTCAGCCCACACAGCCTGAGCAGGTTGGGTCTAATTTTATAGCAGTTTCTGGGGAGTCCCAACCACCCTACTCCTTTGTTTGATTTTGTTCTGTTTCCACAAGGTATAGCCTCTGTGTTGTTTTAAACACAGAAAATAATTGAATCTACTTGCCAGCCTCTTTTAAGAATTTCAGGTTTTGATCGGAGAGAGAATTCAATTTACTTCAGTCCCACGAACACTTTTGAGCCCTTACTATGTTCTGAGTTCCATACTGCGCTACTCGCGGAGAACTCACTGCTGCATCCTGCAGAGGCCTCTCCTCAGGGAGTTCCCAGGACCTGGGGTGAGAACCAAGACACATAGAACACAAGGCAGATTGGAATACGAACCATAAATGAACAGTTGAGAAAATGCTCTGCGAGCACAGAATATAAAACCAGCATTGGCTAGGTCCTAGGAGGGCCAGCAGGTATGCCTCAGAACCAGGATCACCCGTAAGTGGTTTTCTCACTCCAGCTCTGGCCGCCCTTGGAACCAGCAATGCCCATGCTCTGTCAAAGAGGATGAAGCTTTCTCCCAAAGCCACGTTGCATCCGCCTTTTCTCCCTGGCTCCTTTCCCAGCCCCACCCCAAGAACCTAAACATGTTTCCCCATGTTGAATACACCATTTGTATCTTTTGCTCCCATAGGACACCGTGTATGGAAACTGCTCCAGTGACGTTACCGTTAAAACAAGGAAGGGAAATGTGGCAACAGAAATATCCATCGAAAGAAACCTGGAGAGCTGTGATCACTTCCAGCCCATTAGCACGGGAGTTAGCCCCCTGGCTTTGATCAAAGGCATGGTAAGTTTCACATCAGCATTGCTATTCACACGACAGCAGCCTCTTTATTATTAAAATGATGGAATGTTAGAGCTATACGGGATCTCAGAGGAAAACTTGTAGGCAAAGAAAACATAAGAAGCAGTCGCAGCTGTGAAGTGTTTATGTTTGGTGGGACAGACAGGCGTGTGTAGGGTACCAGGTTATATATACTTTGTGCAGGATCATAGGTCCACTGGGGTAGAATAAGAAGAGTCTATAGCTTGACTCAGCTTTGGGTCTGCCGAGTTGTTGTATCCCCTTGTCAAAATGTCAAGTACCAAGCTCTCTTCTCTAACTGAATGTATCTAGTGGTACAGAACCCCCATTCCCCCCACCTTCTTCCCTGAAGGTAAATACCTATGGCCGAAGACTCCGGTTCAAGCCCCAGGGACTGATGAAAATGCTTCTCCCCTGATCTCATTCACAGACCCGCCCCTTGTCAACGCTGATTGGCAGCAGCCAGTCCTGCCAGTACACCCTGGACCCTAAGAGGAAGCACGTGTCAGAAGCCATCTGCAAGGAGCAACACCTGTTCCTGCCTTTCTCCTATAAGTAGGTCACCCTCTGCAGCCTTGATTCATTATTTATGGGGCCAGTAGGAGCTGAATGCTTCTCAGGTGCCCTCTTGCAGGCTAGGCTGTGCCTGGGAGGGGGTTGTAAAGAGGTACAAAGCAGAGCCCATCCCTGTCCTCCTGTCTCAAGCTAACAGGCAATTTGGTAGGAAAATCTTAGGCATGCAAAACAATTTGGAACCAACAAAAGATATCTGAGACCCAGACTTTAAGGGCTATAGATCAGGAAAAACTGGGGATCATTACAGCCTGCCCTGGTTATAAAGGCTTTGCAGAAGATTTGGGAATTGGCATAGAGACTTGTGTATCCAAATCCATTCTGAAAACTGGTCAGTCAACTAATGTATATTGAGTAACTGCTATAGTCTTGGCACTGTGCTGTGGGAGGTGCAAAGGACTTTCAAAGCACAATGTTAGTCCATTCCCTCTGGGCCCTCCAGAATGGTGGAGGGTGTAAGGTACATATGTCCTTCTGGTGGAAGGACAGCCAACATGACCAGAAGGAGGTGGTACTGTTCACCAGGGGGATCAAGGACAGTTGGCTTTTTTTTTTAATTGGAGTATAGTTGCTTTACAATGTTGTGTTAGTTTCTGCTGTACAGCAAAGTGAATCAGCTATGCATATACATATATCCCCTCTTTTTTGGATTTCCTTTCCATTTAGGTCACCACAGAGCACTGAGTAGAGTTCCCTGTGCTATACAGTAGGTTCTCATTAGTTATCTATTTTATACATAGTAGTGTATATATGTCAATCCCAATGCCCCAGTTCATCCCACCCCCCCTCCCCCCTTGGTATCTATCTGTTTGTTCTCTACACCCGTGAAGGACAGTTGGCTATAACTATGTGTTGAAAGGTGAGCAGAATTTGGGTAGAAGCAGAGGTGGGGGAAACATTTAACATGAAAAGAACAGAATGGTTTGGGGAGCTGGCCATCGATGACATGATGTGCCTCCTTTGTTACCAGGAATAAGTATGGGATGATGGCACAGGTTACACAGACTTTGAAACTCGAAGACACACCTAAGATCAACAGCCGCTTCTTTGATGAAGGTAAGACTTTATGTGCACGTGGTTGCCAGGGCTGGGAAATCTGCCCACGATGTACCAACCATGGCTTAGCTCCTTGCTGGGCCCGATGAAATGTCTGCTGGTGATGAGGTCATGGGCTCTAGTGTTCTGGCTGTGGGCCATTCTACTGAGAAAGCACATTCACTTCAGAATGTCAGGTGGCAATGGGATAAAGGAAAGGGAAGAGTTCCCCAAAGCTACCTGGGTTTTTGTAAGTAGGAAACTGGATTCCTAAGTCAACCTTTGGTAGATCTGACAGCCTCATACACCCCATGATAAGGCCTGGGGCCTGGACAAGGTGGGGCAAGTGAGAGAGACCCTCAGGGTCAGGGATCAGTCTTTAGAGCTGAAAGGAACTATAGAGACCTCTGGTCCAACCCCAGCCCTGCATGTGTCTTGTATGTGAAGCTGTCGTGTGCCTTACCTCGTTGTTCTCAGCAACCTGTGATGTCAGGTGGTAGCAACGTGTGCTTTTATACCCATCAGAGGTGAAAGGGACCCAGAGAGAGGCTTAGTGATGTGTTCACAGTCACAGACTATTAGAGGTGGTGAAAAATAGGCCTCCAGGTCTACTCTAAGTGGACTCCTTCCACTGCACCGTATTTCCATGCTGATTCACCTGCCTCCCTGGCACAGGGAGGGTGATGGAGGGGACACAAAATCGTCTTCCCCTCCCCCACAAACTGCCAGTAGATCCCGCTGGAAGAAAGGGTGGGTGAGCAGCAGTGAGTCAGCTTCAGCTGTTGCCACATCAGCAGCAGTACCTCCTCACCAGGTCTTTTAGGCAGAAAGGTTATCCGATACCAGAGTCACAAAAGCCTGGATTGAGTTCCAGCTCTGCCTCTCACACCCAGAAAGGTCTTGGGCAAGGTGAGTGGCTTGCCTCTGGGTCTTAGTTCCCTTATCTTTATTTTTTTATTTTTTATAAGTTTATTAATTCTATTTATTTATTTTTGGCTGCATTGGGTCTTCGTTGCGGTGCGCGGGCTTCTCATTGAGGTGGCTTCTCTTGTTGTGGAGCACAGGCTCTAGGCGTGCGGGCTTCAGTAGTTGCAGCGTGTGGGCTCAGTAGTTGTGGCTCGCGGGCTCTAGAGCGCAGGCTCAGTAGTTGTGGCGCACGGGCTTAGTTGCTCCGCGGCATGTGGAATCTTCCCAGACCAGGGCTCAAACCCGTGTCCCCTGCATTGGCAGGCGGATTCTTAACCACTGCGCCACCAGGGAAGTCCCCCCTTATCTTTAAATTGAGGAATAATACTACCCTCAGGGAGAGTGTGATGAGTCAATGAAAACACTGAAGTCAGACCCCTAGCACAGAGCCAGATAGATACGTAATGGGCATCAAGTACAGTACCGGATAGTTTTCTTTTCTTTTCCCCTTTGCTGACCCCTCCTTGACCTCCAGTTTCCAGTAGAAAGATGAGGGTGAGAAGCAGAGGTAAACCAGAATCCCTCTGACACATTCCTCCTTCCAGGTGCCGAGGCGGTGGGTCTTGCCTTTGAGAGCACCAAGTCCACGTCACCTCCAAAGCAGGCCGAGGCCATCGTGAAGACCCTCCAGGAGCTGCAGAAACTGCATGTCTCCGAGCAGAATGCCCAGAGAGCTAACCTCTTCCATAAACTGGTGACTGAGCTGCGAGCCCTCAGCAATGAGGCAGTCACATCCCTCTTGCCAAAGCTGATCGAGGTGTCCAGGTATTTCTTGAATAGTCGCAGCTCAATCTTTCATAGATTATACACCTTTGGTAGCTGGCTGAGACCTCGGCCAAACAGAGACTCTCAGGGACCATTGAAATTTCAACCCAGTTAATCAATTAGTCAGTCAGTTAATGTTTACTGGATAGAGAAATATCAGCTAAGGTGTCTAGAGTTCCATGGGCAATACACATGTACACACATTGCATCCAAGGTAGATACATACTTGTGTATTAAGACAGGAGGGAAATATTTCCCACATTTTGATGTGTATCTTCTAATTCCTAGTTCTGTAATGGGTACCCTGGAGTGTTTGAGAGAAAAAGAAGTCTGTGCCTTCTGGAAGCCTATAGGCTAGAGGAGAGAGAACTCAGGCAAACAAAATAATACTGTGCCTTCTCTTTACTCCAATGCACTCACTGTTAGTGCTGTGAAGATCAGAGAAGGGACTGAGGACTGGACGAGTGTTTGCCTGGCATGTTCTGTGTTCTGACCAAAGGATGACAGACCTCTCTGGATGTTGAGTCCAGGGGGTCCTTCTTCAGACTTTGCTCCGTGGTGCTTCTCCGGTGGATAATGCTTATAGGGAAGGCTTTCTGGTTCTAGGGATCTGAGTGAGATTTTGGAAGATGGTTGGATTTGGATTGTGAATAAGGGGAATAAGGGCATTCCTGACAGAGGGAACACCACGAGCCAAGGATATTTTAGCTGCCTAGAAGGTGATGTTTATAACTTTCTCTGCCCTTTTCTTCTCAGCCCCATCACTTTACAAGCCTTGATTCAATGCGGACAGCCCCAGTGTTACACTCACATCCTCCAGTGGCTGAAAAGTGAGAAAGCCAACCCCCTTCTGATAGATGTTGTGACCTACCTGGTGGCCTTGATTCCAAAGCCCTCTGCCGAGAGGCTGCGGGCAGTCTTTAACATGGCAAAGGAGCAGCAGAGCCGGGCCACGTTTTATGCTCTGAGTCACGTGATCAACAAGTGAGTATTACACTGGTTCTCCTCGTAGGAGCTAAGGAAGACCCCGCTTCTCTGTATTAAGTTTGTACCCTCCCTCCACTTTCAAATTATGATGCTTACTCTTTTGTTTTTCTACTGCTCATTTTGAGAGTAATGATTTGAAAAAAGAAATCAGCGAATATAAGTGTATATTTTAAGATAAATCTGGCTATGCTCGCTGAATCCTACCTCTTATTCTGTAGCTATCATAAGACAAACCCTACGGGGACACAGGACCTGCTGGAAATTGCTGATTACCTGTCGGAACAGATTCGCAATGACTGCACTGGGAACGAAGATCACACCTACTTGATTCTGAGGGTATTTTCAGTTTTTTGTATGATGTGCAGTTTTCCTGTACACCCCTCACTTCTTCTGTGCCCTGATTCCCTCTTGTTTCTTTTCAATGCAGGTCATTGGAAATATTGGTAGAACCATGGAGCAACTAACCCCAAAACTCCCATCTTCAGTCCTGAAATGCATCAAAAGTAGACAGCCATCACTGCTGATTCAGAAGGCCGCCATCCAGGCCCTGCGGAAAATGGAGCTGAGAGATGAGGTAAAGTCCACAGAAGAGGACTGAAAGTGAAAAGTTTATTCAGACTGACAAGGATTTGGAATGAGATTCTAAATCTCCTCATTCTAGTGACTTTATTCTACTGCTTTTTAATTGCAACTTTCAACACACCTGGTGACTGCCTAGCAGTAATGTGGACGTGAGAGAAATATTTGCTCTTGTTGCTACTCCAGCAGGCGGAGTGTGAGATGTTCACTATACGCTGTCCTCCCGCCAGACTGACCATCGCTCCCCTCTTGGGAAAACATGGCTGATTTTTCCCCAGTTCCCCTAGACTAGGATAGTCAAACTGGCCCCAGAAAGTGGCAGTGACTCCAGAGCTTTGCAGACAACCTGACTTACTTATTAGCACCAAATTCTCACTGTCCCTTCCCACCTTTATTCTCATATTAAGATAATTTATGTTAAAACAACTTTATCTTCAGTTAGTGGCAGATCTCCGACAAGTTGTAACTTGTCCAAAACTTGTGTATTTTAATGCAGTTGAATTCAACACGCATTTGATAGGTGTCTTCTGAGAACCCTTCCTTGAGCTGGTTGCTCTGGGGGGAACACGGGCAAGAAGGTTCAGTACCAGCATTTGAAGGATTCTTAGAGAGAAATTCAGCTTGCGCGTAAGACGAGGCACGCTTGCCAGGCGTGTTCTGTGTTCTGACAGTGACAACAGTCTCTTTTGGCTGCAGGTCCGGGAGGTCCTACTTCAGACTTTCCTCGATGACGCCTCTCCAGGGGATAAGCGACTGGCTGCCTATCTCATGCTGATGGGCAGCCCTTCCCAGTCAGATATTAACAAAATCACCCAACTCCTCCCACGGGAACAGAATGAGCAAGTGAAGAACTTTGTGGCTTCCCACATCGCCAACATCTTAAACTCAGAAGAGCTGTATGTCCAGGAGTGAGTGAATTCGTCCCCATCTGCCACAGGGGGCTGAAATTCCAAACCTCAATTCTGATTTAGCCACTGCCTGCCCTTCATACGTTGTTCTCTCTTCTGGAACAAACATCTGGGTGAAAGGGTGGCAGATCTGAGCCAAGCTCTTGGGGCAGATGAAACCCAAATAGTTTGGTAGCGATTGGAAATCCATATTTACTTGGGGGTGGAAGAGTAACGTGATGTGTGTCGGCTCACAATATCCTCCTCCTCTTCATCTAGGTTGAAAAAGTTAGTGGAAGAAGCTCTGAAAAAATCTCAACTTCCAACTGTCACGGACTTCAAAAAGTTTTCCCGGAACTATCACCTTTCCAAATCTATTTCTCTTCCATCACTTGACCCAGTCTCAGGCAGAATCGAAGGGAATCTTATATTTGATCCAAGTAATTACCTTCCTAAAGAAAGCATGCTGAAAATGACCCTCTCAGTCTTCGGATTAGCTCCAGCTGACCTCTTTGAGGTATGTGTGAGATTGAAGCAGAGTCTTATGTTTTCTAGGCCATTCTGTTCTACATCATAAACATAAAGTCAAGTCAAGGGAGCCGTGAGCCAGCTACGGAGGAACAAGAATCATCAGGCAGTGGTACCATCACTTCTTTCCCTCCTCCCTCACCTTCCTGCCTCCCCACTAGGGGCCATCTGAAGCATGACTCCTTATATGAATGGAAATGCAGATGTCTCAGAGAAGCCCTTAGACCCCAAATCCAAGGAAGTGCATGGGCTGCGCAGTCAGACGGCTCTGGTTCAAACCCCAAGTCCACTCCCAACTCTGAATCTTTGGTTTAACTATTTATGCTCTCTGAACCTTAGCTGCCTCTTCCAGAAAACAGGCATGTGATAAGTTCTGCCTGTCAAGATTCTGTTGAGATTTAAATAAGAAAACTCACGTGGAGTGCTAAGCTCAGCTCCTGCCCTGTAGTAGTCACCGAAGACTCGTTTAATGAATTGGGCATAAAGAGGGGAATGGAAGGCTGACAGGCAACAGAGAAACATGATGGCATTTTCTTGCCTGATTTTCTTTCTCAGATTGGTTTGCAAGGAAAAGGCTTTGAGCCAACATTGGAAGCTCTTTTTGGGAAGCAAGGATTTTTCCCAGACAGTGTCAACAAGGCTTTGTATTGGGTTGATGGTCAAGTTCCTGATCGTGTCTCCAAGGTCTTGGTGGATCACTTTGGCTACAACAAAGATGATAAACGTGAGCAGGTATGTTTCTGTTAAGTATCCTCTCAAGGAAAGCTTTGGGTTTCAATGCGAAAACATTCTTAATCTAAGCCTGGAAGTGACCAAGGTACTATCTAACTGAAATGACAACTATGGCAATTATTAACCAGTCCAGTGAGGATAAGAGCCAGTATCCTCTGTAGGTATGGGCCTCCTGGAGATTCAGTCTACCCACATCCAGACCCATTAGAGGCCTCTCTAACATAATTAGAGGCTCTCTAACATTAGAGGCTCTCTAAGATAGAGTTCATAATAGTATGAACTCTGGGGCATGGGTTTGAAATCTAACCTCACTCTCTTCAAGCTCTGCATACCTGGGCAAGCTGCTTGATGTTATGTCTGTTTCCACATCCCCAGATTGCTAATAATAATCCATACCCTTCACGAGGATATTTAAAGACTAAATGAACTGAAGTATGTAAAAAGCGAAGCAAAGTACCTGACTCTTGTATTGATTATTCAAGAAGCAGATAGTATTATACTCTTTAATTTCATATTTTCATTATTAATAACTACTTTCTTTGGCTCTCACCCACACCAGTGCACTAGCTTATGGGAGCAAAATCCTCTTTGAAGCTAGCATAAGCCTCCACTTAAGGAGTAGAAAATAGATTGTATGATCTGGAGCTTCTTATGCTTTAGCTTTTTGCTACCCAAAGTGTGGTTGTCATTGGCATCACATCAGAGCTTGTTAGAAATGCAGGTTCTCAGGCCCTACTGGGCTCTGCTGAATCAGAACCTGCATTATAACGAGACTGCCAAGAAACTGGTGTGCACATTTCAGTTTGAGAAGCAGGGCCATAATTTACTCCTCCATGCTCGCAAATGGTCCCACCTCCGTCTTCTATTACTTACCTCCGCTTGAGGCTGAGGGTCTTTGATCTGTTTGGAGCCTTTCAATCAATCACTCTTTTCTTCCTCAATGCCTAAGCATCAGTCTATGGAATTCTTATCTCTAGGAACTTACCTAGATAAGAACTTACCTAGACCAGGTGTTTTTCAAGCTTTGGCCAATGTATATAGCAGCTATGCTTTCCCAAGAAACCCCTAGTGTTTTTGCCTTGTCAAAGGAGAGAGGGAGTAAGCAGGGGAGGGGTTGGCAGACAGAGGGTCTTCTAATCTTGGGGAGCTGTTGGGATCCTGGTGTCCTGGAGAGCAGAGGTGCCCCTTACTATGCCTACATCATTCAAGTTAAGAACAGAGTGGAAGCGCCGTTGTCCCTGAGTGTTCTTCGTCTCAGTCTGGAGGAGCTATCTACCTTTTGATAAAAGGTGGGAGCCTGATTTCAGTGTCTTCCCTGTGCCCCCGCCTTGAGCATTTGTGTTTAGGCCCACCACGGCTGCAGCAGGTAGGTCCCACATCTGAATCTACGGGTGTTTGTTTGACAACGCTCACACCTCACTAGATATTTTGTTGTTAAAATCCCAGGACATGGTCAACGGAATTATGCTCAATGCTGAGAAGCTGATCAAAGATTTGAAATCCAAAGACTTCCCAGAAGCCAGAGCCTACCTCCACATCTTGGGAGAAGAGCTTGGCTTTGTCAAGCTCCAGGACCTCCAGCTCCTGGGGAGGCTGCTGCTGAACGGTGTCCGTACCCTGCAGGGGGTCCCTCAGATGGTAAGCGGGCCAGGCCCCGTCATAGGGTGACGAGATTAGCCTGGGCTCCTTTTAGATCTCCCAGGCTCCCTTAAGATCCCAGCCACACAAACCAGAGAAAGTGCTTGTACTTCCTTCAAAGAGGCAGGTTTGTCTTGAATTTCAGTGAAGAAGATTATTGGATCCTAAGGAACTGATAACATTTAGAAATTAAGCTATTCATCATGTTAGATGTATCTTTTAACAGCGTTCATTTGTTCATCCGGAAAACAATGTTAAGTGTGTCTCCCTCTACCTATGCTACAGGTTCCTTTTAATATTGAAATGATGCAGTGATTATGAAACAACATATGTAGAAAACTGTAATCCACTATCTAAATATGAACTATAGTTTTTTTTTTTTTTATTTTTGACTGCGTTGGGTCTTAGTTGCAGCATGCGGGCTCTTCGTTGTGGCGCGCGGGCTTCTCTCTTCGTTGTGGCACATGGGCTTCTCTCTAGTTGTGGCGTGCAGGCTCCAGAGCGCGTGGGCTCTGTAGTTGTGGCACATGGGTCCCAGAGCGCGTGGGCTCTGTAGTTTGCGGCACGCAGGCTCTCTAGTTGAGGTGCATGAGCTCAGTAATTGTGGTGCGTGGGCTTAGTTGCCCCACAGCATATGGGATCTTAGTTCCCTAACCAGGGATTGAACCCACGTCCCCTGCATTGTAAGGCAGATTCTCTACCACTGGACCATCAGGGAAGTCCCTATAGTTTTTTATAATTATTAATTTATTAAAAAGGGAGAAAATATCCAAGTATACTCCATAGGATATAATGAATAATAATGTGGATTTAATAAAAGAGATCTCAAGTTATTTTACAGATGTGTTATAAAGAACAAAGAACAATGCATACTGATATGTACATCATCTAAACAGCTCATCAGTTTTGTTTTTTTTAATTATTTTTAAAAATATTTATTTATTTATTTATTTATCTGGCTGTGCTGGGTCTTAGTTGCGGCCTGCGGGATCTTCATTGCGGCGTGCAGGATCTTTTAGTTGCAGCATGCACACTCTTAGTTGCGGCATGTGGATCTAGTTCCCTGACCAGGGATCGAACCCAGGCCCCCTGCATTGGGAGCACGGAGTCTTAGCCACTGGACCACCAGGGAAGTCCCAGCCCATCACTGTTTAAAAATTGGTTTTACCATAATATATCATGCTGCAAGTAAACCCTCATTTACATTTAGACTCCAAAAAATCAGAATTAAGCCATGCTATGCAGTGATACTTAAAGTTCATAAATCTCAGAGGCCCAGAAATATTCTGAAATGCCTTCTAAATCACCAGTTGAAAACAACATGATATTTACACAGGGCAATTTTTTGTATCCCAATTTGTTGAAATCAGTAATCATTCATCTTTACTTATTAAACTATTCAGCTAATTAAAATATGCTGGTCCCTTCCTTTCTGGATAAAGAAGAATAACCATTGTCTAATGGGGGGGGAGGTCGCATTTCACAAAGCCCACTTCGATGAAGCATACTTTTCCTCTCCCCTGTCGGATCTACAGATTAAAGAGCTCGTAAGGAAAGGTTCAAAGGGTGACTTGTTTCTTCACTACATCTTCATGGACAATGCCTTTGAACTCCCCACCGGACTTGGATTACAACTGCAGGTGTCCTCCTCTGGAGTCATCACTCCTGGAATCAAGGCTGGAGTGAAACTGGAAGTAGCCAATGTAAGACCCCGTCCACTTTTTCCTTCCTTAGGTTGTTCTTTTCCTCCAGGGTGGGTGTCTTGTGCAATTTAAAAAATGTGTTTCCAGTTCAAGACGAAGTGCATCACCATTGGAATCACCTCATTAACTTTTATGACAAACGTTAGGCTTCCACTAGGATGCACCACCTCGCTAGCTCTGCTCGGGCACAGCAGTAGCATGAGAACTCAGCTGTTTCTGTCGTCTTTGTATCTTGTTATGCTTCAAGTTAACTTGGGCACTTCCTAGTCCTGGGTATCGGTCTGGCCCTGGAGGACTGAGAACTTGGCTTTTCCTCCTACAAACGAATCTCAGTAATGTTTCCTCTGGTGTGAGCCATCCAGAGATATTTGCCCGGGGGTGGGAAGGGTGGT
Source organism: Balaenoptera borealis (assembly GCF_965194805.1). Classification (NCBI taxonomy): domain Eukaryota; kingdom Metazoa; phylum Chordata; class Mammalia; order Artiodactyla; family Balaenopteridae; genus Balaenoptera; species Balaenoptera borealis. The sequence goes on from NC_138871.1 coordinate 76,131,070, forward strand.
TGATCTGACTACAGGGGACTGAGGTTATTTAACAAAGCTGAATAGGTTGTTTTGTGACTTACAGATACAGGCAGAACTGGTGACAAAGCCGTCTGTGTCTGTGGAGTTTGTGACAAATATGGGCATCATCATTCCGGACTTTGCTAGGAGTGGGGTCCAGATGAACACCAACTTCTTCCATGAGACAGGCCTGGAGGCGAGAGTAGCCCTGAAAGCTGGGCAGCTGGAGTTCATCGTTCCTTCTCCTAAGAGGCCAGTCAGGCTGTTCAGTGGCAGGTAATTCTTTCAGTAAGATCTGATCAGCCAGTTTGAAAGAAGGAATTATGACTGCAGGGTTTGGCCAGGCTAGACAGCTGATTGAGATAATTCAGGCCCCAGTGGATCTGGGGGGTGCTGGAGAGAGAGAAGGTACTGGATTACCTATTTTTAACCTGACTTAGACTCAGTATATAATTACAGTTTCCTTGACTTTTCACATTTTACTAAGATGAGACTTAAGACCTACTGATTAATGAGTTGCTGTTAGGTTGTGTTTTCTTGTTGTTTGTTTTGAGAATGAAGAAGCACTAGCTATAGAGAAATCATCTTTGGGAAATGGGTATTTTTCCCAGGAAAACCACCAAAGGACATACTGATTTGCAGTGGCTAGTTCAGTGCATAAAGCATGGAAGTCCTACTCTCCTGATTATGGGATGCAGCCTCCTATTGAGAGCTCCGTTTTCAATGAAATCTTCAAACGTTGATTTACCTTAGTTTCCATATTTTGGACACATTAATTTGTCAATTCAAATATAGTGAGGCAAGCAGTGACTATCAAGTGAGGGCTCGGTTAGAGGAAGCAGGAGAGGACCATGAAATTACGTATCATGGAGCCTGTGGCAGTTAAGGAAAACCTTCTGAAGAGAGCCACACTTGAGCTGATCCCTGGAAGCTGTGTCAGAGTTATGCAGACAAAAGAGAAAGGAATGAGTGTTCCCAGGCAAAGAGAAAAGCACATGCAATGGCCTGAAGGAAAAATGATACGGTTTGGGAACTACAAGAAATTCCATGAGGTCAAGTACACGGGGAACATGGTGAGAGAGGAAGTGAGAGGCTGGCAAGGGTCAGTCTTGTGAGCCGTCTTAGGGAGATTGGGCTCTTCTGAAGGCAAAAGGGTTTAAAGTGGGAGCATAAGTAAAATAAGGTCGGTGCTTTAGAAAACTCTGACTCCAGAGCGGGAAATGGGTGAAAAGGGGGCATGACTGGCAACAGGGAGACCAGTCAGGAGCCTGTTACAATCACATACAGGAGGGGGATGACAGTGGCCACACCCGATAAGGGCCAGGTGGACAGACGAGTGAGCCAACCCCAGAAATCCTTAGGACGTAGAAACACAAGTACCTGGTTATTGACTGACTGAATATGGTGGGCGGGGTGGGGGCGGAGAAAGAGGCAAGAGGAGTCAGGGGTGCCCTTCATTGAAATAAGGACTAAAGAGGAAGAGCAGCTGGTGTGGGAGACAGTGACGAATTCTGTTTTCAACACGCTGCACTGGAAGTCCTGTGAGACAGCCGATGGGAACATCCAGCTGTCAACGGACCAGTGGGTCTGAGCTCAGTGAAGAGGTTTGAGCTATAAATACAGATCTGGGCATCACTGGCACATAGCGGTTGTTGAAGTCCAACAGTGATTAGTATAGAGTAAGGCATGAGGGACTAGGACGGAAACAGGCAGAAGAGACACATGTGAAGGGGAGAGGAATAAGCAGCAACGAGTGAGAAGGGGTGACCAAAGCCATAAAGGGGCACAGAAGCCCAGGCGTGGCCACGGGGTGGATCACCCCATAGACAGGCCAACGCTGGCACTGATGCCCACCATCAAACGTTGGTCTTAGGGCACCCCCTAAGATGAGGAAACAATACTGAGAAAAGAACATGATATATCAAAGATCCTTTCATCCTTGGATGAAATCAGGACATTGTTGAACTTTCTGGCACTTACTAATTTTTTAAGTACATACTTGGGAGGAGGATACCATAATCTTTTCAGGGGTTTTGGACTCAAAAGTCTTAATCTGGCCATAAGTGAGCAACTCTACTGAATGCTTCCAAGAGATCAAGGAAGACGAAGCCTCCAAATGTCCTTTGGAGCTGATTGGAGCTGCTGATGAAAGCAGTTCCAGAAGCACCATGGGGGTGACAGTCAGATCCCTGTTCAGTGAGATGGGTGTTGAAAGAAAGTGGAGACTGCAAAGGCAGACAAATTTCTTGATTGTGAGGGAGACAAGAGGGGGCTAGAAGGGAAGGAAAGGTGTGTGTGTGTGTGTGTGTGTGTGTGTGTGTGTGTGTGTACACACACAGTGGGAGAAGAGACTTGAGCATGTTTAATACTGGTGGAAAGAAGCCAGTAGAGAGAGATTGCAGATGAAAGAGAAGCAGGACACCTCTTATCCACACTTTAGGAAGGAAGGGGCAGCCCTGAGGTCAGATCCCCGTGATCGTTACTGACCCCTCAGAGCCTCTTTCCTCTGTTAAAGGAGACTCTTAATGCCCACTGTTGTGGAAATTACAGAGAACAAATGTGATGAACTTAGTGCAATGTCTAAGTGCAGGTTGTTTCGGGAAACATAAGAGTCACCGTGATTGTTAGCCTTGTTGATGTTCTTCTTACTATTCTTTGTTTCTGAGTAAATCAAAGAATTTGAGGTGGGTGTGGACAGAGGGGAGACAGAGCGCAGGATAAGGGGGCATTTGCGCTGGGAGAATCAGTGATGTTCATTTCGGTCCATGACTTGAAGATAACTCAGGTTTTTTCTTCCTTCACCAGTAACACATTGCATCTGGTGTCTACCACCAAAACGGAAGTGATCCCACCTCTCGTTGAGAACAGGCAGTCCTGGTCAACTTGCAAGCCTTTCTTTATTGGCCTGAACTACTGCACCGCGGTCGCTTATTCCAACGCCAGCTCCACAGACTCTTCTTCCTACTACCCGCTGACTGGGGACACCAGGTCAGAGATGCTCAGTGTCCCCACCCAGCGTGTGCTTACCTCCTACCTTATGGCGACCGAGCAGGGCCAAGAAAAAATGCTGTGTGTTGTAGATGTCGCGTCACCAGCCTCAGAAATTTGCACTGTCCTTTGGTTATTTAGAACAGTGGTCCTTTGCCCAACACACCTGAAGGGTACCTACCTAACCTTTGAGTCTAGGGCTGGGCGTCTTCATAGGTGGGTAGGAGTGGGGCGGTGCTGGAAGGTGAGGCGTCATGACCCCTAAGGGAGGTCTTCGCTCAAAAAATAAACAACAAGGGACTTCCCTGGTGGTCCAGTGGTTAAGACTCCACGCTTCCACTTCAGGGGGCACAGGTTCGATCCCTGGTCGGGGAACTAAGATCCCACATGCAGCACGGTGCAGCCAAAAAAATAATAAAATAAATTAAAATAAGACTTATAGGACAAGTCTTATCCTTGTTCTCAGCTTTGCTGACACAACCAACCAACTCCTGCTTGTCCAAAAACCCCAGGCACCCTGGGATCTGCCCTTGCCTTGGGCTTTTGGAGGGACTGAAAGGGATCATAAAGATCATCATTAGTTAAGGACAAGAGACAATGTTGAATAAGGACCAGATTTTTGTTGCAATTGAGGCTGACTTGTTTTGGGGATGTTGTCATCATCATGAAAGCTCTAACGTTATGCATCACACGCATTGTAACATCTTTAGATTTGAACTGGAACTGAAGCCAACAGGAGAAGTAGAGCAGTATTCTGCCAGGGCATTCTACGAACTCCAGAGAGATGGTGAAGCTTTGGTGGACATGCTGAAGTTTGTAACTCAGGCAAAAGGCAAGTGCCCAGAAAAGGGTCCCTCCATCTCTGCCCTCGGTCTCAGGTCCAGGACTCACAAGCAGAATATATTTAATTTAATGTATTTAACAAATATTTACTGAGTGCCAGATAAGTGTCAGGCCTGTTCTGAGAGCTGAGGCTAGAATAGTAAACAATGGAGATAAAGTCCCCATCCTTGTGGAGTTTATAGTAAACAACCAAACAAGTAAATATCCAGAAAGTCAGATTAGTGCTGGGGAGAAGAATAGAGCACAGAGGGGTCTAGGGAATGTCAGGAGTGACAGCAAGGAGGAAGGATGGGGGAAGCCAGTGCCATTTGGAATGATAAGGGAAACCCTCACTGGTAAAGGGAGCATAAAAGAGAGACCTGAAGGAGGGAAGGGGATAAGCCATGTGGAAAGAGCGTTACAGGCTGAGGGGCGAGCTGGTGCAGAGGCCCTGAGGCAGGCGCATGGCTACTGTGTTTGAGGAAAAGGAGGGAAGCCAGTATGGCTGAAGCAGGGAGATCAGGGAGGAAAATGGTAGATGAGGTCAGAGATGTAGGGGGTTGTGAGGGAAGGATGGTCTTCTAGGCTGTGTAAGGATGTTAGTTTTTACGATGAGTGAAGTAAGAAGCTACTATTTTTTTTAATTGAAGTATGCTTGATTTAAAATGTTGTGTTACTTTCAGGTGTACAGCAAAGTGATTCAGTTGTACATATATACATATTCTTTTTCAGATTCTTTTCCATTATAGATTATTACAAGATATTGACTATAGTTTCCTGTGCTATACAGTAGATCCTTGTTTATCTCTTTTATATATAGTACTGTGTATCTGTTCATCTCAAACTTCTAGTTTACCCATCCACCCCCTTTCCCCTTTAGTAACCATGTTTGTTTTCTATGTCTGTGAGTCTGTTTTGTAAATAAGTTCATTTGTATCATTTTTTTAAAGATTCCACATGTGATAGCATATGATATTTGTCTTTCTCTATCTGACTTACTTCACTTAGTACGATAATCTCTAGGTCCATCCATGTTGCTACAAATAGCAGTGTTTCATTCTTTTTTATGGCTGAGTAGTATTTCGTTGTATGTATATACCAGATCTTCTTTATCCATTCATCTGTTGATGGACACAAGGTTTCTTCCGTTTCTTCCATGTGTTGACTATTACAGATAGTGTTGCTGTGAACATTAGGGTTCATGTATCTTTTCAAATTAGAGTTTTTGTCTAATTTGGATATATGCCCAGGAGTGGGATTGCTACATCGTATGGTAAGTCTCTTTTTAGTTTTTTAGGAAACCTCCATACTGTTCTCCATAGTGGCTGCACCAATTTACATTCCCACCAACAGTGCAGGAGGGTTCCCTTTTCTCCACACCCTCTCCAGCATTTGTTACTTTTAGACTTTTTGATCACGGCCATTCTGACTGGTGTGAGGTGATACCTCATTGTAGTTTTGATTCGTGTTTCTCTAATAATTAGTGATGCTGAGCATCTTTTCACGTGCTTGTTTGCCGTGTGTATGTCTGTTTAGTTCTTCTGCCCGTTTTTTGATTGGGTTGTTTTTTTTTGATATTGAGCCGTATAAGCTGTTTGTATGTTTGGAAATTAAGCCATTGTTGGCTGCATTGTTTGCAAATATTTTCTCCCAGTCTGTAGGTTGTCTTTCTGTTTTGTTTATGGTTTCCTTTGCTGTGGTTATAAGTTTGATTATGTCCTATTTGTTTATTTTTGAAGAAGCTACTGTTTGATTTATGTTTATGTTGAAGAGAGACTTTAGGGAGACAAGAGCAGAGAAACTAGTATGTAGGCCATCACAGTAATCCAGGCCAGAGACGGTGGTGCTTTGGGTTGGAGTGGTGATGGCAAAGGCGGTTGGACTCGGCCATGTTTTGAAGACTGGGAAGACAAAATCTGCTGACACAGTAGATGTTCAGGGTAAGAGAAAAAAGGCAATCAGGATGACTCGAAGTTTTTGGCCTGAGCAGCTGGAGGACAGGGTTGCCACGTCCTGAGATGGAAGAGCAGGTTTTAGGGGTTGGAGAAGCTTAAATGTTCGCTTTGGAAGATGTTTTATGTAGGAATGATATGTCGCAAAATTAAACTAGGAAAACAAAACCCACAGGAAAGGGGGGGCACGCAGGGGGCACGTACTGATAAAAAGTGTCAAGTAACGATTTTACAAGAGATATAAAATGGGTACACCTGTGAATTGAAGGAAACCTGGAAATCTTGTGACAAAGAAAGGAGGAGCTGGGGAGAGGGGAAGGCAGGGCAGGGTGGCAACGAACCAGGAAGGGTGTCGTAGGCCGACGATCATACAGAGATGTCACGTGTGCCTGACACAGAAGGACTTCGAGCCCTTACTGGTCCCTGAACACGCTGAGTTTTTCTCATATCCGGACGTTTGCCTTTCCGATTCCCTCTGCCTGGAAGGCTCTCCCTGCAGGATGCAGCGTGGCTCAGCCTCTCTTCATTCAGGTCTCTGCCCACATATCCTCTTGTCAGAACTTCTCTGACCACCACACATGAAATAGCGCCTCTTCTATCCCTTTCTCTCCTTTATCATCTTACGCGGTTTTACTTCTCTTCTTAACAAACATGTATTGCCACCTGACATAAATAATGTACTTGCTTATTGTCTGTATCCCTCCCATTAGAATGTCAGTTCCATGAGGGCAGGGGCTTCCAGTGCCAAGAGCAGTGCCTAGCACGCGATAAGCAATCAATAAATACTTACAGATTGAACAAATGTGCAAGTACCACTGAGTTAAAAATTTAAGGTAAAATCCTGAACTGTGTCCTCATTTGAGCACATTAAGTACTTGAGGTTTCTCTGCCTTTTTCTCTCTTTCCTTCCTAAACATATCTTCTGAATAGACATCTTGATTCTCTTGTACACTCTTCCAGGTGTGAAGCAGACCGAGGCGACTATGATGTTCACATATAACCGGCAGAGTAAGACTTTGTCCAGTGAAATCCAGATTCCAGATTTTGACGTTGACCTTGGGACAGTCCTCAGAGTTCATGATAAATCTGCTAAGGAAGAAAAGTCTTACAAGCTCACCCTGGACATTCAGAATAAGAAAATCACTGAGGTCACCCTCACCGGCCATATGAGGTAAGGAAGGCTCAAGGGGGGGTCTGACCTGAGCTGTGGGCCTTTGTGGCTCTTTCCTTTCTTCCTTTTCAGCTTTAAAGCTGACCAAGGGGTCTGCACTTCAAGGGGTAGACAGAGCCCTCAACACTGTGACCCTCTGCACGTGTCCAGTTGGATCTGCCTACCGTTCATTGGGTACTTACTATTCATCAGGCACTATACTGGGTACTTTAAAGAAATTATCTCAGCCCTCATGAGAAACTGCAGATAGGTATGAGTTTCCCTGTTTTATAGATAAGGAAATGGTAGCTTGGAGGGGTTAAATAATTTGGCCAAGGCAGTAGAGCTAGTAAATGGTAGAGCAGGATTCAGTTTTCGAAAACCTCTCTCCCATACCTCCCTGGAGTGTCCTGAATTTGTAGTGAGTTAGCTTTAGAAGTTAAGGAGTTGCATCTCTGGTCATTTCTCTGAGCCATTCATTTATCTTGTTTTCATCGCCACAAATGGAACTTGCATTGAACCCTGCCTATCTCTTTGGAATGAATGGAGTCACTGACGTCAACTTTTTCTTTTTCAATAGTTATGACAGGAAGGAAGAAGGCAAAATCAGAGGTGTTATCTCCATACCCCGTTTGCAAGCAGAAGCCAGAAGTGAGATCCTCACCCAGTGGTCTCCCTCAAAACTGCTCCTGCAGATGGACTCATCTGCTACAGCTTATGGCTCAACAGTTTCCAAGAAGGTGGCGTGGCGTTATGGTAAGCACGTCCTCCCCACGTGAGCACTTCCAAGAGCACGGTGTACTCGATGGCAGTGTTGACAGCCACAGATAGGAGCTGACCTGGCACTATTGACAACTATGTCACGTGTGTGTTTTCAGATGAGGAGAAGATTGAATTTGAATGGAACACAGGCACCAACGTGGATACCAAAAAAGCAGCTTCCAGTTTCCCTGTGGATCTCTCTGATTATCCTAAAAGTTTGCATATGTATGCCAGTAGTCTCCTGGATCACAGAGTTCCTCAAACAGGCATGACTTTCCGGCACATGGGTTCCAAATTAGTAGTTGTAAGTACATATCAGCCAGTCAGTAAATACACGGTTATAAGTGCTAATCACATAGTCAACTCTGAGTTAGGTGAAAGAGTATCCAAAGATGGATAAGGCATGCTTCCTACCCCCAGGGAATTCCTGGGGAGAAAAAGAAACACGTATGCATAGTTACCCAGTTACACAAGGCTATATTTTTCAATACCAAATGAATACTACTAAGCAGAAGAGTTGCCTGTGCCTAAGATACCACAGGGAGCTTCAGGACACTGACTAGGGGTTTGACTATGCTACGTATTCCTTTCATAAAATACAGGAAGAGATTAATTACTGACAACCAAAATTCATAATTTTTATTTTTTAACTTTGAGTATACCGTCCTGCTTAACGATCAAGCTGTCAAATATGGATTATCACCTGATGTTAACTGTGTTTGATGCCCATCCATGCCCATTGCTTTGAAAACTCCTATTATTTTGTAGGCAACAAGCACATGGCTTCAGGAGGCATCGAGGAATCTTCCTTATGCCCAGAATTTACAAGATCATCTCAGTGGCCTACAAGAGTTGTACCTCCAGGAAATGCAATTGCCAGACTTCCACATCCCAGAAAACCTCTTCTTAAAAAGGTAAAAAGAGGAACCAGAAAAATTCCTTGAACCATGAAAGGTAAATGGAAGATTTTACTTAGCATGATTTAGACTTTTTTTTAATTTACATTTTTAAGGGAAACAAGGTAAGCATTTTAAGGAGATTAGTAACTCACATAAACATTGTGGCATTTTTGCATTATTAAATATGAGGTCAGAACGTGAATGCCCAGTCAAAAAAAAAAAAAAAAACCTAAGAAAGTAATTAGGAGATTCTGGTACTTTCACCCTAAGATGTTTTATTCACTTAGTTTTAAAACTGAATTTGAAAGCCATTCAGTTTTCCTCTACTATAAGTGAACTCCCCTTATGCTCAGGATCAGGATATACTCATAATCGTGAAGAATTCAAGAGTGGCTGGCAGACTTGTCGGCTACAGGCTTGCTGTTGAGCTCAGAGGGTCAGGACAGCCATTGGGCATGGAATGAAGGCACATTCTGAGAGCATATGTCACTTTAGCAAAATAGCATCATCCTTATGGGGAAGTCAGACTGTAAAATGCTTGGTCCCCTTCTGTACTTACAGAAATACATGTGATGCTTTGATGTCTGTCATGAAAATTTAAAAATCAGAGCATGAGCTGAAAAGACTACAGTCTGTTCTGGATTGACTGTTCTCTGTGTTATCTTCAGGGTTTAGAAAACAAGTGGCCTGTGTCACATGGGCCTTTCCATAGTCTGTGTCTGGGCAGCAAAGTTTAATAGACCAGATAAGTGTGTGAAAGGGTTAAAATTCACCAAAGCACTCATATGGACAAAATATGAAGATAAGAGAAAAAAAGTGGCAGCTTCAGAGGACCCAGGAACCTCTTCCTTCACTCTTAGTGTTTCCAACCATCAGTCTTGTCTGTGCTGTGCTGAAAAGGCAGGACCACAGGACCTTAGAAATGGATGGGACCTTATCCAGCATGGGATCTTATCATGAATGCTGGGATCTGGATAGGCAGCACCCAGTCCTTGATGGAGTAATGCAATGAATAGTTGTTTGTTTACTACACTTACACTCTGCCATCCTACTTTCTTCTTGTGAGTTGTCAAAATAGTCCATTGTATGTGCATAGTACTGAAAAGATTGCAAAGTGCTTTTAGGTATCTTTTCTCATTTCATATCCAAGACTGGCTCTGTGAGATCAGCAGAAACGGTACTATTATCCTCACTACGCAGATAACATCACTGAGACTCAGAAAGGCGAATTCACTAGCATAGCTCCCACTGACTGACGATACTAACATTATAACTCAAGATTACTGATGCCCATGCCTGTGCTCTTTCCACATGTCAAGATGCCTCAATTCAGTTGAGCAAATACGTATCAAGTATCCCCTGTGTGCAGTACTAGATTAGATTAGGTGCAGTGAGAAAATAAAAACTGGATAAGGTGTAATCCTTCCCCTCACAGGAAGACACTGTGTAGACACTGACAAATGAACAAATAAGTGCTAGTTATATAAGCAGATTATGAAAAGATCTTTGAGATAGGTGGAAGCAACTGTGTCACTATAAGAACAAGAGAAATTGACTGTGACTTAGATGGGATGGTAGAAATAAGGACACAGCTCTTGGGAGGGATTTGAACGGATGTGAGCGTTTGTAGGTAGAGGTTAAAGCCAAGGGACGCCAGGCCCAGGGAGCAGCATGAGAAGTAGTGCGGTCCAGGATTGGAAATGAGACACATGCACTATTGCTTAGAAGGTCAGGAGGCAGAGAACTTCGAGGGCTTGCTGTCTGACTGTAGGGACATTGTCTTTGCTCTTCATTTCAGTGACGGTCGGATCAAATACACCCTGAACAAGAACAGTGTGAACATTGAGATCCCTTTGCCTTTTGGTGGCAAATCCTCCAAAGATCTAAAGATGTTAGAGACTATTCGGACACCGGCCCTCAACTTACACCCTGTGGGATTCCACCTGCCATCTCAAGAGTTCCAAGTCCCCGCTTTTACAATCCCCAAGTTGTATCAACTGCGGGTGCCTCTCTTGGGTGTTCTAGACCTCTCCACAAATACCTACAGTAACTTGTACAACTGGTCCGCCTCCTATACTGGCGGCAACACCAGCACAGACCCCTTCAGCCTCCAGGCTCAGTGCCATGTGAAGGCAGACGCCGTGGTCGACCTGCTCTCCTACCATGTGCAAGGTGAGCCCTGCCCGAGGGGAGGTTCACAGTGAATTTGCTGCAGGTTCCAATGGGCTAGCCTCCTCTAGGAAGGGAAAAACTTGGGCTTTCTTGCAGACATTGTTCTTGCTACTTGGAACCCTATTCTTTTTCCTTCCTCCCTTCCTTCCTCCCTCCCTTTCTTCCTTTGGAAATATTTATTAAACACCTATGTATCAAGTATTCTACTAGGCAGTAACAGAGAAAACAGATAAACTGGCAATTAGAAGTCAGTGTGAGAGGTGCTGTGATAGGGTATAGTGTGTAAGGTACAGTGGAGGACAAGGGAACCCAGCAAGGTCTGTGGTGGTCAGGGAAGGCTTCCAGGAGGAATGCCTTTTGCTATCAGATTTTGTGCTCATGTTATAAATGGAGGAGACTGTTGCACAACTGACCCAGACCAATGGGACTTTCTTACTGAAAGACTTTCAGCATAGAAATTGTTGTGGAAGTGCATGACTTCATTTAACCAATGTGTTTTGATTTTTATGCTAGGATCTGCAAAAACAACGTATGACCACAGGAATACACTCACGTTTTCAGGTGATGGGTCTCTACACCACAAATTCCTGGATTCACTTGTCAAATTCAGTCACGTAGAGAAAACTGGAAACAATCCAGCCTCAAAAGGTTTTCTAACATTCGATGCATCGAGTGCCTGGGGACCACAGATATCTGCTTCAGTCCATTTGGACTCAAAAAAGAAACAACATTTGTATGTCAAAGAAGTCACGATTGATGGGCAGTTCAGAGACTCTTCGTTCTATGCTAAAGGCGCATATGACCTGTCTTATCAGAGGGATCCTGCCACTGGCCAGCTAAATGGGGAATCCAACCTGAGGTTTAACTCCTCCTACGTCCAGGGCACCAACCAGATAACAGGAAGCTATGAAGATGGAACAGTCTCTATTACGTCCACCTTGGATCTGCAAGGTGGCCTCATGAAAAATACCGCTTCCCTGAAATATGAGAACTATGAGCTGACTCTGAAATCTGACACTAATGGGAAGTATGAGGACTTTGCCACTTCGAACAAGATGGATCTGACCTTCTCTAAGCAAAGTGCATTGCTACGTTCTGAGTATCAGGCTGATTACAAGTCACTGAAGTTCTTCACCCTGCTTTCTGGATCACTAAACTCCCATGGTCTTGAGTTAAATGCTGACATCTTGGGCACTGACAGAATTAATAGTGGTGCTCACAAGGCAACACTAAGGATTGCCCAAGATGGAATGTCTACCAGTGCAATGACCAACTTGAAGTATAGTCCCCTAATGCTGGAGAATGAACTCAATGCCGCGCTTGGCCTCTCTGGGGCATCCCTGAAATTAACAACAAATGGCCGCTTCCGGGAACACCATGCAAAATTCAGTCTAGATGGAAGAGCTACCCTCAGAGAGGTGTCCCTGGGAAGTGCTTATCAGGCCGTGATTCTGGGTGTTGACAGCAAAAACATTTTCAACTTCAGAATCAACCAGGAAGGACTCAAGCTTTCAAATGACATGATGGGCTCATACGCTGAAATGAAACTTGACTACACAAACAATCTGAACATTGCAGGGTTATCACTGGACTTCTCTTCCAAACTTGACAACATTTATAGCTCTGACAAGTTTTATAAGCAAAATTTTAATCTACAGTTCCAGCCCTATTCCCTGGTAACTACTTTAAACAATGACTTGAAATTCAGTGCTCTGGATATGACCAACAATGGAAAATTACGGCTTGAACCTCTGAAGCTGAATGTGGGTGGGACCATAAAAGGAGCCTACCAAAATAATGAACTAAAACACATCTACACTCTTTCTTATGCTGACTTATCAGCAAGTTATAAAGCAGACACTGTAGCTAAGGTGCAGGGGACAGAGTTTAGCCATCGGCTCAACACTAACATCGCTGGGCTTGCTTCAACCGTTGACATTAGTACAAACTACAATTCGGACTCCCTGCATTTCAACAATGTTTTCCACTCTGCAATGGCCCCATTTACAATGACCGTCGACACGCATACAAATGGCAATGGGAAACTGGTTCTCTGGGGACAACACACTGGGCAGCTGTATAGCAAATTCCTGTTGAAAGCAGAACCTCTGGCCTTTACTTTCTCTCATGATTACAGAGGATCCACAAGTCACCATCTCGTGTCCAGGAGGAGCATCAGTACCGCTCTTGATCATAAAATCAGTGCCCTGCTCACTCTGGCCGAGCAGACAGGCACCTGGAAACTCAAGACCCAGTTGAACCAAAATGAATACAGCCAGGACTTCAGTGCTTACAACACTAAAGACAAAGTTGGTGTTGAGCTCAGTGGACGAGCCCTGGCTGACCTCACTGTGCTGGACTCCCCTATTACAGTGCCACTTTTACTCAGTGAGCCCGTCAGTGTAATTGATGCTTTAGAGCTGAGGGACGCTGTTGACCAGCCCCAAGAATTCACTCTTGTTGCTTCTGTAAAATATGATAAGAACCAAGATGTTCACACCATCAACCTCCCATTCTTTAAAATCCTGCCAGAATATTTTGAGAAGACTCGAGAGGTAGTTATAGGTGCACTGGAAGCTATACAGAAAGAATTGAAACACATCAATATTGATGAACGCATGAGGAAATACATAACAGCCTTGGACAAACTCCCACAGCAAGTTAATGATTATCTGAATGCTTTCAACTGGGAGAAACAAGTTTTGAGTGCCAAGGAGAAACTAACTGCTTTCACAGAAAATTATAGAATTACAGAAAATGATCTGCAGATCGCATTAGACAATGCCAAAATCAACCTTAATGGAAAACTATCTCAGCTACAAACATATGTGATACAATTTGATCAGTATATTAAAGATAATTATGATTTACATGATTTTAAGGCAGCTATTGCTAAGATTATTGATCAAATCATTGAAAAATTGAAAACTCTTGATGAACATTATAATATCCGTGTAACTGTACAAAAAAAAATCCGTGATCTGTATTTTTTTATTGAAAATATTGATTTTAACAAAATTGGAAGTAGTACTGCATCTTGGATTCAAACTATGGATACTAAGTATCAAATCAGAATCCAGATACAAGAAAAATTGCAGCAGCTCAATGCACAGATTCAGAATGTAGACATCCAGCACCTTGCTGAAAAGCTCAAACAACAGGTTGAAGCTATTGATGTCAGGGTGCTTTTAGATCAGTTGAGAACTACAATCTCATTTCAAAGAATAAAGGAAATTATTGAGCATGTCAAATACTGTGTTACAAATCTTTTTGAAGATTTTGAAGTAATTGAGGAAATCAATGCTTTCAGAGTCATGGTCCATGAGTTCACTGAGATGTATAAAATAGACCACCACATCCAGGTTTTAATGGATAAATCAGTGCAGTTGGCCCACCAATATAAGCTGCAGGAGACTGTTCAGAAGCTAAGCAGTGTCCTACAACAAGTCAAGATGGCAGACCTTGTTGAGGAATTGATTGGGTTTACCGACCATGCTCTCAAGCAGCTTGAAGCATTGTCTTTTAAACAATTCATTGAAGAAATAAACAGATTCCTTGACATGCTGGTAAAGAAATTAAGGTCATTTGATTACCACCAGTTTGTAGATAAAACCAATAACAAAATTCGTGAGGTGACTCACAGAATCAATGGTGAAATTCAGGCTCTGGGACTTCCACAGAAAGCTAAAGCACTAAAACTGTTTACAGAGGACATCAAGGCCACAGTCTCAATCCATCTGGAAAACCTAAAGGCCACCAAAATAACCTTATTCTTTGATTGGTTACAGGAGGTTTCTGTAGTTCACATGAAAGCCAAATTCCAAGAGACCCTGGAAGATATACGAGACCGAGTGTATCAAATGGATATGCAGCAGGAAGTCCAGCGATACCTGTTCCTAGTTGGCCAGGTTTACAGCACACTTGTCACCTATATTTCTGATTGGTGGAATCTTGCTGCTAAGAACCTTACTGACTTTGCAGAACAGTATTCTATCCAAGACTGGGCCAAAAACCTGAAAACATTAGTAGAACAAGGGTTCACTGTTCCCAAAATCCAGACCACCTTCGGGACCATACCTGCCTTTGAAGTCAGTCTCCGTGCCCTTCAGGAGGCTACGTATCAGACTCCTGACTTCATTGTCCCCCTGACAGATCTGAAGATTCCATCCGTTCAGATCAACTTCAAAAAGTTGAAAGATATAAAAATCCCATCCAGGTTTTCCACGCCAGAATTTACTGTCCTCAATACCTTCCACATCCCTTCCTTTACAGTTGACTTGGTAGAAATAAAAACAAAGATCATCAGAACCATTGACCAAATGCTGAACAGTGAGCTGCAGTGGCCAGTCCCGGAAGTGTACCTGAGGGATCTGAGCGGGGTGGACACCATTCTTGCCAGAATCACTCTGCCAGACTTCCATTTACCAGAAATCACAATTCCAGAACTTGTCATCCCACATCTCAATGTTACAGATTTTCAAGTTTCTGACCTTCACATACCAGAATTCCAACTTCCCCACATCTCACACACACCTGAAGTACCTACTTTTGGCAAGCTGTATGGCGTTTTGAAAATCCAATCTCCCCTTCTCATATTAGATGCAAATGCTGACATTCAGAATGTAACTGCTTCAGCAAACCAGGCAGAGATTGAGGCTTCCGTCACTGCCAAAGGAGAATCCAAATTAGAAGTTCTCAATTTTTATTTTCAAGCAAATGCACAACTTTCAGACCCTAAGATTAATCCACTTGTTCTGAAGGAATCTATGAGGTTCTCCAGCAAGTACCTGAAAACAGAGCATGAGAGTGAAGTGCTATTTGTTGGAAATACTATTGAGGGAAAATCAAACACAGTGGCAGGTTTACACACAGAAAAAAATACACTGGAGCTTAGTAACGGTGTGCTCGTCAAGGTAAATAATCAGCTTACCCTGGACAGCAACACAAAGTACTTCCACAAATTGAACATCCCCAAACTGGACTTCTCCAGCCAGGCTGACCTGCGCAGTGAAATCAAGACCCTGTTGGAAGCTGGACACCTAGCATGGACTTCTTCTGGAACAGGGTCCTGGAAATTGGCCTGCCCCAAATTCTCAGATGAGGGAACACATGAATCCCAAAGTAACTTTACTATGGAAGGACCCATCACGTCCTTTGGATTGTCTAATAAGATCAATAGCAAACACCTAAGAGTAAACCAAAATATAGTTTATGAATCTCGCTTCCTCAACTTTTCTAAATTTGAAATCCAGTCACAAGCTGAATGCCAGTACTTGGGCCACAGTGTTCTAACTGCTAAAGGTATGGCACTGCTTAGAGAAGGGAAGGCAGAGATAACTGGCAACCATGATGCGCATTTAAATGGAAAGGTTATTGGAACTTTGAAAAATTCTCTTTTCTTTTCAGCACAGCCACGTGCGCTTACCGCATCCACAAACAATGAAGGGAACTTGAGAGTTAGTTTTCCATTAAAATTGACAGGGAAGATAGACTTTCTGAATAATTATGCACTGTTTCTGAGTCCTAGTGCCCAGCAAGCAAGTTGGCAAGCAAGTGCCAGGTTCAATCATTATAAGTACAATCAAAATTTCTCTGCTGGAAACAATGAGAAAAGCATTGAGGCCCACATAGGAATAAATGGAGAAGCCAACCTGGATTTTTTAAACATTCCTTTAACAATCCCTGAAATGACTCTACCTTATACAAAGCTCACAATGCCCCAGGTGAAAGATATCTCCTTATGGGAAAAGACAGGCTTGAAGGAATTCTTGAAAACAACAAAGCAATCGTTCGATTTAAGTGTAAAGGCTCAGTATAAGAAAAACAAAGACAAGCATTCCATCCCAGTTCCTCTGGATGTATTTTATGCATTTATCAATCGTAACATCAATTCCTTCAACAGGCGTTTCGAGACAGTCAGAAACAAGGCATTAGATTTTTTTATCAAATCCTACAATGAAGCAAAAATTACATTTGATAAGTACAAGGTTGAAAAATCCCTCAATCAGCAACCCAGGATCTATAAAATTCCTGGATACACTATTCCAGTTACCAACATTGAAGTGTCTCCATTCACAGTGAAGATGTTGACATTCGGGTATGTGATCCCCAAAGAGATCAGCACCCCCAGCATCACCATGCCGGGTTCTGGCGTCTACGTGCCCTCATACACATTAGTCCTGCCATTCCTAGAGCTGCCAACCCTTCATGTCCCTAGGAATCTTCTTGAGCTTTCTCTTCCAGAGTTCAAGGTACTGAGTACCACAAACAAAATTTTAATTCCAGCCATGGGCAATATTACCTATGATTTTTCCTTTAAATCAAGTGTCATCACACTGAATACCAATGTTGGTCTTTATAACCAATCAGATATTGTGGCTCATTTTCTTACTTCCTCTTCTTCTGTCATTGATGCACTGCAGTACAAATTAGAGGGCACCTCAAGTTTGACGAGGAAAAGAGGGTTGAAGTTAGCCACAGCTTTGTCTCTGAGTAACAAACTCGTGGAGGGCAATCATGACAATACTATTAGCTTCACCAAGAAAAACATGGATGCATCCATGACAACAACTGCAAGAGTCCAAATTCCACTTTTGAGAATGAATTTCAAGCAAGAACTTAATGGAAATACCAAGTCAAAACCTACTGTCTCTTCATCCATGGAATTAAAGTATGATTTCAGTTGGCCCCATGTGTACACTACTGCTACAGGGGCGTTTGACCACAAGCTCAGCTTAGAATGTCTCACCTCTTACTTTTCCATTGAGTCATCTACCAAAGGAGGTGTCAAGGCTTTTATCCTTTCAAAGGAATATTCAGGAACTCTTGCCAGTGAGGCCAGCACTTACTTGAATTCCAAGGGTACTCGATCTTCTGTGAAGCTGCTAGGAGCTTCCAAAGTAGATGGTATCTGGAATCTTGAAGTAAAAGAAAATTTTGCTGGAGAAACCACTCTCCAACGCATATATGCCATCTGGGAACAAAATACGAAAAACCATTTACGACTAGGGGGCCTCTTTTTAACATCTGGAGAGCATACAAGCAAAGCCACCCTGGAACTTTCCCTATGGGAAGTATCAGCCCTTGTTCAGGTCCGTGCACGTCAGCCCAGTTCCCTTCTTAACATCAATTACCTTGGCCAGGAAGTGTCCCTGAATGCTAACACTGAGAACCAGAAAATCAGCTGGAAAAGTCAGGTCCAGGTTCATTCTGGGTCTCTCCAGAACAACATACAGCTTTCCAATGACCAAGAAGAGGCACGCCTTGACATGGCAGGCTCCTTAGAAGGGTACCTATGGTTCCTCAAAGATGTTGTCCTACCAGTTTATGACAAGAGCTTATGGGACCTCCTAAAGCTGGATGTAACCACCAACAACGATAGGAAACAGTATCTCCGTGCTTCAACTGCCCTTGTATATACCAAAAACCCCAATGGCTATCCTGTTTCTATCCCCGTGCGAGAATTGGCTGATAAATTCATTATTCCTGGACTGAAACTACATAACCTAAATTCCGTTAACGTCACACCTACATTCCACGTACCCTTTACAGATCTTCAGGTCCCATCCTACGTACTTGACTTCAGTGAAATAAAAATCTACAAGAAGCTAAGTACTTTGCCATTTGCCCTCAACATACCAACACTACCCAAAGTGAAATTCCCCAAAGTTGATATGTTAGCACAATATTCTAAACCAGAAGTCTCCTCAGTTCCCTTTTTTGAGATAACTGTGCCTGCATCTCAGTTAACTGTGTCCCACTTCACCCTTCCAAAAAGTATTTCAGTTGGCAGTGCTGTTTTGGATCTGAGTGTGGCCAGCAACATTGCAGACTTCGAGTTGTCAACCATCACCATGCCTGAGCAGACTATTGAGATTCCTTCCATGAAGTTCTCTGTACCTGCTGGAATTTTCATTCCTTCCTTTGGAACACTGACTGCACGCTTCGAGGTGGCCTCTCCCTTGTATAATGCCACTTGGAGTGCTGGTTTGAAAAACAAAGAAGATCACGTTGAAACCTTCCTGGATTCCACATGCAGCTCCACCATTCAGTTCCTGGAATATGACCTAAACGGTAAGGAAATTTCCTGCCTCCCCTACGTGCTTTATTTCTTCAGTGCGAGTTGTGAATAAATAATTCTGTATTTAGATATGACTCGAAGCAAAATTGCTCTCTATAGCAAAATTGAAAAGAGGCGGGAAGGAGACACATGTATACCCCACATATGAAAACCATCCTGTTGAAAACCTACTGAAATTGCAGAAGAATAGGGTCAGAGAAAATAGATTTTTCTGTAATCATTTTAGGACTAAAAAGGTCTCCTGTTTTTTTAAATGAGGACTGCATGTTTCAAACATATAAGACAGTTAAGATAGAATTCTCTGTTTTCACAATGAAAAGGTTTATATCCTGCAGTTACTAATCTAATGAAATATAAAATCTTTCCCATACAGTTGTGGGAACACACAAAATTGAAGGTGGCATGTTAGTTTGTAAAACTAACGGATCATTTGCACACCGTGACTTCAGTGCAGAATATGAAGAAGATGGCAGATATCAAGGACTTGGGTACGGAGCTTCTATTTTCATCTCCTTTCCAGTCATTGTGATGTTTGCCATCTCCACATCCCTTTCATGACAGGCCATCTGCTTTCTTTTGCTTTCAGGTACTGGAATGGAAAGGTCGACCTTAACATCACCAGCCCGACATTAACTGATGTCCGTCTGCGCTACCAAGAAAGCGAGAACCACCTCTCCTCCTCAGTAGCCTCCCCAGCCATAGGCACTGTGGTCATCGACGTGAAAAACATTAACGATACCTTACTGAGATGGAACCTCTACTACCGCCCTCAGGTGAGTCCCATCTAGTGGGTTACACACCCCAAGAGCAAACAGAGAATATGGACAGGTAAACTGAAGTCCGTACAAAGTATTACCTAGGGGCTTTCCCAAACTAGGTGAAACACAGGCAATGAGCAGGTTGAACTTCTCTTCTGAGGAGCTATTCTCCAGAAAGTATTAGGAGTCTTTTATTGATTGTATTAGTTGCACACATGACCTCATATTACCACTATTATTTTATTACATTTGGGCTGTTCTAGAAAGGTGAGAGTTTTGCCTCATCACCTAAATCATGGAAAAACTCTGCCATATGCTGAGTACATTTTTCAGACTGGGGCTTCTGGAGTATTTGAGGCTTCAAAATTCTTCCCCACAGTAGGATTGTTAGATATGCCAAGTTTCTCTCACGTACTTTACAAGCTCTGCCAGGGCCAAATCAAAGATGCCATTAGCAGAGGAGAAGAAATAATCAGGTTCTATCACTAAAGTTTATCACAGGCTTAGAGGATGGATGGCTCCTGATAGTGGTCTTCTAGGTCTCTGCTCGATGGGCCCTGGGCTTTTTTCTTCTTTGTTACTTCTCCTTTCTCTGAATTAGTCTTTCCCTGTTTTTTTTCTCCCCGTTCTCTTCCTCCTCTTCCTCCTCCTCCCCCTCCTCCTCCTCTTCTGATCTTCAGGCCTAGACAGGCCTGAATGTTGAATGTTACTGTGTAAATGCCTTACATAATTTTGTCCTTTCTGGGGCATGTGTTAAAGAGGAATTAACAAGAGTGTATTTGTTTAACTGTAAGACAAACACATGAACTGACATATGAAAGATAAATCCCCATCAGAATATGAAAGATCCTCTGATCTTTACTTTTAACTGCTAATGAAGTTTTAGTGTAGTATATTATGTAATCAAGATAATTGAAAACATGTTCTTTTCATCCTTTTTGCTGGTTTTAGTCCTCTCCAGATAAAACACTCAACATAGTCAAAATTGAGATGCGGGTCCCGGAATTGGATGATGAAATTCAGATTAAAGCTAACTGGGAAGAAGAAGCAGTGTCTGAATTGCTAAGCTCTCTCAAGGACAATATGCCCAAGGCCACGGGGGCCTCTTATGACTATGTCAACAAGTACCACCAGGAGTACACGGGACTCAATCTGAGAGACGCTTCTTTAAAACTGAGAAGAGGTTTGCAGAACAGCGCTGAGCAGGTGTATCAAGGGGCCGTGAGGCAGATTGATGAGGTGGACGTGGGGCTCCGAAAGATAGCCAGAGGCACCACTAGAACCTACCAGCAGTGGAAGGACAAGGCCAAGAGTCTGTACCAGGAACTATTGGCTCAGGAGGACCACAGTGGTTTCCAGAGACTCCAGGAGAAGGTGTTTGACAGCTTAATAGGAGTTACTCAGGAATACAATGTGACAGTCAACCGTGTGATTGACTCGTTCATTGATTTCCTGAAGTCCACCAGATTCCAGCTCCCAGGAAGAGCCGGGAACTACACTGAAGACGAACTCTACACTATGGTCCTGAAGAAAGTAGGGGAGCTGCTGTCCCAGGTACATTCAAAGATCCATAGTGGGTTAGAAATACTGTTTTCCTATTTCCAAGACCTGATGGAGAAATCTGAATTAATCAAGGACCTAAAGAATAAATTTCCCTTTGATTCAGTGTATGATCAACTAATAGGTATAGGCTCAGAGTATGGAAAACTTTTGAAATCTTTATCACAAAAGGTCCAAAAGGCACTTAGTGACCTCCAGTCTGTCAAGACTACAGAGATGCTAAGTGATCTTAAGAAGTTTCTACATAGCATTTTCCAAGAGATAGAAGAAGACCTTAAACGTTTAAAGGAGAAGAAATTTACTGATCTCATTAATGATATCCAACATGACATCAGCACAACCTTCGACATATTCATTTCCTTTGTTTCTAGACTCCTGAAAGAAAACCTAGGTCGTAACTTTGGTGAGTTTAATGAACTTGTTCAAAACAAACTTCAGGAAGCTTCTCAAGAGCTACAGCAGCTCCATCAGTATGTGCAGGCTCTTCGCAAAGAATATTTTGATCCAAGTATGGTTGGCTGGACAGTGAAATATTATGAACTTGAAGAAAAGATCATCAACCTGATCAAGAACCTAGTAGATGCCCTTAAGGACTTCCATTCCAAATACACTGTCAGTGCTGCTGGCTTTGCTTCCCAACTCTCAAGTCAGGTTGAGCAACTGGTGCAGAAAGATTTCCAGGAATATCTGAGCATCCTTGCCGATGCAGATGGAAAAGGGAAAGAGAAGATTGCAGAGCTTTCTACCAGTGCTCAGGAAATAATTAAAAGCTGGGCTGTTACAGTGAAGGAAATCATTTCTGATTACCACCAGCAGTTCACATATAAACTACAGGATTTTGCAGACCACCTCTCTGATTACTATGAAAAATTCATTGCTGAGTCCAAAAGATTGATTGACCTGTCCATTCAAAAATACCACATGTTTCTGAGATATATCATGGAGTTACTGAAAGAGCTACAATTGGCCACAGTCAGTGGCATGAGCCCCTACATAAGGGTTGCTCCAGGAGAGTTTACTATCACCTTCTAATTTTTTATAGCAATTCTCATTTATTCTTCTGCTCCAATTAAATTTCCACATAGTAGGGAAAATATTCAAACTGTATGTATTAATATAATCATCCACCAAGCCAGCCCTGTAGCAGGTAGCTGACTACATGCAGAAACACATATGAACTGGACCTGCATCGAAGCTGGCATCAGATCTCTGAAGGTCTCTGAACTCTGGGAAATGACATTTTTTGCAAGTTAAAGAAAACCAGGATCTGAGTTATTTTGCTAAACTTTGGGAGAGCGAGAACAAATAAATAAATTCTTTATTGTGTATCATACCACTCAATGTGACTCATTCATATTGAAAGATAGAGAGATGAGGTTACTTATTCAAATGTCTGGCATTTCAAAACCTCTAGAACACACACTGTTTTGAGTGATAGGGGAAAAGGAGAATTTAGGGAGGGAAATACTTTGCCACCTTGAAGAAAGTAACTGATCTCAGAGACTGTATTTGCCAAGTGAGAATGAAAAACTGTTTGCAAAGACTTTCACATAATTTGACCCACAGGAGCATCTCATTATGTGCCACACAATCTTCCTCACCAATCAGTCTGCTTTTGCCAGGCAAGGCTCTCTGCTAGGCTCTGAGATAAACCATCAGGCCCTTTATTTGACTCGCCTGCCAGCAGTAGAAAAGGAATGGCTAAGAAAGAAGTCCTAACCGCAAGGGTTTCATGGCAGTAGGGATCCCAGAAGGCTCCCTGCAGCTCGGCCAGGATCCATTCGTGGCAGAGGAAGTAAGGGTAGGAGAGGAGACTTGGGACATGGGTTCCTAACATTTCTGGGACCAAGCATACATTAATGCTCTTGAATTTCTTTATTTCTCCAAACTTAATATCCAGTCATCCTAAGTGTAATCAAAACCCAAGCGTTTCCCCTACTACATCCACTCACCTCAAACTCTGATTTTAAACACTGGCAACATCCAGTCAGAGCATCCAGGATGAGCTCTGGTGAGGGAAGGCTGTGCAGCCCAGCTGTCACTAATGTCATTGGGAAGGTCAGCTATAACTTGCATTTCAGTGGCACTGGAGGACAAAGGAAGGGTGTGACCTTTGGGGAATAGGAAATTGGAGACCACCCCACCGCCAAGTCCTACATGAGACCTGTTTGGAAAAGGCCCTTTTTATTCCCAGATACCTTCAAGCTGCAACATTCTTTCATAAAGCCTTCAAATTCCCTTGGTAAAGGCCACTCTTAAAATACACAAGCATTACCTGGAAAAGATAACACATTAGCCTCTTGGTACCTTAGCAGGATTCTTCTATCTAGAACTGAGGAGCCAGAAAGAGTCATAGGGAGGTGGAATATGTATGGATCTGGTACTCAAGGAAAGTCTTTTGGCTAATGAATCAATAGATGGATGGATGAGTGGATGAGTGGATGGGTAGATGGATGGACAGATAGTTGAGTGAATGAATGAGAGGGTAGATGAGGGGTCAGTTCCAAGCATGAGATAAGGGGAGAAATTAGGCCCAGGTCCCACAGCAGCACATGAGCGGTTCCAGGCATAACTCTATGAGACTTTCCCTGACGAGCTGTGAGCAGCAAGGATCTACTGAGTGTTCAAATTGAAAGGAGGCCTGGGATTATGGCTTAATTTGGAGGGAAAGGAGGAGTCCAAGCTTCCTGGTGCTCACATGGCCATATCTGTGTCTGGGGCATGAGAGGAGGAAAAAACAGACACAAATTCAAAATGATCATAGAATCACACAGTGCCACCTGTTCAGTTCCCTGACTGGTATCCCTTATACGAGGTGCCCCTGGCTGGCTTAGAATATCTTTATCATGCTCAGTAAAGTTGGAAGAAGGGATCTTTGGCAGGGCTTGGACTTTTCTTGTCCTCTACCTTGGTCTTCCACTACATATCAGGATACTTCTCTGGGTTCAGTTAATGGCTACATTCCTTACTTGTTTGGAGCTTTGGGCATCTTATTTCCCCTCTGTGAGCTTCAGTTTTCTTATCTACAAAATGAGGGTAATATCTATCCTACCTGCCTTGTAAGGCTGTCCCATGAAAATCAGTTGAAATAATAACGTGAAAGAGTTTTGTAACCTTTAATGTTGTGTAGAAATGAAGTGCTATTATTATTAGATTATTATTTAAACAAGTTTATGGCAAGGAGAGAGAATGGAGACAAGGAGAACTGGCCAGTTTAGTGAACATTTATTAAATGCTTCTATGTGCTAAGCACAAAAGCTCTACAGAGGAGACAAAAATCAGTAAGACACAGTTCCTGGATGTCTGTCTGTCCATCTGTTTATCAAAGGTGGAATGTGTTGTCTCGTGATGGGTATAAACAAAGTACTATGAAGATTTTATAACAGGAAAGGATAAGAATCAAGAAGTTTTCATGGAGACCACTGAAATGGATCTTGAAGTTACATAGACTTTAATAAGAGATAAGGGAGAAATGCCATTCTAGAAGAAGAACATAGCAAATAAAGATAGATGGGTGTGTTTGAAGGTGGCCAAGGCACAGGAAAAGTCAAGGGGAGACAGGATTGGAAAGGCAGCAGAGGTCTTGAAAGCTGGAGTGAAAGGTGGTACTCTCTTGGCTGGAGAGGGCATCCAATGAAGGTATTTGAACAGGAGGGTGTTATGGGTTGTGATTTAAGAAAACTGATATGGCAGCTTTTGCAGGACGAATTGTAATGAGATGAATCTGGGTATGAGGCTGTTCCAAGGTCCAAGTAAAAGATGCTGAGCATCTCAGCCGAGTCATAGATGCTGCGGATGGTGAGGACCGGTTGGATACAAGAAGCATCATGAAGACATAAGACAGAGCCAGGGGGCTGACTGTTTAGGACAGAAGGGATGGGTACAAAAGCTATTAGAACTGAGCTGCCTTGGAAACTCACTGGAACCAAAAATTGGAGGGGTTGCTGGAGTGACCTGAAGAACAAGGAAGAATGACTAAAGCAGACTTCAGAGTTACGAAATTTTGAACCTGCATAACTTGAAGACCTATGGGGCATCACTAGAAATAGGAGAAACGTGTTGAGGGTAGACTATTAATGTAAGGCATGGACCCACAGATGATCAGTGACAGCTGGAAAGGGAGTGTGGGATCGCATGGTAAGTTTCAAGTTGCAGTGGTATGTCCAAGCAGAAATATCTCCAATATTAAATTGGAGATGTGGGCTAGAGAAACAACATCCAAAGGAATGGGGACTAAGGAGAATTTTAACCAATTGTATTGATTTTATGTCCTTATATGTACCTTTAGAAACATAACAAGAAAACAAAGTTTGTCCCCTTGTACAATTACTTGGCCTATTGACCTGAGAGTGAGCCAACATGTACATGTCCTGAGAACATACTGTGAGATGACTCGGAAAGTACTACTATAAACACAGCTATTCCTCCCGTAAAACAAATATCCAAAGTTTAAAACCAAAGGAGAAATAAGATAATGGCGCCCAGCCCAGGTCCCTGGAACTCTGGAAGCATGGTCAAGCTGCGTGCTTTGGTTCGACTCCCAGGTCCTGCCTTAGACTAGTGGTGCTGTCCCCAGAATAAACCTTGTAATCGTTGGGTCCATTGAGAGTGGGCACCACCAGGTGCATCTGGAGCCCCCTCAGTTCTCTTTGCTTTTCACCTGACGGCTGGTCAGTTGAGGAACCCAATTGCCCTTTATTGGTGAGATGAGCAAAACCCCCTCTGACTTCTTATTCTAGGTCCCTCTTCTGGCTCTAATTTATGACTTAGTCCCCATTCAGTCAGAGAAGGGGCCAAGCTGGCCCTCAAATGGGGCCTGTAACATGGGAGCCAGAGTGGACAAACAGATGTTCCCTCTAAAAGTGTCTAATAACCAGAGATAAATGTGCAGAAACAGACCCTACCTCTTAGCTCATCTCCTTGTCTTGCTGTTTCACATTAAGAGGTCAGCTGCACTCCCTTCAAGCACTCCATTTGTTGGTGGGATGGTTGGGTGGTCACTAACAAATAACATTCCAGGGCCTCGTAAAAGTTGGTGGAGTAGGTACACATGTTTCTAGGAGGAGAGGGCCCTGCCCTTCTCCTCCTGTACAAACTGGCTCACGCCTCCTCCGAATCTGAGCAGTGCTCTGGGTCAGTGATACCCAGGCGCTAGGCACTAAGCTCTGACCTTTGTGTCAACTTTACCCCTCCACTGGCACCACCGAGGCCCAGTTTTAAGTGAGAGAGACAACGCAGGCCTTGGAGGTAGCCTGGTCCGTGAGCTGTAGGCCTGTGTCCCCACCCTTGTTTCTAAGCTGTGTCTGGGCCATAGCTGTGCAGCATGAGTACCACACAGAGCAGAGGCATCCACAGTTCAGACTCTAAGCTAGAGAGTAGCCTGAGGAAAGGGCAGTTCAGTCAGCAGCCCAGCTCCCCAGTTCTCCCTGGCCCCTCAGGTGGACTCTCCACTCCTTCTCTTCCCTTCCATCAAGCAGGTCCCACTCAGGCCGGCACCTAGGCCCCTATGGAGCAGTGAGGCCTAGGACAGCTCCAGGAGCCTTGTACCTGGGCTGGGCTAGATGGATCGGAGCTGAGGTCATTAGAACACTCCTGGAATTACATGATGCCTTGGAAGTTCACGGAAAGAACAGTAGAAAGAGGGCAGAGTCCTGCCTGTAATTCTGCTGAGCTGGGGCAGCCACTACTTCCCTCTTCTCAAAAGAAGGCTCAGCTCTGGAGCCAAATTCAGGCTTCACCATTCATGAGTTATATAACCTCGGGAAAGTCACTTGATTTTTCTAGTTTCATCTTTAAAATGGGAATAATGAAAGAATAGGCTGAAGCACTCTGAGCTGGAATAGAGGGTGGTTCCCTCTTACATTATAGGCTTGTAATGAAGGTGAAATGAAATACTGTATATGAAGTACCTGGCACACAGAAAGTGGATTAACTGAATGCATCATATTGACAGAAGTTAAAGCAAATGAAGTATAATTACAATTACACACAACCATGTAGAGGAATTTTACCAACATAAATGGAGTAAGAAGGTAAGTCCCAGAAGACTAAACACAGCATGATACCCTTTTAATAAAGTTAAAATCAACTAAAACCAAACAACTTATTTTCTGGAATTATAGTTTTAAAGGAAAGGAATGGTAGACTCAAGATTCAAAATAGGTTACATATGGTGGAGAGAGGCAGTGGAAAGGGTGGGTGTATTAGTCAGACTTCTCCTGAGAAACAGAATCAATAGTGTGTGTGTGTGTGTGTGTGTGTGTGTGTGTGTGTGTGTGTGTGTATATATATATATATATATATATATATATATATATATATATATGTATATATATGTGTGTGTGTGTGTATATATATATATATATATATATATATATATATATATATATATATACACACACACACACATATATACACATAGAAACAGATTTAACAGGAAATTTATTATAGGAATTGTCTAGAAAATGGAGGCCAAGAAGTCCCATGATCTACCATCTGCAACCTGGAGAACCGGGAAAGCCAGCGGTGTCTGGGTTTGAAGGCCTGAGAATCTGGGGGCCAATTGTGTAAGCCCTGGTCAGAGTCCAAAGGCCCAAGAACCAGGAGCACCAATGTCCAAGAGCAGGAGAAGATGGACGTCCCAGCTCAGGAAAGAGCAAATTCACCCTTCCTCTGCCTTTTGTTCTATCCAGGCCTCAACAGATTGGTTGGTGCCCACCAGTATTGTGACTGCTATCTGTTTTACTCAGTCTACCAATTCAAGTGCTAATCTCTTCTGCAAGCGACCTTACAGACACACCCAGAAATAATGTTTACCAGCTACTGGGTATCCCTTGGCTCAGTCAAGGTGACACATAAAATTAACTGTCACAATGGGTGAGGACACAAAGGTAGGTGTGAGTTATGTCATGCTTTCACTCTCATGCTGGATGATGAGTTTGGGGGCATTTATTATGTTATTAATTAATTTAAATATATTAATTATTTTTTTTTACTTTATTCAAAAATTTAAAGAGAGAAAAGAAAACCTGCAAGGGCCTGACAAATATTAAGTACTTAAGTTAATTTGTGGTTCCCTTTCTTTATGGCATCAACCTGGGATTTTTGGATGGACAAACTCCTCTTTCAAAAGAAAATTATTTCATATCTTCAGCAGCTATTCATTAAGCCCCTTCCCTAGGCCAGGCACTCTCCTAAGCATTCAGGACACAGAAATGAACAAGGCTCTGCAGTGGGAGGCTGGGGGAGGCCCAGATGGGAAGGACTCACAGGAACCCTAGGGTCCCAGGGGACAGTAGGGGCAGGGAGGGAGGGAGGGAAACTAGATGTGGGGTCCTGGGGGAGTCACTCTGCCTCTCAATCCTCAGTTTCTTCATCTGCAAAATGGGAACACAAAAGTCATGCACTCCAGATAAACTGAATTAGTCTTGGTCCTCTGCAGTATCTAAACTTTCTTATCTCCATGACTGATCCTTTTTAATTCTCTCCAGGAAAATCCTTCAAGCCTCAGCAAAAAATGGCTCTTACATACAGGTGGCCAGTAGGCACATGAAAAGCTGCTCAACATCACTAATTATTAGAGAAAAGCAAAGCAAAACCACAACGAGCTACACCTCACACCGGTCAGAATGGCCATCGTTAAAAAGTCTACAAATAACAAATGCTGGAGAGGGTGTGGAGAAAAGGGAACCCTCCTACACTGTTGGTTTGCCATGTAAATTGGTGCAGCCACTATGGAGAACAGTATGGAGGTTTCTCAAAAAACTAAAAACAGAGTTGCCATATGATCCAGCAATTCCACTCCTGGGCATATATCCGGAATATAATTCAAAAAGATACATGCACTCCTGTGTTCACAGCAGCACTATATATATACAATAGCCAAGACATGGAAACAAAAGTCCATCGACAGATGACCAGATAAAGAAAATGTGGTGTATGTATATATATATATATATATATATATATACACACACACACACACACACACACAACAGAATATTACTCAGCCATAAAAAGGAATGAAATAATGCCATTTGCAGAAACATGGATGGACCTAGAGATTATCACACTAAGCAAAGTAAGTCAGACAGAGAAAGACAAATACCATATGATACCACCTTTATGTGGAGTCTAAAATATGACACAAATGAACTTGTCCATGAAACAGAAACAGACTCACAGATGGAAAGAACAGACCTGTGGCTGTCAAGGGGGAAGGGGGAAGGGGGAAGGATGGATTAGGAGGTTGGGATTAGCAGATGCAAACTGTTATATAGAGAATGGATAAACAACAAAGTCCTATTATATAGAACAGGGAACTATATTCCATATCCTGTAATAAACCATAATGGAAAAGAATATGAAAAAGGATATATATGTGTGTGTGTGTGTGTATATATATATATATCTGAATCACTTTGCTGTACACCAGAAACTAATACAACAATACAACATTGTAAATCAACTATACTTCATTAAAAAAAAAAAAAAAATATATATATATATATATATATGAAAATAATGGCTCTTAGTCCTTGAAACCTTCTCTGGTCACCTATGATGCACAGCCAGGCCACATGCTTGCACTGACCCATGTTCTTTGCTGACCCATGTTGCTGCCCCAGACCAAATTCTGAAATCAACCAGGCCATTGCAATGGGCTTCCACTAAGACTTTGTCAGTTTTCTTCTACGTTCCACCTTGTGGAACCTTCCCAACCTCTTTTGAGGGTCCCCTGAGTTTGGTGAAACAATGATTCCCTTCTGTGAACTCCTCTGAGACAACCCACTCAGCCCTGCTGTGGGCTGTTTGTTGGCTGCCTGAGTGACCATTGCACTGAAGTGGTACTTGTAGACTTTTTCTCTCACGAAAGGGGTTGAATGGAAGAAGGAGGGGGCTGAAAACCCACAAGACTGATGTTGGCTCTTTGGGGAGAGACTATCCATGTCCTCCAAGGAGGCTGAGCTGCCAGGGGCTGCTCAGGGTGGTGGGAAGCGGAAGTGTCTCTTCTTTCCTCCACACCTGCTCCTAGCCCTGGAACTGCCCCTCCACACACCCACATCCCCCCTGTAAGAACTGGCCTCCTCCTCCTAACTCCAACCCCCTTCCAACCTACCTGCTGCCTTCCCAGCCTCCACCCAGCCACCACTACTTCCTCTGCTCCAAGATGACTGGGTGTGCATTTTAATTAATCAGGCCAGTTCCTTTGGTCCATTTTTAGTGGCACTTCCCATTGTACCTCCTTTCTCTGATGTCTTAGATCACTTTGTCTGCCTGCTTTATTACCTTGACCTCTGGTCAAGGCTCTTAACACCCCGGGTGGTGGATAACAGAAGGCCACCTTCACTGACTGGAGCCTGATACTTTGGACTGCCTTCTTCCCTTCCCTCTGGGTGCTTGCTCCCATGCCAGATTCTGTGTTTTTACCTTTCAGCTTTATCCTCCCCAGCCCTGGCACCCCACCTCCCCATTCACAGGTCTCCTAGGCCATGCAGGACTGACTGTTATTCTATAACAGGTACAGATGCAAACTCCCCTCAGATCTGTGTATGGGGCAAAGCCATGGGGCTAGGACAGAAGGCACATAAAGCCCCAACTCCCCAGTAACACCAGAGGCAGGGAATAGTCCAAACATGGGACACACCAATCCCAACTCCTCACTCCTTCTCTGACGGCTGCTCAGCTTCTCCATGCTCCCCACAGGGCCACCATGTCCTGGGAAACCCCAGTGGAAATCTGGCCTCCCGGGAGTCCTCCATCTGGCCAGCGGGGCAGTCTCCATCTGCAAGCGGGGCCTCTACTCGGAAGAGTCCCTCCACGGCAGTCAGGAGGCGTGGCTCCATCTCTGCTGCAGGCCTGACTGGCGCTGTGAAGCTGCGCAGGTCACCCTGCCTCCTTATGGTCCTCCCAGGACTGACAGCCTGGGGGTCCAGTATGACCACGGCATGCCCCCCTTTGAGCAAATCCCATGTACACAGAACACAAACCTAAAACGCACTATGCAACCAAGTGTTGGCTGCCTGGATGTGCCCACATTGTGCAGCCTCCAAGGTCTCCCTCCTCTTTAATATCGGAATCAACCCATTGAGCTCCAGCCCACATATGCCCCCTCCCCGAGGTCCCCTAACACATGGCTGTCCTGTGAGCCAATGGCTCCCATCTCTCTCAGGCTCTCTCCTCCTCCCCCTTCAACTCTCCCCAGGTCCCCAAACCCTGCCTGCCCACCCAACAGAGGAAGACTCCTGTCACTGTGGAGGGCAGGAGGATTTGACTCTTCCTGGGGAGGCAGTGGGGCCTCCCGTTTTCCAACAAAGGCCCATCGACCTATTTTCCTTTAACACAAAACAAGCAGTCTTCTTACCAGGAAACATTTTACCTTCCTTTTAGGCCAACAGGCTCCAACTGCAGCCGGCTTTAAAATAATTTTTTCCTACCTTTCACAAATAAACTGGGGCAGTGATTCATCCTACCATGTTTTTAAAAGAATCTGTTTATCGAAAATTCTTCACGCAGTTTTCCTGGGACAAGTTAGATAGGTAACGAGAGGCCCCCATGTGTTTCTGCCTTCTCCCAAGAGGGTGAGATGAGAACCTTGCACGGGGAAACTTAGTCAAGGCTTTGGTTTTGTTGTGAGAGGTGGGTCCTGTGGATGCAGGTTCCTGATAGAATATTCTCTGTGGGGGCTTCCCTGGTGGCGCAGTGGTTAAGAATCCGCCTGCCAATGCAGCGGACACGGGTTCGAGCCCTGGTCCGGGAAGATCCCACATGCCGTGGAGCAACTAAGCCCGTGCGCCACAACTACTGAGCCTGCGTGCCACAAATACTGAGCCTGCATGCCACAACTACTGAAGCCCACGCGCCTGGAGCCCGTGCTCCACAACAAGAGAGGTCACTGCAGTGAGAGGCCCACGCACCGCAATGAAGAGTAGCCCCCGCTCACCACAACTCAACCACAGCAATGAAGACCCAATGCAGCCAAAAATAAATAAATAAAAAATAAATAATTTTTTTAAAAATTCCAAAAAAAAAAAAAGAATATTCTCTGCATTCCCTTTTGGTGTCTAAGGGAAGGAAACAGGTAGGAGAGAGTGGAGGATAGAATTTGCAGGCAATTTTTCTGCTGCAAAAAAGTCACTTACATTGGAAGGTGATTTCTAAGCCAATCACATCCCTGACTCACTTTACACATTTACTAGGTCCAAGAAAATGTGAGCGTTCACTTTGATAAATCAAAGAATATTTGAGGGACTTCCCTGGCGATCCAGTGGTTAAGACTCCGCATTTCCGCGGCAGGGGCACAGGTTCGATCCCACACGCTGCACGGCACGGCCAAGTAAATAAATAAATAAAATAATGAAGGGAAGATAAAGGGAAAAAAGTAAAGTGTCTTTAAAATAACATTTCAGTAGCTGATGTTGCCAAAGAATATTTGAAATGTACAATATAAGAGAATCTGATGGGGAAGATTCTCGTAAAGCAGTTTACTCTTATCCTATGAAACGTTCTCCCTAAAATGAATGTTCTTCGCAGTTTTCAGAGTTTTATGTAGTTTTCTTCAATCAGGGTGGTACTCAGCCACGTCCTACTGAGGCCACTGGAAGGCACTGGAAGACAGTGTGCAGTAAATATACCAGGTTACATCAGGGAGGACTACAGAAATACTTCTAGGAAAAATCCAATCGAGAAATCAGGCCGGTCACTTGGTTTGTACATATGGCGCATTTTCCTCACAGAGGCCCCAGTCTGACATGGAGGTAGGAGATGTTTCCTGCCACGTCATCGTCACTGGCACATACATGAGGGCAAGGTTACCCTGGGGAGTCAGTCAGCGGATCCAGGCTCCTCTCTCACCTCCAACGCGGGCACCTCCTGCCCCCTTGGCTACACAGGGCGCTTAGCCACCCACCCCCAGGCTTTGCTCACTTCCTTCCCCGAGCCTGGAACACCCTCCCCTGACTCTCTAAGGAACTCTTCAGGGTCCTCTCAAGTGCCATCTCCTCCAGGAAGCCTTCTAAGACCTGCCAGCCCTCTCCTGAGCTCCATAAGTCTTGACTATCTGTCTGCCCACAATGCAGCCCCACTGTCTCCATCATATGATGCGCCCTCTGGGCCTGACACAGGCTGGTCTCGCTGTGACACCTCAGCAGTACCGGCCCGGGGCCCTCTTCTCAGAGTGGGGACGAGGTTCCCCACTCCCCTCAGCTCACTGTGGGGACAGAGTTTAGTTGTACCCCCCCAAGGGAAGGAATGACGGCACACCCCAGCCCTGGAAGTGGCCCTGCTTCCGGCCAGCCAGCAATTTCTTTGTGGTGGAAAGGGCAGGTCAGGTGGAAAGCAGACTGGACTTGGGGGTCAAGTGGTCTGGGTTCTGGTCCCAGCTCCTCCTCACTCGCACCTCTGACCTAAGTCTGGGAGGTCACGTAACCTCCCTGAGCCTCCATTTCTGCATCTTATAAAAATCCCTCTCACAGGAGCACGGAGACACCGGTGCCGGCTGAAGGCATGACACACTCAGCCTGCCCACTGCCTGGCACACAGGAGATGCTGAGTAACGTGTGTTGATGGGGTGAAGGATGGTCCAAGCTTTCCCGGAGGGCTGAGCCCTCCCCTGCCGGCTCTGACCCAGGAACTGGCCTGGCTCACTGGCCCGCCCTGCAAGGCTGCCTCTCTGCACCATCTTGATTCCCGCAGAAACTTTCTCTTGTCGGACAGAACACACGCTTCCCGTCAGCTTTTATTTCTGTGAGGGCTTGCTTACGAGCAGGGCATTCTGTTCTTGGAATTTCTTGTTAAAATATTTCATTTAATTAAGTTTTTACAACCAGCTCTGCTTTGTGTCTGTCAGAAGGTAGGGGCCACGGCCGCCCTCTCCTCAGCTCCCTGGGAGGCCAGGTCACAGAGCCTCTGGGGAGAGACAAGCCCAGGCCTAGGGGCTGCGTCCTAGGTCTCCACGTATGCAGCCACCAAAGCTGAAATTGTCAACAGGTGGACGCCCACGACAGGCCCCACTGGAGAACTCAGTGCCACCAGAAAGGTGGCCAAGGATTCCACATGGATATTTCTCTCTGCCCAGGAACTGCCCTGTCTCTCAGCCGGAAACACAGTCCAGGGCAAGCACACTGTAGATGATCATAGCCACCTCTTAGCACCCCAAAAACTCCAACCAAGACCAACACCTTGCGGTCTTCCTTCCCAGGCCCCTGCCCTGCCCCACTCCTCTGCCTGTTGAAGCCTTGCTCAATTCCTTCTCCCCAGGGCCCACCCTGGCCCACTCCTCTGCCTGTTCAAGCCTTGCTCAATTCCTTCTCCCCAGGGCCCGGCCTCACCCACTCCTCTGCCTGTTCAAGCCTTGCTGAATTCCATCTCCCCACGGCCCGCCCTCGCCCACTCCTCTGCCTGTTCAAGCCTTGCTCAATTCCTTCTCCCCAGGGCCCAACCTCGCCCACTCCCCTGCCTGTTCAAGCCTTGCTCAATTCCTCCTCCCCACGGCCCACCGTCGCCCACTCCTCTACCTGTTCAAGTCTTGCTCAATTCCTTCTCCCCAGGGCCCGCCCTCACCCACTCCTCTGCCTGTTCAAGCCTTGCTCAATTCCTTCTCCCCAGGCCCCACCCTCGCCCACTCCTCTCCGTCTTCAAGCCTTGCTCAATTCCTTCTCTGCAGGCCCTGTGGTCAGATCTGCCTCCCCCCTCCAGCCACATCATGTAATGGAGACCGTACCCCCTGCCCGACTGGGTGTTCATCCATCCTCTCCTCCGGACCGACAGACCGTTGCCTACACCACACCAGGCCACAGCGGGGTCACCCCGTCCACGTGGGCCTCAGCTCATGGCCTTGCTAGGGAACCTCAGGAGATGGTGAACTCACCATGCCCTTTCTCCCCCAGGGCCCGGCTGCCACTGGGCAGGAATCTGTGGGCAGAGAGGAGGCAGGAGGTGCTGTGCCCCCCACACTCTGGTTTCGGAAGGGTACAGACCATGGACACCTAACAGGTAGAACATGAGGTCACTTAGATGGCGGCAGGGGACCCAGGTGAGCAGATGGGTTTGTGCAGGGACGTGGCTGTGCCCAACGCCCAGCACGGAGCCTTAGAAAAGTCTCTTACACAGCAAACCAAGGGGCGCTCCCCTGCTAGTCTCCCGCGCTCCCTGGCTGAGCCCCCCCGTGCTTCCGGAAAGCAGGACCCAGGCTGAGGGAGCTTAGGAGGGGTCCGTCCTGTGCCCCAGGCTAAGGCTGCACCCTGGTCTGTCTCAGGAGCACTGGACACCAAGGTTCCCCCTTCCTTTCTCCAGACCCGGCCTGTACCTGCCCTAAGGGAAGCACCGTGGCCCCTGGATAATTCCAGGCTCCTGGTGGCGTTGCTAAGAGCCCGGCTGCCACCTGTCAGGAATTTGCAGTCAGGGATGTGGCAAAATGCGCTGTTTTCCCACACTCATATTTTAAAAGGTTACAGACCATGTGTGCGTAACAGGCAGAACATTAGGTCACTTGTCTCACTTAGAACAATAATCCGTTTTGCTAGGGGTCAGGTTGACACAAAGAATCTGTCCAGACCAGGTCTCTGGATGGGACTTAGCCCTCCCCTCAAACTAATGAAATTTTCAACTCGTGGGTACTTGAGTTAATAAAGTGTGCCACACATCTGCTCGGGCCGCTGGCAGAAGAAAGCCCTGGGGTTCAGTTTTGAGATCACTGACATAATGTTTGAGTGGCCTCCCGCTGGTGCCCGGCGGGACACCAAATTAAGGAAAGCCGCACAATGAATGTGTGAGAAAAAACATTAGTGTCTAAACACAGAGGCCAAGGCTCCCCGAGGAGAGGGTGAGCGAGGGGAGGCCACGGAATTACAGAGAGAGGGTCAGTGGGTGCTACCGCTGGGATTTCACACCAGCGGCCTACAGGTAATGAATTATTTTAAAGGAAATTGGCACCAACATGATCTTAGGTCAAAAAGATGAAAAAAGTAAAAAGAGCATATTTTCCATGGCTGTTGAATTAAGTGCTAAAGTATAATGGGAACAGTTCTGAGCAAAACATAAAGCTGGAGGTGAGAATATAAAACGGCTCCGGGAGAGGTTACGTTTCAAGGCCCGGCGACCCCTGAGAATCAAGCCACCGCTCCCCATGTCACCAGCCTGGCAGGGGCGGGGTCATTGGGCTTGACTGAGACCTACTCAGGGCGGGGAGGAAGGAGCCTATCGCCCGTGGGCACACTCTCCACAGGCTTTCCCAGCTGCCCACAGATAGAAAATCAAACTTAAAGGTCTTCAGGGTATGCAAATCCTGATGAGCTCCCTGCTAGAGATGCATAGACTCCAGAGAGGACGGGGAGAGGGTGGCCCAGAATTTTCTGTGGTGCTCCCTTGGCGATGAGGGAGAAGCCTTCTTACTTCCATGGCCTGGCTCCCAGGAAACGCCACCGTGTTGGCTTTGAGGTCAGTTTAAACCAAGGTAGGGCCAAGGGTGTTCCCCGCCCCCCGAAACCAATGAGTAAGGGGCGCTGATCAGGGCTGAGGCCCCCTGCTGACACTGCCCGGCATCTCCCCCAGTCCTGCCTGGTGACAGGGTGTAAGGGGGAAGGGTGCTGAGGGCTCCCCAGGGCCCCCGACCAGGTGCCTGGGCTGAGGGTGGGACCCTGGATGAGAACGCAGCACCCTCAGGGTCAGCTGCCCCACACACGAATCCAGGGCTCAGGCGGGCCGGAGAGGCACACAGCTAAGGTGAGGGAAGACCACGCTTACGTCCTCCAGGCTTGGCCCGGGCTCCTGCTGCAGGCAGGCTCTGCTGGGGCGCCAAGGTCTGGTGGGGAATCACCCGGTTACTTGTCCTTAGTTCCTTTGTTCCTCTAAGTGCTGACCATGTGCTCTGGGCCCTGCCCCGTGGTGCGCACAGAGGGGTGAGGCCAGTACACAGGGGTGAATACTGGAGCCTGCACGATGGGGCCCTGCGGCCCAGCGCCAAGAGGGATCTCAGCCCTCCTGACCCGGGAGGAAAAGGGCTCAACAAACGTGGCCCCAAGGGCTTTGCCAGCAGCCCCTGTCACTCCCACCCTTTTCCCAGTAGCACGCCACACCTGTCTGCTCACGCCTTTGCCACAAAGCTCCCAGATTCCCCCTCCTCTGGTCAGCCTTCTCTGACCCAGGGCCCCCGATGCTCCTGTGAGCCCTCTGCCCTCTCGGCTCCTGGCCGTGTGGCCTGGGTGTGCCCTGGGCCAGGCCTGGGTTTCATACATCTCATCCCATCCGTAGCCCACGACTGGGCCTCGTGGACCCAAGCCCCTGGCAGGGACACAGAAAAACCTTTAAGATCAACTTTAGGGCAGAGTTGGTTCCAACTACACGCCTTTGGGAGGCCAGGAGCCCACCCTTCAAGGGAAGGCCACTCTCCCTTTCTCAGTGAGAATTCGGCAAGTGAGAGAGGAGGGGCAGGGCGGGTGGGGCCGGTCCCCACGAGGGGCCACGCCGTGATTAACGATGCTCCCCAGAGGCTCTCCAGGCAACCGCGCGTGGCCGCCGTGGAATGCAGAGTAAGCCGCTTCCCAAGCCGCCCAGCCCCGCGCGGAGCTCCAGGGCTTCCTGTGCAGAAGAAATGCCCATGCTTTCAGTTTCCCAGCATTCGGCCCAGATCTCACTCTGGGGAAGGAAGGGGCCTTGTCCTTCGATCCGATCCTCCAACAGAGGACACAGAGCAGACTCCAGGGCCTGGCCACCTGGATCTAATTCCAGTTCTGTCGTGTGCCCGGGCTGTGGGCTTCTGAGATCCCTGGTCTATTCTGTATCTGCATTTCCTCAGATGTAAAATGGGGATCATAATAGTACCTACCTCAGAGGGTTCTTGTGAAAATTATAGGCGTTAATACGTGTCAGTTGCTTAGAGCGGTGACTGACACAATGTGAAGGCTATAGAAGTACTTGCTGTCTTTAGTATCTGATGATCTGACTTCTGAACCCCACTTTTCCCTGAGACCCAACTGAACACCTTGTGGGCCCTCAGCCTCCACCTCCTTCACCAGCCCCAAAAGGAGCAATAAGTTCCTGTAACCTCGGTACCTGGAGAACTAGGAGGCTTTGTCTTGACTGAGTTTCTGCCTCTAACTTAAAGGCAGCATCTACACAGACCTCACAACACGGAGAGGATGTTTCTCAGGTGATGGGGCCAGGGCAGCCCTGACCTGGGTAAGCCAGCCAGGCTACTGCTGTGTCCAGCAGAGAAGAGGCTCCACGATGCCCTCCCCGCTGCTCCCCTTGCTCCAAAGTTACTAGAACCCCAGGTTCCAGGGAGGCTGCTGACACAACACACATACGAAGAATGGGACCGAGTTATCAGCGATGAGCAACAACTGACAAGCTGATCAAAAGTGATGAAAGACGTGCGTGGCACCAACGTCTCGCAAAGTCCCAAGGTCACAAGGTCACTAAGTCCCAGGACTCAGCAAAGTGAAGAAAGCCATCCCAGCTGAAGGCCCATTGGCCTTCTCATGCCTCAGTGGGCCCCTCAGGAGGTCAGTCCCATGTCACATTTCTCCAGACCACAGCAGAACCAGGTAATTTCTAAAGGCCTTCAGGTTCTGATAGACTGTGTCTCTTCTTTTACCATCATCATCATCAGAAATAATATTAATGGACTCATCTACAGATTACTTCCTATGTGTGAGACAGTGTTCACAGTATTGCAGCAAACCCACTGCAGCACACTGTGGTCTTTATTTTACAGACAGGGAAACCGAGGTTGAGTAGCTTCAACTTTACAACTTATACACAGAAAACTGGGCTTAAAATTCAGATCTGTGTGATCTCCAAAACCATACCTGGAAGCATATACTGTGCCATTTGTATAATACAAATGATAACACCAATAATTTTAACAACTTTCCCGCCCATGCACACTGTATGGGTTTATCTCGTTTCATCTTTACCTCATCCTTACATAAAGGTGGGTATGGTCATCCCAGTGTTACAGGAGGATTAACAGAGTACCCTTTCTAACATGTAAATCTGATCCTATGGCTCCCTTTGTTGAAAACCTAACACAGCTGAAATATATTTTCCTAATTACTCACCCAAGTTTATTTTTGGTGACAGCAGAACTGA
This sequence comes from Balaenoptera borealis, assembly GCF_965194805.1. NCBI lineage: Eukaryota > Metazoa > Chordata > Mammalia > Artiodactyla > Balaenopteridae > Balaenoptera > Balaenoptera borealis. The sequence goes on from NC_138871.1 coordinate 76,170,303, forward strand.
TGCACTAGGAAGGCCATACCAGCTATTAAAATACTGAAATATATCTGAAGCAGTCAGTACCTCTGCACATGCCTGCCTCCTGCCCTGCCCCCGTCACCCTAGCCCCTCCTACGGGACCCGCTGGGCCACCCTACCCCCACTCCAGCCACCGCCCTGTTACTGACAGTGTCATTCTGATTGGTCAGTGCCTGTGCTAGTCTGAGTGTGGGCCCTTGGAGACAGTAACCTAAGCACATACACAGGCATGTAAGCACACATGTTAACATCGACCAGGGCCGTATGCATTTGTGCACGTGGGACACAGGAACGCAGAAATACCTGTTAAAAGTTAAACATACTGAGGTGGTTCTAATGCCTTAGTAGCCTATGTAAGCAAACCAAAATTGAAACCTAAGAACCACCAGTCACAAGCAGCCAACTAGGCTCTCCCAAATAAGGCAACCCCTTCAGCTGTAGCCAATCAAATAATGTCCTCGCTTTGCTTCTGCCCCTTCTCCACAAAAGTCTTGCCCCCAGCTCCTCTTGCACTGCCCAGTTCAAATCGATTTTGCTCCCATAAACTCTTAAAATGTTTAGTATGCCTCAATTTATCTTTTAACACCTGTATATAGACAGCAGGCACACACACACGTGGCTACACACATCTGCATGAACGTACACACGTACCCGTACACACGTACCCATACACACACAAATGAACAGATGCACCCTGCACTTACATACCCCCCGGTGCATCCTTCCTCTTGGTGCCTCCCCGTAGCTGCTAGAGACGCACCATCCCAGGTCCACTGCCCACCTCTGCTTCTGAAATTCTCCCTTTCCTGTTCCACGGTACATTCAGCTGCTCCCTTGAAAGCCAGGGCTATGCCATCTGGTACCTGGAAGCAGAGAGGGGCTCCACAGCCATGGTCAGATGGCTGGTCCTTGAGAAAGGGGGCTGAGAGCAAGGTCTCTGTCAACCCAGCCTGGCGTCCCGGGCACCCACCGGTGTTCTGCTTGTTAGACATCAGCTCAACTAGGAGAGAAATAGCCCAATTACAGGCAGGCAGGTTTGATTGCCTGATTGTCCACAGCCGCCGAGCTCCCGGTAAGTCCACACGTTCAGACTCTTATCGCAAAGTAGGTGAAGAGGCGTTGGTTCAGCCAGCTCTGGGAGGGCCCCAGCTGGGCACCGGCCGCGGGGCAGGGGCAGGGGAGTTCCTCGCTTGGCCTGTTACTCCCCATGGGGTGCAGTTCCTGGAGCAGTTGTAGAAATCCCCAGAGTACGTCACAGCACTTTTCTCTCAAATGAGCTCCTGGGCAGGTCAGCCCACACCCTCTGCCTGAGCACAAGTCCAGAACCCCTCACCTCCCTGCCTCCTACTCCAGCCAGTATCACAGGGTGGGGAGACAGGCCCAGAAGTGGAGATGGGCTGTGCTCTTTCATTCATCAGTTACTAAGCACCTGCTGTGTGCCTGCTGCTTTTCTAGGAGAGAGCAAACAAACGCAAATCTCTCCATTCTGCCTGAGTAGCTCTGCCTGCAAAGCTGTCCCCTATCCTGCAGTAACATGTCATTTGTTGGCCTCTGACTCTATTGGGGCTACAAACTCCCTTTCTGTTCTATGAGGTGTTTGGGTCTCAGAACCTCCCATCTCAGGCTTTTATCAGGGTAACTCCCAGAGACGTCTAATGTCTCACGGCCAGGAGTGCAGCTGAGCCTCCAAGGAAAGGCCTGGAGTGTCCGAGCAGGCAGTCTTCTCTGCTGGAGAAAGCGCTCCCTCCCAGCACCGGCCCCAGGCTGGCGTTTCTCCAGGGAGTATCTCTCATTTGAGTAAGATGTCCCAGAAATAAACCCCCTCCTGCCTCAAGAACTCCATCCAAGGGCTGCCTGGGGCCCTGACTGCTGCGGAAACGCACTTCCAGCTGCACACGTGCTGTCTCTGCTTCACTCCACGTAGAGGGGCCCCTGGGAATTTCAGAGGTGACACTGATGAATAGAACGCACACAGCCTGACTGCCAAGACCAACAGGACTGTTTGGAGGGACTTTCAGCCAAATTTCTGTGCTTGAGGAGTCGCTCACCAGAGCTGCTGCCACTGGACCAAGCCACTCTCCATTGGGACCACCCCCCAACCTATAGCCTGGAAGAGCCCTGCACCCCTCCCTGCATGCAAGGAGCACACCCATAGCATCTCTACCACCAGCACAAGACCAGACACAGAGTAATGACCCCCTAAACACACTGCTTGTGTTTGCCTCCGCAGAATCAGCTCAACGAAGGCAAGGTCTCTGTTTCAAACCCTTTCCTGGATGCCCATGTGTCCTCCCCCACCACCATCACCTCTTGTGCCATCTTGCTCCAGGTCAACATCAGCTGAAGGGGTCAGGGCAGGGAGCCAGTTTTCTGCACAGCTCCTGCCTCCAAGGAGTTGACGTGAATCATCCCCACTGCTCGCCTCCATCCTCCCCGTGTACCTGTGCCCCTCCGGACAGAGGAGGTCACATCAGCACACCGGCTGTCCCTCACCCAAGGAGACTGATATTTTATACACAGCCTCGAGGTTCAGGGTAAGTCCCACTGTTGACTCCAAACCAACTTTCAAAATTAACTTAAACCTCAAAATGTGCCAAAAATGCTCAGCCCAGGGTCAGGATTTACAGAGAGTTGCCCAGGCCATGGGTGTTAAGCTGACTGTGCATATTCCTCACTGGATGCAGGACGAGAGTGGACCAGACCTGGAACTACTCTCAGACCCCCCAAGTCCTCCCCAGAGTGGGGGTCTTCTACCTTGGCCTTGCCACCCAACTTTGCACGAGAGCGCCTCAGGCACGACCAGCAGGAGGAAGCCTCACTGCAAGCTTCCCGAGCAGAACAAGGATAGAAAAGACAAGAACAAAATGTTGCTTTGACTCACCTTGGTAATAATATTTCCCATTCCCTAGCTGACCTTCCAACCCCAGAAAACCCATATAAAAAACTTCAGCCCACTCAGTAACATCAAGAGTTTGCAAAACGTGTGTGCCCATTGAAGTGACAGCTAGATCGAGGCCTGAACTTTGTACTGTGATCTCAATGCCCAGAACAAGGAGGTCATTGGCTCCTGTTCTCTAATGAGTGACAAGAGCCACGTTGTTACGGTTTGGCTTGGTTTGGGTTTTGTCTGTTTGTCTCTTAAGCCTCTCACCATGTTATGTTCGTGCCACACAAAGAAAGCCTTAGCCATGAAGACAGGCATCATGGGGCCAGTAAGAACGTGGACCCATAGGAAATCTGCAGGACGAAAGGCAAACCTGGGCTGAGGGCCCCGGGCTCCACAATTTCCTAAGAGCCGTGAGCATGGCTTCCTTTCTCTTCTGAGGCTGTAGGCTCTGGCTGTTTCTGTGGCCTTGGCTCTCTATATATCAGGTTCTGCCAGCTTCTAGCTTTTTATTCAATTATGCCTTTCAGTGTCTGGGCAATAACTTTCGGGAGGATGAAAAAGTCACGGCACCACCAAATTTATCAGATGTCTGGGGAGCTTAAGAAAAATGCCTGTCTGGCAAATAGAAGGGTGTCAGAAAATAATGGAACTGGGAAGTGGGCAGGAGTTCTATTTCCAGTCCTAGTTCTGCCCCCAGCTGCCCATGAAATCTTGGGAAACTCCTTCTAGTCTTCAGTTTCCTTAGTTTCTTCAGAGGGAGGCCAAAAGGCAGAAAATGTCAGAGGGGCCTGGGGAACCGCCTCCCTGGAAGAAGATGCTGAGGCAGCTGGAGCCCAATTAGGGGCTAATTGCTGAGGCTACTGTGCTGGCTGACAGGTGAGGTCAGAACCCTTCTCCTCGGCCCTGGGAACCAAGCAAGCAGTCGGGATCTCAGACTCACACAGAAGATGCAGGGAGATGTGAGGTTGCAGGGTCCACTCAGGGCCCTCTCTCCCAACTCCGGGGCGCACGGCAGGTTCCTGAGTCACTGCGTGCAGCAGAGTCCCCAGGGCAGCCACCCAAGCTGCACGCGGGCATCGTGCTGCTTAGGAAGGGGCACTGGTGGACGTGGTCCAGCTCACTCAGTGCAGGCTTCTACCAGGCAGACGGCTGGCCAGCCAGCCCTGAGGCAGCTCATTCTAATGCTTGAGAGAGTCATATGGGATTTTAGGCTCAAAAAGACTTTTGATCACCACTGCCTCTTTGAGAGTGAAAATGGATGGTAATCCCCTTGTCCCAGAATTCTCATGGTCTCTCTGTGAGATGCCAGCACTGTGACAACCCCACACTCTTCCTGGCCTTCCCTCTGCCCCGGGCTACAAGGCTGGTGATGTGTTTGAGAATCCAGCAATGGGAACTTGGGCTCCAGAAGGGTGAAGGGCGAGCAGGGCAGCAGAGGAGCGCTCACCCACCCTAGATGGGCAAACAAACTAAAGCAGCACCTCCCTAACCCTCCCTTTGGTCCCTTTGCCTTGAGAGAAATCCAGGCCATGAGGATTCAAGAATGTGCCTCACAGTGATCCCAGACCCCAGCTCCTTATTAAACATTTCCATACTCATTTGAGCACAATCAGGATTTTTTAATCATCTTCCTGAACATCAATTTATGGGGATAGATCATTTCCAGATGTGATTCAACATACAAAAAAAAAAAAAAGTGCACTCATTGATTAACAAATGATTTCTAGATGGAGAATACATGCGATTAGCAATCCCCAGCTGAAACTTGCATCAAATTCTGTTTGAGTGATACAGAAGCCAGGTATCCCCTGGTCCGGTCTATCTCTTTTCAGCTGAGGTCTCTTCCCTAGGCTGACTCAAGATGTATCCGTTTCTGACCAGAACAAACAGGAGCTGGAGAGAGTGCTTTGGCCTTTACCAGATTCTCTCTCCCACTTTTGCTGGTGATTTCTCACAGCCCCCAAGCTCTGAGCCACAGGCAAGAGCAAATGAGCCACAGAAGAAGAATTCAGAGCTGCCAATCAAAAGACAGCTTTCTAGTCCACACTCAACAACAAATTGCCTACGAGCTTTAGGAAGACACTTGCCCTGTCCGTTCTATTCATTCCTCATTTGGCTACTAGCTGTACAAACATTTCTAAATCACGTACTGTGCACTAGTCCCTGATTAGCCTATGCTGTGTGTGCCCTTGTCCACAGCAGACATTGCTAATCGATGACTGTACACTTTCCCAAGATCCTTCCCTTGGTGCACTAGGCACCCACTAAAAACCTACTCCTGCTGCAGAGATTCAAATCTGGGCATGACTTGGTGTCCTCAGCCTGAGCTGGCAAGTCAGCAGAAGAGGCAGATCCAGACACACTTGCCACAGAAAGCAGCAGGAAAGCAAAGCCACAAGTGAGGGGAAACTCGAGATTCCAGAAAGGGCAGAACCGGGGCTTGATGTTTGGGCTCTGATGTAGGAACTTACCAGTTCAAAGAGGGATGTGCCCATCCTAGAAAGAAAATAAGGATCCTGAGAATTTGGGAGATTGCCCCAGTGCCAGTCAAAACCACTAGACTGGCTTTAGTTCTGCCCAGACTTAGCACCAGCATCTGAGTCCGGTCCACCTGGGGCCTGCTTTGCTGCTTTTCTCTTTTGGCCTTTCAGAGCCCCTGCGGTTCCCCTAGATGCCCCACATTCCATCAGTTAATTAGTTTGTTCCTTCTATTCTGTGCATAGCAGATATCACGTGACATTTGCATTATTCCCAGCCCTCTTTCAAAGGATATCAATTCCTCCAATGACCGTAAGTGATTCTCAGTTTCTGAATGTTTCGCTGGGCCTCTGGAAGGGCAGATGCACCTATCAAAAAGGAAAATGTCTGCATCTTGGGCTGCAACCAAGCCACAACTTAATTTCCTCTTCTGGCTGTACTTCTTGAGAAGTAAATATGAAAAATGGGGCTGGGGTGACTTTGTCTCAGATAAACATGCGACACCCTGTAGCTGGACAAACAAGGTGCTTGGCTGGAAATAAGATGTTCTTTGGCTGGCATCTCCAAAATGTGACAGATTCTTCCCAGATGCTATTTAAAGGATGCAGTGAGCTTTTCCTGCCTTGATACACTGCCTACACCAGACTTTAAAAATCAGGCACTCTCTTACCCTGTCACATCTCAGTGTCATGGACATATATACACTACCAATTGTAAAATAGATAGCTAGTGGGAAGCAGCCACATAGCACAGGGAGATCAGCTCGGTGCTTTGTGACCACCTAGAGGGGTGGGATGGGGAGAGTGGGAGGGAGGGAGATGCAAGAGGGAAGAGATATGGGAACATATTGTATATGTATAACTGATTCACTTTGTTATAAAGCAGAAGCTAACACACCATTGTAAGGCAATTATACTTCAATAAAGATGTTTAAAAAAAAAAAAATCAGGCAGAGCGCAAACATAGCACCAATAAAACTGACGCTTTTCAAATAAATACAAGGTAGTAGTCACTAATAGAAGCATTTTGCCTGTGTTTTCTCCTTTAACCCTCACTGCAACCCTCTGAAGTTGTTTTTTTAATCATTATTATTACTATTAATATTAATATCTTCACATTTTGCCAATGAGGGAACTGAGGCTCGGTGGGGTTAAACCAATTGCCCGAAGACACACAGCTAGTAAGTGATGCAGCAGGGATTTGAACCAAAACCTAACTCCAAAAACCATGACCTTAATTGCTACCGTGTGCTAGCTTAATTGCTTTAAGTGTCAGCTTAAAGGCTAGAGGCCACACCTATGGACTCTGTCTACCTCATGCCCAGAGGGTCCCAGCTGAAGCTTGTCACTGTGACAACAAGCATTTATTTGGGCCACAGAGGTTCTAAGATCCTCAACAAATCAGAACTCCCTTTTGTTCTCTTTCCAGGAAGTTTGGGGGCCTCATTCTGCCGGTGGGGCCTCTGGCTGGCCCGGAAAGCAGAGGGGCTTGAGTGCCAGGGCTCACCCTCAATAAAATGGTCACAGCTCTGGTAGAGGGACAGGAGCGTTTCTGAGGAGCCTGGAGCGGGCGGAGAGGAGGTATGTGCCAGGTTACTGCCTCACAGCAGGGAAGGAAATGCAGTGTGAAGGCCAAAGTACAGGCAATTGACAATGTGCCGCTTTCACAGCCAAAAGCTAGTTTTCCAGGCAAAGCAGAAATTCTATATTGAACATACCCCTGTGTCACAGCCCAGGATGATGACTTTTAAATACAAATATAAAATAATAACATGCAGAAATTTGTCATGGGTCTCGGTTAATGACTCCCTTTCACCCTCCAGGTATATCCATTACCACCAGCAGGAACTACCAGCCGCGGTTTCTTTATGGCTTCCTCTGCATCGGCAGGGCCCCGGTGAGTAGCCGGGGCCAGGGAGGGGCTGGGCCCGGGGCTCGTGCAGGCTCTCTGAGCAGGCTGCCCAAGAACTTCCAGACTAGGGGAGCGGCCGCCCCCTGTCCTGCCCTCCACATTACTGTCACCTGAATCAGGTGACAAAAAGGTGGGTCAGGCCGCTTCTTGATGTGCCATTGTGTAAGTCTCTGAGGGAGAAAGATGGTCTTTTCTCTTTCAGGATATCAATTCAGCCCTGGACATGTTTTCTGAGTTAAACTGGACCCTTTTAGTACAGGACAAAGCTCCTCCTGGACCGTCCCTGCAAGGGTATAGGTTCACTTTTCCCTCTGAGTTACCTTGCCCTTGGGGACTACCCAGGCCTTCCAGCACACTCCTGGTGACCTTTGACCCTGTCTTTCCATCCTGGAAAGTCACTGGGGTTTAAGCCCCTAAGACTCTCTCCTTCCTCTCCTGGGGCCCAGGGGCTCACACACTCTCCTTTATGGTTCTAGAACTCGTCTCGCTCTTTCCTCCAGTATGCTCCTTGGACTTCGTCCTTGTGGTCATCCTCTCACCTCCGAATTGGCCTTGAAACCACGGCTTTCCCAACTATTAGCTCAGCTTCCAGCCGAAGTGCAGATGACTTCAATGAGTGGAGCTCTTGTGGGGGCCCCGAAGCAAACCAACTCTGCTCAAAAGTCTCTCCTCTGAAGGAGCTTGGGACAAGTTGCCTGGGGCAGGATTGGAGAAAACCGTGGGACCCGATTCTCTCCCTCCACACGGTGAGTGACTGTCGTCTCTGAAGGGTCTTCATCTCTGCAGCCCAGGAGACTGTCTCAGATGTGGGTCCTAGAGAACCCGCCCTTGTCTGTCAGCTCCCCCAGAGGGGAGCGTCGTGTGCATCTTCCGCGCCTCCAGAAGCTCGACTGACCTGCCTACGACAAGAGTGTCAAGCTCAGGGGATCTGAACTCAACTTTCCCATCACCCCCCACCACTCAGCACCAAACCTACTTAACGCCCCACTCTCTTCTCTCTCTATTTTTTTTTTTTTTTTGGCCACACTGCACAGCCTGTGCACTTTTCGTTTCCCGACCAGGGATTGAACCCAGGCCCTCGGCAGTGAGAGCACGGAGTCTTAAGCGCTGGATGCGTTTGTCACATTGGAATCCTTCCCACATGTCATCAGTCAGCCACAACTCGAGAGACTCCCTCTCATTCGTTCAGCGTACATTTGTGGCATGTCTTGCATCTGTCTCTGCTGAAATGTCCCCACTGCACATGCCCCTTTCCTCTGAGTTTTGTTACAGCCATACTGTGAGCCCCGTGACTGGGGTCGGGGAGAGAGAAGCATCCAGCTTGAACCTTTCCCTCTCTCCTTTTTCCTTCTCTCCAGAATTTGATCTAAGAGAGACAGAAACTGCAGTAAAAACGTTTGAGGCTCTCAAGGTCATGCATAGTTTGGACCAGAGTATGTGTCAGGGCAACCCAAAGCCGTGGGCAAGCTGAGATTCTGGAGGAACAGAAATGAAGGGCCTTGTAGAGGAAGTTCCAGGGAAGGAGCCTGGAGCCAAAAGAAGCAGAGAGACAACGTCGTCTCAGAGAGCAAGACACAGATAGTCTGACAAGCACCACCTGGAAACTCTCCAGACTCCGTGAAGCCTGGCAGTACTTTCAGCCCCTCTCTCTGCTTACTGTTTATCCTCCCGTTTTGCTTAAGTTCATTTGAGTAGTTTTTGTTTCTTATGATCAAATAACCCTCAACTGAGCCAAAAGCTTAGAATGAATCTTTACCTTTTACATGTTCATGATCAGACTTGTCAGCCAAAATGGGCAACCCCTGAAGGCAGGTCCCATACCCTGCTCATCCGAGGCTCTGTGGACAAGGGGCAGACCTGGGCATCCGTGGAGGCACCTGTCAGCAGCATCATAATTCTCCAAGAAGACTTTCATTTCTTCAAATCTATTCACTGCCCAATCAGTCATGGAATATTGACCATGGCCCAGCATGGCCCTATGGCCCCCCTCCCAGATTCTCCTTTTGTTCTCTTTTCAACTTTTCCTGTCCCCAGAGACATCCCTCAGGTGGCAGATATCAGGGAGAGGGGCCAAACATCATTCACCTTGCAGGCGGCCAACAAATGCCCTGAAAAATTGCTAATTGTTCATCTTTCATTACATATCCATCCATCCATCCACGTCCTCACCCATCCATCCATCCATCCATCCGTCCATGCAGTCTACAGAGCACCACTCCTGGACTCACTGGGATTGGGGATACAGAGATAAATAGCATCACGTCTCTGCCCTGTATGCAAGGAGCTCATACTCTGAGTCCACATAACATCAGGAGCCAGTGTGCTCAATCTCACCCCGAAAGCATAGCCAGAAATAGGTGGGGGAGAAGTTACTGAATCTTGCCCAGAAATCTTCCCGCTAACATTTACTCTCCCTAGAATAGGAGAGGAGTTGTCAGGCAGCAGAGGGGAGGGCAGGACCCTCTGTACCCGCTGACATCACGTGAGAGGTTGACTGTCATCCTTGCCCAGGTATGAGGCCAGCCTAGGAATAATCACTTGCCCTTTGAATGGCAGAGGAAGACTTTATGTTAATGCTTAAGTGAGCAGATGTACCCATCATCACCATCCCTGTCATCATCACTTCCACCATCACCATCATCACTACAACCTCCATCACCACCACCAGCATCATCATAACCATGATCATCATCACCATCATCACCCCCACAAAACTTACACAGCGATCACTACATGCCAGGCAGAGTTAAATACATATTATCTCATTTAAGCTTGTGGGAACTCTACAGGACAGACATTATCAGTATCCCCATTTCACAGATAATGATGTTGAGACACGAAAAGATTAACTAGCTCAGGGTCACCAGTTTGTAAGTTGTGAAGCTGGAATTCTACTCTAAGCACCTGGCATTTGTGTCTGTACTCTTCACCCCTCTGTGAAACTGCTTCTGATGAAAAGAGATGGACCTCCTGCCCTGGTGATGAATGGACAGTTGAGACCAGGACATAAGGAACAAGGTGAGAACAAGGCAGCAGGCACCTGAAGGGGGGCTTTAAGTGAAAGGGGGGTTGCAGAGAGTGAGGACTGCAGTGGGGAGAAAGGTAGCCAACGGCTGGAGAAAGCCTCTCCACCTTCCGGTCACAACAAGGTAAAGCATGCTTCCACTGGGACAGACACTGTGTAGGTCCTGGGGACATCATGATTTCTCTTTAAAAGCTGGCCACACCTGGCTTATGCCTTGTTGATCCTGAGCTTGTGGGATTGGGAAGAACTAAATCACCCTCCCAGAGCCACAGAGCAAGCTTGGGCCTTATTAGAGTTCAGTACTGGGTAGGAGTGAGGTGAGTGGGCAGAGGGAAGGGGTTTTGGTTGGCATTCTTGGGACCCCTCACCAGGCTATGGTGGCCTTATGACTGGGAACCCAACCAACCCGTCAACTCCCCATTACAATTGTCACTCCCCTGCTGCCCAAAGATACTTCCAAAGGCTCTAACCCCAGTTATCACTAAGGAAAGAAATCTGGTATCCTTCAAGCTGAGCCCCGTTTCTCTGGATCTTAAAGTGACCTTCAGAAGTTAGTCTTAGATTCATAAGCAGCTCTGAGCCAACAGAACCTGGGGTAGGAGTTGTCAAGGGAAAATCCACAACAGGTAAAACAGTGGCAAATGGTCTTAAGGGCTACATAAAAGAGATTGTGAACTCTTGAGAGTCAAGTTAGTTAGTCTTTGAGAGATAAGACTGTGATTAGCATGTTAATTAAAGCTACATTTTATTTAGTGCTAATATTTACCAGACTCTGTGCTGAAGATTTACACACAAAAATCACATTTAATCCTCACAACAACAGCGCAAATTGGTTCTAACTTGAATAAAGTCTGGTTTTCTGGTTCTGCTTTTGAAAGAATTGTCTCAGCATGATGTCACATTCAAAGGAGCCTCTGTGGAGCCATCAAAGTGGTAGAAGAACCGACTCAATCAGCACTGTACTCCCTCAAGGAAATACCAAAGTGGCATCACCATCCTAACACAGAGAACCTTCTTAAAGATTGTCTTTCCCTAGTTCCTTCTCTTACCACCTGTTTCACATGCTTGACAGATGTCCCCAATCCTCTCTCTTCCCTCATCCCTAATGGGCAAGAAAACGATGGCTCCCAACTAAGCCTGCACAGGCTCCAACTCCTGTTCCCCTTCCCCTTTCTGGCTGGGCCCCTGTTCTTCAGTAGCACGCTGCCATTTGCAGTGGACAGCCTATAAGCCTCCATGTTTTCCCCTCACCCACATCCCCCAATCTGGGTAATAAAGACACCATAACTTTCAGGCAAGAACAGCAGATGTGTTTGTTAGCCAGCAAGGGGAGGGCAGGAGAGAGATGTCTTATTATGGTGGAGACTGAGCTTTGGTACTTTTTGGACCATCATAAATGAATTATCAGCCACAATTTACAGATCAAAAAACTGAGGATCTGCAGAATTAAGTAACTTTTCCAAATCAAACTACTAAATGGATTTGAACCCAGGTCGTTTGCAAATAAATGATAAAAAACTGTAAATAGCTGCCACCTAGCCAAATGCTACTAGTTCCTGTGGCTAACACTAGATTAATGACATGAATGCACTCTTCCCACTACCCTTCCGTGGGCCGAGACACAAAATATCCTTTCCCATTTTTGATCGTGTGACTTCTGGGATGTCACAAGCACAGATATACACCTGAGGCCTGCATGCAGATCTGTGCACACGATACGCACTCATGCACAAAAAGCACACTCCCACAACCTCACCTCCTGTGTCTGTGAAATCTCGGCAGCTTCTACACTGGCAAAAGGGAGTCTAGTATTTGAAACGGCTCCTGAGAATCCAGCACTTCTGCATTTTAGCCTCCTCTGCTACTGTGCGAGGGAGTGCATTCTTTTCACCAACGTAGAAATAGCCTTAGGAAATGCTGGATAAAGCTTTAGGTAAAGCCTTAGGTTTGTGCTGTAGGGAAGGGAGCAACTGAAAGACGTTCAGTTACCAAGACCAGAGCAAACAGGCAACCAGCTGGGGCCCATCCTGTTACCCACTGGGAGGAAAGAGGGGGATGGGGTTTGCCTCCTAGAAGAAGTGGAGGTTTTTTTAATAATAGATTGAACACTTTGTTTATATTTGTAAGAGTAATATTTTGGAAAATAATGATTACTATTTTTTCTCTTTTGTATTCCCCTGAGCATGACCTAGTCCTTAACCAGCTAAGGTACATATTAGTTGGATGGAGTGGTATGGGGGTGGCTAGTAACGTTATAGCAGGAATGCATAGAAAAAGAGTTAATATTCAGCTCATATTATTGAAATACGATTTCACAGTAAGACAATAGGCCTGAAAGCTAGGCACTGACCAGAGAGAAAAGATGTTCTAAATCTCTTTAGGTTCTATTCAACATACTGACAATCAATCAGTCAGGCATGCAGTCATCAATATCTACTGAGCCCTTCTCTGTCCGTTCTAGAAAAATAGCCTCATTCTCAAGAAACTTAGGGGAAAGAGACAGACCACAAATAAACTATAAAGTAAGACAATATTAGATATTGATAAATACTAAGAAGAAGATAAAATTGGGTAATGTGATGTGTCTGTCTGTTTTGCAGGGGTGGGTAGAGGGCCTGTGGTCCTCAGGGAAGTCAGGAAAGACTGATTGAGGAGGTGACATTTAACCTGAGACCTGAGTGATGACATAGCAACCACGCAAAATCTAGAGAACATAGAAGTAACAGCAAGTGCAAAGGCCCTGAGACAGGAATGTGTTCAGGAAATTGGAGAGAAAGACAAAGGATCATTGCTGCTGGAGGATTGTAAATGAGCAGAATGGAGAAATAGGAAATAGGAGAGGTCTACAGAGGGTAGGTCCTATGGGGCCTTGGAAACTAGAATAAATAATTTAAATTTTGTTCTTATTACACTAGCAAGCCACACTGTTTTAAGCATGGGAGTGACACAATTTAATTTATACTTAAGAAAGACCACCCTGACTACTATGTTGGGAGATTGGCAGGGTTTTTCAACCTTGCCACTGTTGAAATACTGGGCCAGGTAATTCTTTTTCTTTTTTTTAAAAATAAATTTATTTGTTTTATTTATTTATTTTTGGCTGCGTTGGGTCTTTGTTGCTGCATGCGGGCTTTCTCTAGTTGCAGGAAGCAGGGCTGCTCTTCGTTGAGGTGCACAGGCTCTCATTGCAGTGGCTTCTCTTGTTGCAGAGCATGGGTTCTAGGCACGTGGGCTTCAGTAGTTGTGGCTCACGGGCTCAGTAGTTGTGGCTCGCGGGCTCTAGCGTGCAGGCTCAGTAGTTGTGGCGCATGGGCTTAGTTGCTCCGCGGCACGTGGGATCTTCCCGGACCAGGGCTCAAACCCGTGTCCCCTGCATTGGGAGGCAGATTTTTAACCACTGCGCCACCAGGGAAGCCCGCAGGTAATTCTTTGTTTTGGGGAGCTGTCCTGTGTCTTACAGAATTGCTAGCAGCATCCTGGCTTCTCTCCACTAGATGCCAGCAGCACCCCCCCACCTTCCACTAGAGACAACCAAAAGTATTTCTAAACATGGCCAAATGTCCCCCCAGGGGGACAAAATCACCCCCAGATGAGAACCTATGCTCTATGGGGACACAAGTAGAAGAAGGAATCCCAGTTAGGAGACTGTAGCCATGGCCCAAGTGGGAGAAATGGTAGCTTAGATGCTGATGGTAACCATGGAGATGATGAGAAATGTTTTGGGTCCAAGATCTATTTTGAAGTTAGAGCCAATGGGATTTTCTGATGGATTAGATGTGGGAATGTGAGAGAAAGAAGAGTTAAAAATGACTTAAAATTTTTTGGTCTGGGCAACTGAGTAGATGGCAGTTCTATTCACCAAAATTAAAAATGCTTGGGATAGGGGACAGATACGGGGACAGGGCAGCCAAACAGTTATGGTGTTGATTATGCTAAGGTTGAGCTTCTTATTAGATATCCAAGTGTAAAGATTGAGAAAACAATTCAGGCAGACAGATAGATAGATAGATAGAGATTCAGGAAGAAGATAAGTATAAATTTGAGAGTGACTCACATATCAATTGAAGAAATTCAGGCTACGGAATTTTTTTCTATAGTGTATACAGGCCATGAGACTTGCTGTCAAATTCAGGAGGAGGATAATATACAGAGGAAGGAAAAGCTAGGAGTTCACCCCTCCCAGTTCTGAGGGATTAGGAGGAGAAGGGGTAATAAGCAGAAGAGACAGGGAGTGAGATAAGAGGCTCCAATATGTTGAATAATTGCATGGAAAGCCAGAAGGAAGAGTCTCCTGTCCTGGTTCCCAGTTGGGACTCTGAGTTAATTTCGCTTCAAAGTCTATTCTTGTACCAACATGGCAGCAACCACACCAAAGTAAATTTAATTGTGAAGCATACTAGAGCTAAGGGAAGACCAAGCTTGAGTTACCTTTTCTGAGCCATTTTCAGTTTCCTTGTGGCGTGTCTGGGACCCAGACATTCCCACAGGCCCTCCAAGGGTGGGGAGGTTGTACGGCCACTGCGTTGGGAGCCAGAGTGTCTGCATGGGTCACCATGGCAGGCGGAATAATGACCCACTGCAGAGACCTCTCAGGTCAGAGTTAGACGTAGGATGCAGCAGACCCTGAGTCAGCCACGTGGGGCAACTGAGGATAGAGAGGTAAAGTCACACATCTTACCAGCTGCTGACGTCAGCCATCAAAGACAGCAAGGCAAGCAGTGACCAGACCAAGGGACACTGGCTCAGAAATTGGAGGATCATCAATGCCTGAGGGATCTGAGAACATAGTATTCCCTCCTACCACACCCAAATGCCACATGGAGTAAGAGAAAGGAGAAGACAAGAGAGCTGGAATCAGTTTGAAATTATTCAATTGGACCAAAATTTAGTTTTATTTCTTCTTTCACCACGCTGTGTGTGGGAGCTCATGTGGAATATCAGATCAGTTTTAGGAAAATAAAGAAAGAACAATTTCTTTCATCAGTGTGGTTAGCATGGATAAACTTATTACTGCAGGACATATTGGTCAAATAGCCAATCCAGGGCTGTTTAGCAAACCATCTTTGAGATCCAGCTGTGCTCCAACTCTTGTACTAGGAACTGAGTATTTGTAGGCTCCCACTCATCGTGCAAGAGCTACATACACCAACATAGTTCAGAAGCACACAACAGTCTTTGGTAGTGTCATCAGGACAGTCCCAAGAGGAGTGGCAGGCTGTGAGCATGCCTTTGGCTGAAGGTCCCCATTCCAGGCTCTGTGGGAGGGGTGACACACATGATGAACTTCACACCTCAAAGAGTATGTGGTTCAAGGGAAAAACTGTCCACCATCAGCCTGTATCACTGTTTAAATAAGAAAAACATATAAACAAAATGATAGAGTCACAGATCCAAAGAGTAGTGGAGCTGGAAAAGACTTCAGCACTTGGTGGTCTGATCCCTCATTTAGCTGAGAGGACACTGGGGCATGGCCAAGGATCAGACCCCTTCTTGATCACACAGCAGATTCTAGGTGGAGATGGAACTTGTCATATCCTACAGCTCCTCGGTGATAAGAGCCACATAAGTGATTTTAAGGAGTTATTGAAAAACTAGGCCTATAGCTATCAAGGAGATGAACTTTAAAGAGAACCATCTACTTCTTGGGCTAGGGCTAGGTTGGAGACAGATGGTGTCCTAGCTCAGGCTGCTATAACAAAATACCATAAACTGGGTGGCTTAAACAACAGAAATTTATTTCTTACAGTTCTGGAAACAGGAAGTCTGAGATCAGGGTGCCAGTCTCGTCATGTTCTGGTGAAGGTCCTGGTTTGCAAGCAGCTGCCTTCTCCCTATATCCTCACGTGGACGAGAGAAGGGGTGGCATGGGGGGAGGAGGGAGCCAGGCATCGGGTCTCTTCACCTTCCTATAAGGGCACTAATCCCATTGTGGGGGCCCTACCCTCATGACCTCATCTGAACCTAATTACCTCCCAAAGGCCCCACCTCCAAATACTATTACACTGGGGATTCAAAATATGAATTTGGAGGAGACAAAACATTTAATCCATAGCAGATGGTCTAGGAAGATGCAGTTAGAGAGGGTGGGCACCCCACCACCATCAAGGGTCTTGGTGCCATCCCCACAGGCATGATGCTACCTCATATAACAAGCACCTTCAGTGCCTATGGTGGTTGAGCTGTCACCAAGCCAGCAGGCAGAGCAAGGCCACAGGGAATTGCCCTCCATGGCTCTTTCTCCAGCAGCACTGACCAGCTACGGTAGTTGGCTGTGGTACTGCGGGTGGGGTGCAGGGTGGGGGTGGATAAACACAGCTAATACTTTGAATACTAGCTCTCTGAAGCTGTACCCTACAAAACATGGACTGCTTAATTTTTTTGATTTATGACAATTGTATTCTCATTTTACTGAGACACATTCTCCATACATAAAATGGAACCAACTTGCCATTCCATGCCTACAATTCAATCTTGCAATGAATCAGAAACCCAAGGACCTGGTTCTTCCCTTGGCTCTGACACTTGCTCTAGAACCTGGGTGGTGTTCTTTCCCTCTCTGGATCTTCCTTTCTGGGCAATGAAGGGATTAAACCTCCTGTCCGTCTTCTAGCTCTGTCAACCTGGGCTTTGAAGAATGAATTTGGTGCAAGAAGAGGTTTCCCACCTGCCCTCCTTAACCGTAGATGGTGGGAGTGGCTACACAACCAATCACCCTACTCCTGGTCCTTAACTCTTTGACCTTCAGGAAACCTGGGGTCTCCTTCTGTCCTGGATGGCATTCTTAGCCCGGCAGAGTTGGCCTCAGGGGCCGGGAGTGGTAAGACTTGAGAATATTCCCCCTGGTGGCCAGAAAGCCCATCAGAAAGAAAAGGCCCCGCTTTCTTTCTTGGATTCCCTTAGCACTTCCTTGAAGCTGAAGGAATGACATCACAACAAAACAAAGTTGCCAAGACATACTCTAGAAAAATGTCCTCACATGGTTACGTTTTCTGCAAATTACAGCGTTTGGAGTATAAATCAGAGTAATTGTTTAAATCAGAGTGACTGTTGAAACAGATTTCCAGTGATCAAATCAAAAACGCAATCATTCTTGCGGTTCCTCCGGTGCTTGGAGCCCCACACACTCTGAAACTGTCGGTTGTCAGTTACATGGAGTGTTTACATTAACATGCTGCCCTAACAGAGAAAATATATATTTTAAGAAGAAAATGTGAATCCAGGGTTACAAGAATGTTTCTGAAACAGCTAAGTCATCTTGTTTCAAGTAAAACCAGATGTTTGCATCAAGAGAAAGCCAATCATTTCTTTTAATTATGCTCAATGGTCAGGCCACCAAGAATACCCACATGTGTACACATGAGCCGGTGGAAATCAAAGGCTTTGTGACAGAGAAAGCAATCAGCAACTCCCAGACCACCAAATGGCATCCCCAGCACCAGCTCTGGGCACTTTTTGAGTTCCTTCTCTGAGAAAACGTGGGTCCCGAGCAAGGCCAGGCTCAGGAGTGGATTCTCCAGTCGAGACTGAGGTTCCACAGAAAAGACGCCTGGACAGTTAAGTTGTCCTCTTAAGCACTCTGCCCAGGACACCCCCCTATCAGCAAAGACTCAGAAAAGTGATTAAAGGCAAGAGCCCATTCCCCTCGTTATCTTTATCCTGAAGGAGATGCAGTGGACTCATGCCAGCCTGCATGACCAGGTGGTGAGTAGAAGGTACACCTGTTAGTTTGGGCTCCACTCTGATGCACTGTGAGGTGCGATAGCCCTGGTGGAAGGTTCTCCAAGGGCCAGGCAATGACATCCCCGGCAGGTGGGCAGAGGGGAAGGCTTTTGGAGCTATCAGCTTCCCTCTGAGATCCAGGCTCAGTCTGAGAGAAGGTCTGCTCTCCTGAGCAGACGTCACTGCCTGCTGGGGGTCTTTACTGATGGACTCACAGAGATTCGTTCTAGAAATCCTGGAGCCAAGTGTTCCCCACAACCGAAAAGACTGGCTGTGTCCTTAAGGCTTCCTTCCAAGCACATCCACAGTACCCGAGCCTTCCCCCAAGTCCTGAATATTTGTTCCAAACAAGACTCCAGCATCTGCGTACTGCTTCTAGTAACAAGACAAAAATGTAATGCTTGCTTTGAATCTGTTCAGCAAACTTCATTGTTTAGGTACCAGCCTCACAATTTTCACTATTATTAGTTTTCTTTAAATTAACACGCTTTCCTTTCTTTTTTGGTTTTCACTTAAATAGCTTCTTTAGTCTTTTCCTAAAATAGTCAAGAACTCACAGATGTGTTAGTTATATATCTTTTAAATATGTGTTAAAATAAATATATGCCATTGAAATGAAAATATTCACCCATATCTGGGCTAAAATCTTCTCACATGCTACCATCAGTACTTGTCCACAGCTTTGGACAATTATTCTGTAGAATTCTAGCATTTCTTCTGAACTTTTAATCAGATTCCTTTAAATGACATGGCAATAAGTGAACGCAAGCCTGTATCACTCGTGAGCTCTGGAACCACCTTTCAGCACATTGGTGATGAGAGGAGTTCAAGACCTGCTTTGTTCATCCCATTAGAAATAACCACCATTTCCCACCAAGAGAATTAAGGGAGGGTTATTTTCTCCATGATTCATTATGAGAGGATGTGAACAAGAACGCAAATATGCACTAAATGTTTTCTCCAAGTCTTCACTGTGCCCCCAAAGTTCCATGGACATTGCAGTGTTTTTTTCAAAATAGATCCAGCATGGGAAGTTGTAAAGGAAAGCTAATCCTGTATTATTATTAAACTAAGAACTCTGCTTTGAACTCAGCCCAGAAGTCAGACCGTGTCTGTGGAGCAGGCACTTGCTAATCACTTCTTGGCTGCGGTTGACCGGCAATGTCCTCAAAACCAAGCCATCCTGGGGATTCCTGAAGTCAGAAGGGAAGTGAATTGTTTAAAAATAAAACACTCCTACTTCAGGCCCTTCAGACCCCCCATAAGACAGTGGTCTAATACTCTAAACGATTGTTTTAAAAAGTGTTTTAACTCCATTTTGTCAAATGTTTGCTTGGGTCTTTCAACCTCGTGGATAAAGCACCCTGACTTGGCTCCAGGTCGCTGGCCTGTTGTGTAACAGTGGGGTTTGCACTGTGGCTTCAGAGCTCAGAAGCTTCATCTGAAGTGTCATTGCTGCGATTCCACCCATTCATTCCTCCAACCTTTTCACAAACACGTATTAAGCACCTGTTGAATGCAATGATCCAAGATATTTGCTTTGGGGGATTTGAAGATGCCTTACTCATGCCAGCAATTGACCTTTTTAAATCCAGAGACAATGCCAGGAACATTCAGTCCTCTTTTAGTTCACTAGACATAAATCTCAGAACAATGCAGCATGCTGTTTAAGTAAGAAATTTTTTGGAAAATCACTTCTCTTGCAAGAGGTTGGGTCAAAGACCAAAGGGAATTTAATTAGAGCCTTAACTGGAGATGCAAATAGGTGCTGATACCATCAAAAAAGAAGAGGTTGAAGAAAGTGGCCAGACAAATAAACTCCATGTTCTAAATGTTTGATCCCACTCTCAGCAGCTTCAAAAAAATACATTCAGGCCTAGTAGGCTCATCTGGATGCCTGGCATACAGCTAAGCAGAGATGCAAAGAGATCCAGAGCAGGTGGATCCCTTCACACCTCTGGCTACCTGGTATTTCCCCTGGGGGGAAGCCTCGGCCCTTGGCCCTGGCAGCTGATGTTTGCTAAAGATGCCTGCAGGGAAGGAGGCCAGCTGTGGGCAAAGGTCAAGAAGATACATCACCATCTTAGGACTCAGGGTCCTCACGGCTGCCACCCCAGAAATGCTAACCTTCAACCTGGTTATGCCAGGCAGTGCCCCACAATGAATTCCCACACTGTGAAAAGCCAGCAGCTGACCAGGCTGGTGAAGGCTGCTATCTTAATCTCATGACCTGAGGTCTCCCATAGCTGAACTTCACACACTTTGGAAGGTCATTCAATATTCATGGACAAATGGATCTTTGAGTGAAAGATCTGTACTGTACACTATCGCATGGGAATATTTCAACAGGCAGGGTAGTTGAGCAGCTGCGGCCTTTGCAGAGAACTCAGCACATGTGTGGGGTTCTATACACTCCACCTGGGAGTGAGGCTCGCCTAGAATATGGACAGCTCCACGCCAATCAGCAATCTTAGAGTTCACCACCAGAGGGCAGCAGTTCACACAGACACAATGGAACCTCCCCATTTGAGAGAGGAGAAAACTGAGGTTGGAAGAGGGGTTAGCAACGCACCCATGGCTCACAGGGAGTACTCGACAGATCCAGGTTCAGAACCCCAGCCTCCCTACTCCCAGCCAATGCTCCTCCACTGACCCCCCCCACCCCACCCAAGGTCTCTGGGAAGGAACATTTTGGATGGTTTATGCATCTTTATTTACAGTTCATGAAGTTGCCTGGTCAGACCTGCAGCTTCTCCCACCAGGGGTCACTGGATCCCCCAGCGATTCCTGAGACGCTCTATTTTTACTTGACCTGCATTAAGAAATACATTGCACTTTGCAACCCACATTTAGTATACTCTATGCCATACACAAAACTGAAACACATTTTCACAGAGTAATACGTTTATTCCTGAGATACACTAGGATATTTTCAACTGTGCTTGATTCTATGTGTTCTTTTTTTCTTAATGCTAGGTGGCTCTCCATCCACTATGTTGATTTCACCACCCACTAATTGGTTGCCAGGCCTGGTTTGAAGCGTGGCCTGGAGAATGGCTCTTGAAAGAATGCAGGATAAAGTCTAATGCATTGCCACTCCTGTACATTCCAGGTCCTGGCAAGAGCTTAGGAGGGGCTAAGGATGCTGAGCTTCTCCAGTCTAGGAGGGAGATGATGGCCCAGGGGAAGTACCAAGGCAACCTTGATTCTCCATTCAGCCTCACTTGGTCTGTGTGAGTCCCCCTGAGAGTTCCGCCCTGTCCTTAGCCTGCTCTGCCAGGATTTCTGGCTTCAGACATCCCTGTGATCAGCCTTCCCCTGCAGCCTATGGGTCCTAGAACTGTGTGGGGTCCCCATTCTGAAGCTCTGAGTGAAGAAGAAGAAGGTAAGAATGAAGGAGAACAATCTGAGGCCAGAGGGCAGAAGATGCTCACAGCCAAGGGGCCTTACTGGGCAGGCACTGCAAGGGGAACTTTCTGAGTGGAGACCAGAATCTCCCAGGCACCCCCCGACTCTGGCAGCAGCCCTCCCTCTGGGGCACAGCCAATAGATCTGCCCAGAAAGTCCTTCCTGACACTCTGCCAAGTATTTCACTTGCTCAGTTTCATCCCCCTTGCTCCTAGCATGTGACTTTATGAAGAAATTCAAAGGACGAGCCATCCCTCACTGATCAACCCCCCCAGTGATCCTAAAGTCCTGCCTGAAACCAAGGGCAGGGTCTCAAATCCAGTTCCCTGATGTCTGGGGAGATGCCTGGTGAGGCCCCACAACTGGACATGGAGCTTCCAGCTTCAATCCTGATACTCACCTCTGATGGGAGGAAAATGTATAGTAATGAAGAAAATCCTTCAAACCCTCAGCCAGGGCTCTGCCCCAGGATGCTGCCTCAGTCCCTGATTTCCCATCACATCACAGTTCTGAAACTGTGGCCCCAAAGAGAAAAATGACTCTGAAAGAGCTGAACCAGTTCACTGCAGATGGCATTTATTGGGTGTCTACCAGGCACAAAGCAGTGAGCTCAGCTTCGAAAGAAGGAAGAGGATGAGTTAGGTTCAGTCCTGCCTGCGAGTTTTTCCACAGCTTAGTAGAGGAGTGAAGCCAAGCGCTGGCTTGGGTACCATCCCCTGGGGAGCCTCCCCACCTTGCATGCTCCCACCCTGCTCCCTGCCCAACCCACTCCTCACTTACCATATAGGACTGCATTTCTTGGCTTACCTGTCTGCTTCCAATAGGATGTGGCTTCCTTGTGAGCAGGTCAGAGAGAGGCAATGCTGGGGCCATGAGGCTAAGGAGGACTGCCTCTAGAAGGTGGAAAACACAGGGGAATTCATTCACCTCTAGAGCCTCAGGAATGGAGCACAGCCCTCCAACACCTTAATTCTAGCCCAGTGTCCTTCTACAGACCCCGTAAGATAACCAACGCGGGCTGTTTTAAGTCACCACATTGTGGTGATTTGTTACAGCAGCAAAAGGAAGCTAATACAGATTTTGGTCATTTCATTTGGAGCCAATACCCTGTGGACATCTCTCTGTGTTTCAGAGCAAGAGGAGACATGGTCAGGTGAGATAAGCTCACCTCTTGAAAGCCACGTCCACAAGGGGGTTTATGTAGTTTTGTCTCAGTGGGAAAGGGATTGGAAGCTGGGAAGAGGGAAGTGGCCATCTCTAGGGAATTAAATTCTGAGGCCGGAGGATGGAAGGGATCCTGCCTCACTGTACGCAGAGCCCAGGAGCAGTCAGACCTGCTGAGGGGCACCCACAGAGATGTGGACAAGGAGCACCAGGGCCTGAGCCAACCCTTAAGTTCGCACAGCAGAGCAGGTGCACAGCCAACAGAGGCCACCTTCGAACGAACCGCCTGGCCCTGGACAGGCTGGGTGCTGGATCCCCACTCTCACGGGTTTTCCTTCTAGGAGGGGCCAGACAGCAGACTTATAAACAAAGAAACAAAGACACGCCCATGCTTTGTGGACATGCTCTCTAACAGGGCACTAACCCTAACCCTAACCCTAACACTTGTTCTCTAACAGGGCACTCAGTGGACCAGAGCTGGGTGACTGCATTAGACTCGGGGATGGGGTATCAGAGACGGCCCCTCTGACCCTCTGACCTTTGACCTGAGACCTGAATGACAAGAAGGATACAAGTAGATCAGGGTTCACCTTTGATGTGCCAAGCACTTTCCATGTGCTGTTTTATTTAATTCTCCCAGCCGACCTACAGAATCTACATTATTGTCTTCTCCCCGTTTTACAGATGAGGAAACTGAGGTTCACCGAGATTAAGTTCCTTGTCTAAGATAACACAGCCAACCACAAAAGAACGAGGACCAGGCAGACATGCGGTCTGTTGTCTGGCTCTGAAGCCACAATCTTTTCTATTCTGCTCGTAGGGGCTCCAGTTGCATCCTTCTTGGAATTGTCCCAAATGTACCAGACAGAAATTTCTTTCCCGCTAGGTGTTGACATTTTGATCTTTCCTCCTTGGTCCCCTGGCAAGGGCAACGCACGAGGAGGTTTCCACCCTCCCAGCCGTCCCTCACGGGAGAGGATGAAGGTGGTCAACCGCTCCCACCCCCTCCACCTTCCTGACCTCGCTCTGGTGCTGTCCTGCCCTCCTTCCTGCCAGTGGTCCCCTCGGGCCCTGGTCCAGAGATCCAGCACCCACTCTCTGTGCGGCCTTGCCCTGTGGGCCAGTGGGTGGGAGAGAGAGCAAGGCCAGATGGGCCGAGCGGAGCCCGGAGTGACTGGCTGGTGGTATTCGAGCCTATTTTTATTCACAAAAATCTGTTCTGTATTTTATTCAGCTTTGGGGCAAAGAGAGGTCAACTCTCTTCACCTCTGCTGTAAGATGAGAATAGTGCAGGAAATGAAATGACAGGGAAGCCAGCCGGGGAGAGGGAGAAAGGGCAAATTACAGGGAAATTAAAAACCTGTGTTCAGATCAGAGTGGAGGGTGTCAAAGCTCTCCTTCCACAGGGCCTTCCTCCCCAAGACCGCGGGGCCTGGAGATGTGAGCCCTGCTGCCAGGCTTGGCAACCGCCACGTGAGGCCCGGTGACTTGGCATGGTGGTCCGGCACACGTGCTGCCCCAACCAGGCTTCCTGAGGAAGGTCCTGGCTTTGGCTGCTGCACCATCTCCTGGGCCTTCCGGGTCCAGTGGGGTCACTGGAAGGAACCTCCCCAGGCAGCAGAGCCCGAGAGCCTGATGTGCCGGCATATGGCCCGCCTTCACCTTCATCATGGTTGCAGAGTCCCCTCTGCGTGCCAGGCGCAGGGGTCCTGTGCGTCTGAGTCAAAAGGCATGAAATTATTTGGAAACTCAGATAAAGTAGCATCCGCTCCTTGGCTCCACAGAGGCATGATGTCAGCTCCTGCGCGTCCTTCAAGGCCTACCTCCGACGCTGCAGCCTCCCCTCCCTCCTGGGATGGAGCAGAGACTGTGGCTGTGGTCCCAGCATCCAAGAGCAGGAATATGCCGGGCAGACAGCAGGTGCTCTCCTTCCTCTTGACCCGGCGGATGCGGAGACATGGTTTCAGTTCCATCCAGAAAATAACCTCGGAACACCTGTTAAGTGTTGGTTATGGGGACACGGGACAAGTTTCTACTCCCAGAGATCCAGCAATATGGGGGGAGGAATAGACATGCTCAACTCACCTCAGCAGAAAGCGGAGTGAGAGAAAGGCTGAACGGAAGTTTCCACCAGCTCTGGGAGCACAGAAGAGAGGGACTCATTGCCGTGAATGGGCCAGGGTGAGCTTATTGGGCAAGGAGGCATTTGGGTGAGGTCCTTAAAGACGAGCAGAATTTTATTTTATTTTGGTTTTGTTTGTTTGTTTGTAGCTAAAAGAAATGCAGTGGCAGAGCCCTGAAAGAGATGGGGGAATGGCATCCAGGAGGAAGAGTGGAGAAGCCAAATGGTGGCTGGGAACACTGACCTACTGTGGTACATTTGGGAAGCAGTGGGGAGCACCGTGAATTAGTCTTCTTGGGCAGCCATCACGCAAACCCCAGACTGGGGGCTTCCATGACAGAAATTTCTCTCTCACGGCTCTAGAGGCTGGAGGTCTGGGATCAAGGTGTTGGCAGGGTTGGTCTCTTCTGAGGCCTCTCTCCTTGGCTTGTAGACGGCTGCCTTCTTGCTGTGTCCTCCCGTGATTCACCTCACTGTGTGTGCTGTCTCTCTGTATGTCCTAATCGCCTCTTCTTATAAGGACACCAGTCAGACTGGATTTAGAGCCCACCCAAGCAGCCTCATTTTAATTTAATTACCTCTTTAAAGGTAATTTAAATACTCCAAATACAGTCAGATTCTGAGGTCCTGAGGGTTAGGACTTCAACTCATGAATTTTAGGGAGACATAATTCAGCCCATGACAGACAGCACGCCTGTCTGAAGGGGATGCATGGGGTGAGGAAAAAGGAGCAACATGGTGGTGAGATGGAGAGAACCTCAGGTCAAGGCCAGATTCCATAATCTCCTGAGTGTAAGACTAATTCATTTGGCTTTTATGTTATTGGTTAATGTTATCAAAACATGCCCTGTACTCTGCTGTGTGCTAATAGATGTTAAGCAAACAAAAGACAGACCTTGGTGCTCCATGGTTGAGCTTGGGAAACCAATTTCTTCCCCGCAGGTCTTCTCAGGGCCCTTAAGTATGCTAATGTGTGTTGTGAATTCTCAAGAGGGAAGCATGATCACTGAAACCAATTTTTAATAACTAGGAAACACCACTGAAAATACCAGGGAGCCAGCAAAGATTTTTGAACAGAGAAGCAACATGACCAAATCTTAAGCTTTTCATGCACAGGAGCTGAAAAATCTTGAGGTTGATGGGCCATCAGAGATGGTTAAACACCAGCTTCTGAGTGAGGGTATGTACCAGAAGGCCTGGCCTCCATGGGTAGCGTAGCCTGTGTCTGGGCAGAGCTCTCTGGAATCCAGGGGTGCCCCTCTGCTGCCTCACCATCCTTTCTTCCATTCAACAAGTATGAATTAGGCCCCTACTGTGTACAGGCACTCTGGTCTGCCAGCCTGCTTGTCCCTCAACCTGGAGAGCCCTGCTCATTGTGTCTCTGGGCAGGTTTTCTGTTCCATGTGGATAAGGGAACTCCAAGGAGTTTGAAAGCACCAGCCATCTGGGGCCTGCTGCCCTGGTCCACTCTCTCCTCTTCAAGTATATGCCACACCCGATGCAAAGACCTAGGACACATATTAGGATGACTAGGACACTCCTGGTACCTCAAGGCTGAGCTGAGGCCCTGCTGCTCTAGGCAACAAAGCAGTCACAGGAATGCAAGTGCAATCCTTCTGGAACAAAGGCCTTCATTTTCCAGCTCACAGGAGGCCCAGGAGGTGTAGACACATCCTTGGAGACAGTCATTCTCAAGAATTCACAAGGTTCAGTTAAAAGTGCTAAACTGGGGGAAATGGGACCCAAGTCTCAGACTCGGGCAGAGGAGCCATGGGCCCGACAGCAGCAGAGACAGGACTGCCCACACCCAGTGGCCTCAGGGACACAGGTGGGCCTGCCTGTTCAAAGGCTTCCTCCTCTCTGCCTGGCCTAAGTCAGGACTTTGCCTGCATCCCCACTAAGAAGCCAGTGGTAGGATGGGGCCCTGCAGGAGAAGAGCAAGGACCTGATGGGAGCTCTGGGGGAGCGGAGTGCACAGGGTTGCAGGGAAGGGCCGTAGGAGGGGGACTGAGAGCTCTGGGGTGCTGGGCACCCAGACTGGTGGTAAAAAGCCAAGTCAGGCTGTCAGGCCACAGCCTCTCAGCCAGACACCTCCAAGGCTGCTGGGAATTTAGATGCAACAATTTGTGATTGGGGGTTTGGGGATGCAGTCTCCTCCATATAGAAAAATTCTGATTTTTTTTACTTGTGTTTTTGCCAGTAATACACGTGACTAAAACCCCTGTCTATTTCTCAGCCACAAGTTTCATTATCCCTGAGCCTGGATGCAGAGGAACACTTTTACCCACATTACTTAGTAACTACAATAAAAGAGAAAAATGAACAGAAAAAACAGAGCGTTTCACACGGTATTTTTTTCTGCCACTACAACATGTCCCTGTGCCAAATGACCCATCAAAATGTCAGGTGCCCTCCAGGGCCAAGGGAAGTCCTCTTGCCCTGTACTCCCTTCACCCTCCCAACACCCGTGTGCTCTGATGCTCTCGGGGTGAGTCTGGCCTTGAGGCAGAAGAGAACCCCTTCCCACTTCCCTCACGGGACTTTCTCGGTCATTCCCAAGCATCATGGATCCGAGGAATAGCCTGCCCCCACTCAGTATGCTTTCCTGGCCTGGCCAGCCTGTCATTGGCATTTGCTGGTGTTCATCCCCAAGGGCTCAGATGGCATAAATTTATGGAGACTTTCCTTCCCATTTTCTCTCTGTTTTTTTGGAGGAAAATAGTTAAGTACCCAGCTTACTACCATGAGCTTTTCCTGCCACGATGGAACCAACGTCTTTGGATGTCCCAAGTGGCACAGAAATCTAAAAAGACTGCAATCCCTCGGGCTCACGTCACCTCATCACAGTCTGTGACCAAACGCCTGCAGCATACAAATGGAAGGTGACATGATTGAGCCCAGATATGGCCCCAGGTAATTTCAATGTCCCCACCCTCCTGAGATGCAGCAAGAGTCCTGGGGGCTCCCAGTCCTGACCTTTCATCCTGGCTCCAGACAAAGAGTCTCCCTCTCTGGACCATAGTCTCTTCTTCTGTAAAATGAACTCTAAGATCCCTTCCAATTCCCCAAGTCTATAATCCCATACGCCTACAGTTGAGTACCTGTAATGTTTATTTTTAGGGAAAGGGGATTTTTTATTTTAGGACTTGAAAGTTTTAACTTTAGACTGATAGTCATTTTGGATGATGTCACATTAATTCAAGGCTAAGTGAATAGCTAGACTATTGCTGTAGCCTGTTTTTTTGTTTGTTTGTTTGTTTATTAAACTGGGGTTATAAATAGAAAAGTTTGTTTTATTATTAGCTATATTTTTACAACTTGGTTATTAATATGCTTTTAAAATACTTAATATTTAGTGATTTTTAAATGTAGCCTGTTTTTTATGGGGAAAAGAGAGTGACTGGGGAAATTTCCTGTCCCCAAAAACACGTGTTTTGAGCACAGTCTTTCTTTCTCTGCTTTGCACGTATAGTGGGATTTTGCCCGTTTCTTCCACACTAGGGGGACAGGTCAGGGGGCCCCCACTCCTAGCTCCCTTCAGAATGCAGATGCCTGCAGTTCTCAGCAAGAGGGTGGAAGCAAGCAGGTGGTGGAACAGGAAGTGAGTGGCTCTGCTGACAAAGAGACCTGACTTCATACCAGCACCTGGTGCTTTGCCTGACGCTATGCTTCTGTCTAGGGCAACCTCACCCTGGGGCCGGGGGAGCGTCAGGCCCTGACGACTCCTGACCTGCAAGCTACACACAGCTGCTTGGGGCCAAATGGTGACAGCTGGTCGAGTAACCCTTTGGGCATCACCACACTCCCATTCAGCTGTAAGACCTGCTGGATGCCAGGGGGTGGCCTGAGCCATGGGTGCCAGAAACATCTGGTGGTACCAGCAAATGTGAGCTAACCTTCAGTCCTTTTTCGGGAAAACAGTTGATATGAAATAGAGTCTTGGATTAATGTGGTTTGTAAATGTAAAAAGTTGCTACTGAGGACCTCCAATCTCCCCAGATGTGTCAGAGTTCAATGTTGAGAGAAGGCTCTGAGAGAAGGGCCCAGGCACTGGAGTGGACTTCAGGCCCTTGGGTAGGGCCATGACATTGCCCAAGACATTTGGAGTTTCGCACCGAACCCTAATTCCAGGCTGTACGGTCAGGTTGGCTGGGACGAGGCAGGGCAGAAAGCACAGGTGTTTCGGAACATCCAAGGAGTGCAACGTTGGCTGGTATGCAGAGCCCCGTGACTCTTAGAGGCCAATGAGGCCACATTTTCTGATATGAGGCCAGGAAATCATGTAGGGTCCTCTTTGTTTCTCTCTGCAACTGGCCAACACATGAAGTCCCAGGAACAAACTTAAACTCAAATTGTGAATTTCTAGGTCACACGAGGACACAGATTAATCAGAATATTTACCAAATGCTGTCAACACAAGCTGGAGGGAGCAGGCCTGTCGATGCCAGTGACATTTTGTGGATTTCTTGTAGCATGTTTTGTCCATCCTTTCCTTATTAAACATTCAAATCCTCTTCATGTTCTCTAAAACTAGATGCTGTCGTCTGCTCACCCGCTGAGCACCAGTAATCCAAGACACATGCCTGGAGCCACACTGGGCTGGAGGTCCCCAGGGCCCAGTTTCACCACATCATACACAACAGACACAGATGCACACACCAGGCATGTATCACGCAGATGCTACAAAGCATGCAAAGCCAGAAACCTCCCGTGAGACCCAGTCCCTTAGCCAAAACCCGGGAAGTTTTAAGCTGTCCTTGCAGAGCTGAACTATCCTGGCCCACAACACAAAACACCTGGTTCTCACAAGAGCTTCCTGATGTTAACATGGCAAGTGCCACCCCATATTCTGTATGGAGAAACTGAGGCCCAGCTGACCCAGTCACAGAAGTAGTTTAGTAGTCAGGTTTTTTTTTTTCATTTTTCATGAGGTTTTATTAATATCTCACAGACACATTTTCAGAGATCCTGAACTACCCTAGGCCGTCTTCAGAAGGAAAGAGTAGAAACAAAAAGGCGGAGCCAGTGCAGCACTGGGAGAATCTGCTGACTCCCAAGATAACCGAGAGAGCCTGCCTCATCATGATGGCTCTGCTCTGTAGATGACATGGGTCTTGAGGGGTCAGCAACTGATCTCAAGGCCCTGGAATTTAGTGGCTTGGCCACTGCACTTACGCTGTTTATCATGGTACCTCAGCACAGGGTCCAAGTTCAATCCCAGGCATTCTGGAATCTGTCTTTATGATAGGGAGTCTGATGCCAGGGAAACCTGTATTCCGGCAGTGAGTGGACTCCCCCAGTGATCTCATCCCTCCAGCCGCCTGCGTCCCATCCGTGCGCCGGGCTCCAGGTGAGCGGACTCCCCACAGCCCTCCTCGCCTGCCGGGTCCGCCTCGCATCCTCTGATCCGACTCCACCAGTGGACCGAACCGAACCAGGCTGCCACCTCCTCCAGGCAAGGACCCTGGGTGATTCACGTTATTTGAGTCCACAAGGTAGGACCAAAAAAATTTGTGGATGACAGTGATGCTGGAGATGATCTGTGATATAATTTCCAGCAAATAACCCTCAAGAACCCAGAGGCCATCTTTGTGACTGAGGGTACCAACCCATCATATACTTTCATGTGAGATGAAATGAGATAATGTGAGATACGATATGTACAAATGCTTCATAAATGGTAAGACATCATACAAACAATAATGAATACAGTCTCCCTTGCCCTGATCAGTGATTGGTCCATTTCTAATGACCCTTAGCTTTTGATTGATATTTCCAATACCTGAGCCAGACCCATCTGCCCTGTCCATCTTATCAGGAGTTCAAACTTTTTTTTTTTTTAACTTTGGGTTTTTATTTATTTTATTTTATTTTATGTATTTATTTATGGCTGTGTTGGGTCTTCATTTCTGTGCAAGGGCTCTCTCTAGTTGCGGCAAGTGGGGGTCACTCTTCATCGCGGTGCGCAGGCCTCTCACTATCGCGGCCTCTCCTGTTGCGGAGCACAGGCTCCAGACACGCAGGCTCAGTAATTGTGGCTCACGGGCCTAGTTGCTCCGCGGCATGTGGGATCTTCCCAGACCAGGGCTAGAACCCGTGTCCCCTGCATTTGCAGGCAGATTCTCAACCACTGCGCCACCAGGGAAGCCCAGGAGTTCAAATTTTGATAGGCCATCCGCCAGTTCCTCTGTTTTAGATACCTGCAACCAGTCAGCCTAGCGCTTTTCCGATGCCCAGACAACCTTTATGTGGCACATTGGAGATGGTTCTTGAAGTAGTGGAGAGCCAGCTTGAACTAGACCTGAGCTTTGGTGTTGGTCCAGTATGCGTTGTAGCTCTTCTCCAGGGCTGTCAGCTCTGGGTCCGCCACTGGAGAATGGGGCTGGTGACCTACAGTCACATTTGAGCGGGACCCCACAAGCAGGCTCCCGAGCCCATCAATAAAGAACTCTGAGTGAGCCACTCGCTGTAGGCGGGGGTCAAAGCCAACTCTTTGGAGCCGTTCTATGTGGGCCAGGAAGAAGCTGACAGCACCACTGGTCACCACGCAGCTGAGGAAGCCGTCCAGGGGCCGGAAAGATCCTGACCGCCAGTGGAGACAGCCCCCATTCTCACTGTGCTCCAGGAACAGCTTAAACTGGAACACATTTCCAAGCACACTGAACGCCTACCACGTCCAGTTCCGTCTTCTCTAGGACATCCACCAGCACCTCAATCTTGGTCTTGTTGTTGAAGAGAAAGTCATCGTCCACCCAGAGAACGTATTTGATGGTGACCTAAGATATGGCCAGGTTCCTACCAGCAAACCAACCCTTCCCATAAGGCATGGTGTAATATTCCACGTGGTTGTTATTAATTTTCAGGGGCTCCTTGCTGTCATCAGCCACGATCACGGCCAAGTCTGGGTAATGCTCACGAATGCTCTGGAGCATGGTCATGAGCTTGTGGGGACGGAGGAGAGTTTTGGTGGCAATGCTCACCAGGTCTCTGAGCTTCCTCTCTGGTCCAGGGTCATATAACTTGGGCATAACAGGAAGGCGGATGGTCACTGGAAACTTGGCCACTGAGGACTTGGACTCCAGACTCATCACATCCACCCTGCAGCGCTGGTACTCTGTGCTTGTGTATGTCACATGCTGGAGTATGAAATTCAAAAGCTTCCAGTTACTGGTCGAAGTGGTCAGCTGCTTCTGGCCTCCGCCCTGCACCACTCTGTCTGGGATGTCAGCAAGGGTGTTCAGTGTCCCCAGAGAAGCTGTCAGGGTGACCTCATAGAAGGGAGCATCTGGTCCTTCAAACTGGAGACCTGCACGAAGTCATCCCAAAACCCGCCGCCTCGCACATTCCGGGCTGGTGGAGCTGGGCGGCCACCCCGCCGACTGTCCAGCCGTTGGCACCCTAGTAATCAGTTTAGCAGTCAGTCAAGGTTTAGGTTAAAAGCAAAGAAAGGTTTCTTCCCCTACCCGTAGAGGAAAGGGGCTCTTCCTGGCCTGAGGGAGTGCCAGCAGCCCAGGCCTTGCCTCTGCTCTCTGTCCCAGTTTGGGGACTGGCCACTGCTCACCACTGCCCTTCTTACATACCACCTACTCAGAGTCTGGCAAACCCTAAACTTTGGCGATAAAGACCACATTCTGATGGCCGTGCTATGCTGAAGCTGGCTCGTCCTGCCCCCTGACAGCCTGTTGTTAAATATTCAGGAACCTTGCTAGTCAGGTGTTTAAAGGTTGGTATTATGAAACTGACTGTGGTGGGAATATTTATACCATGGAAATCAGCAAATGCCAAATGCCACACATGGGGGACTTTTTTTTTCCTAGAAAGATAGTTCATCAGCACATCACTGCTCGCCAGAGAGAATCACTCTGACTTCAATAAGACCTCAGGACTGGGACTTCCCTGGTGGCACAGTGGTTAAGAATCCGCCTGCCAGTTCAGGGGATACGGGTTCGAGCCCTGGTCTAGGAAGATCCCACATGCCGCGAAGCAACTAAGCCTGTGAGCCACAATTACTGAGCCTGCGCTCTAGAACCCACGAGCCACAACTATTGAGCCCGCGTGCTGCAACTACTGAAGGCCACGCACCTAGAGCCCATGCTCCACAACAAGAGAAGCCACCGCAATAAGCCCGTGCACTGCAACGAAGAGCAGAGCCCGCTCGCCGTAACTAGAGAAAGCCCGCACGCAGCAACGAAGACCCAACGCAGCCAAAAATAATAAATAAATAAATAGATTTATTTAAAAAAAAAAAGACCTCAGGACTTTGTGAGCAGAGGGGATTTCTCTCAGGATTCATGGTGCATACAACAGAACCTGACTCTGGTAAGCAGATATGGGATTTTGGGGATGGATGTCAGATAGCCTACAGAATCCACAGGAAATCTGGAGAATCAGAATCAGGAAACAGGCTGGAACTGAGCATGGCCAGTCAGGGTCTGCCAGACCAGGCCACCATGCGGCTGGATGCTCGCGTCTCAGTTCTGCTGCCACAGGGCACTGAACCTCAACCCCAAGCACTTCCCCCTCGGCCAGAGAGAATTCTAAATGCACCTGCTCCTTGACATCCCTTGCTCTGGCTCTGAATGGGTGCATTTGATTGGCTGACTTTAAGTCGTATCTGCAACTCCCAGCAGTCAAGGTCATGAAGAACAATTCTCAGGCCTATTCTGCTGCCGTAGCAGGAGGTAGGAAGCTGACAACACTAGCGGATTTGCCAAAGAGAAGAAATACTGAGAATGCCCTCTGCAGAAAGGCTCTCCCGAGCCTGTAGGCTGCTGAGTTGATTGGTCCTAGAGCAACAGAAGAGAGTGAGAGCCTTAAAGGGTCCTACCCTCAAATCTGCTCCCACCCTGACATAAGTTCCTCCCTCCTCTGCCCACCTAGTTGTGATTTTTACAAACAAAATCTTGCTTTTACTGAATAAGATCCCTTTCTGAAATGAAATAGCCTTCCCAGATACATCCAGGGCCTGGGTGGCATATTAGTCACTCACACCTTAGTGTGGATCAGTTTAATCTGACATTTTCCCCTTATCCTCTTCATTCAGCTCAACTAAAAGAGTGGGAGTAATTCTCGATCACATACATTAGTGGAAGAATTAAGCATGGATAATCCAGAACAGGTAATCCAAGAAATATTTCCATGTGGCTCTGGGATATAGCATATGAGTCATTCATTATATAAAGGCATTAGAATTGCCTGTGTAAATTATGAGCACAATGGATGGAGAAAGGGCTGCCATAGTCCATAAGTCCAGGGGTGTCTTTCAGCTTACAGACTGTAAAATCAATGGCACCCCTTGGAGTTGTGCAGTGCACAACCTACACAACTGTATATGGTAGCCCTAGTGGAGGCTGTTCAGGGCTCTCTGAGCAGGAAGGGAAGAAAGCTAAGAAGAAACAACACCAAAGAACACATAGAATTGATCTTATCACTGGGAGAAGATATATTACAAGATTTAATACATAAAATGTAAACATACGCACAGCACATGAACACTTATAATAAAGCATCTTCACACTCATCCAGACCCACCCTAATTCATCTAAAAAGAATCCGAGAAGGACCAAAGGACTTCTCAGTGTTTAACTATGCTTATGAAAACCAAAACGTTAGAGATCTTTTCATCATTCAAGGATGTGCTGGTGGGAGGAGGGAGGGGCTGCTGGTAGACAGGTGGGACGACACTGAGCTGCTCAGAAGCCTGGTCCTCAGGTTGTTGAGTGACGAGGGGCTGAGAGGAGAGAAGCACACAGCCCGCCCTGCTCCCCCGAAGGCATGTTCCTTTATCACATGTGAAAGGAACTTACAGAGTAACAAGTACCCGATGCAGGAAGACTTTGGTCTCTAAGTGATCCCATGTTTGCAGGCTGTTGTTGATTTTACCCAAAGGAAAGGAAACAAATCACCACTTTTCTCTTGGAGGCCATGGTTGCAGCCCTGCCTTGGTTTTCTAGTCATCCCAGCGGACCTGGCGTCCGGAGCAGGAGTCAGAGCTCGGCCAGGTCCAGACTGTACAGCAGACCTCGGGAGACAAGTGGGCCCATCAGCCTCGGACCTGGGCACGCTGTCCCCTGAGCTCTCTGGTTCAACTGAAATCAAGCTGGACTTGGGCCGCCAAGTCCAGAAAACAAGGCCTTAGCTTGTGGTTAGGAGGCCTGGGCGCTAATCCTGCTGCCACCCAACTCGCGGGGTGGGCTAAGAAAGCCCCTTCCCTTCCTGGGCCCCGGACGGAGGCTACTGGGGCTCTTCCTCGTTCCCGCCGTGGCTGCTGAAGTGCTCAGGCTGCTCTGGAGACCTCTGTCTGATCCATAACTGCGCACACCACACGGTGCTGACCTCAAGCACATACATGGAGCTGGGTGTCCCCTTGGGCCTCCTCCTTTTGCCACCTCCCAAAGACCCATTCTCTCAGAGTCAGTCCAGGCTCCCGGTAGCCTGCCACCCCAGGAAGGACCTCACAAGGATTAAACGTGAAAAACAAAAGCAGATGAAGGAAACTCAGGGAAATATATTTTATAATCCATCAGGGGGAAATGCCTTTTTAGGCATGTCACAAAACCTCAATATCCATAAAATATGAGATCGACAATTTTGACTAGATTTCCATATTAAGAAGACGAACACCAAACAGCAAAAGCAAAGATAAATGAAAACCTAGAAGAAAACATTTGGAACTTATATCACAGGTAAAAGATTAATTTCCCTTGAGACTTAAAAAGCTCCTTTAGAGTTTGAGAGATCTAATAACTAGTATCCCTTTTCCCACCAAAATTCCAAACCAACTTGTAATAGACACAGGAATAGGTAAATGAGGACCCCAAAACCAGCTTTATTACTCACAGAGTTTTGAAGAACATAATTTAGGTATGCAAACAATGGGCCTCCTAATACCAGACCCTGGGATGAAGCAGATCTGCCCCCAGATCACAGGCAACTGTGGAAACTTGCAGGCCTCACCTGGCAAGGGCAGGGCCTCTGTTGCTAAGTTGACTGCAGAGCCAAGGGCCACCAGGAGCACCTGTGTTCTGCAGGCAGGCAGATCCCAAAGGGCAGGGAGAGAGAGGCAAGGCCTGTTCACTTCCTCCTCCCAAACTTACCAATCAGATAATTTACTTCTCTCCCCCACAGCTGAAGTGAGTGAGGGGGGTGGGGGTCAGAAAGAGGACAAGATTTACATTTACTGATGTCCTTTCACTTGGAAATATAAAGCATGGAGAAGGGAAATCCTCCCCCGCTTCCAATAAATTCAAATAAGTCAGTAGAAGAAGAGCAATAGTACAAAAGAAAAATGAGAGGAGATATGAACAGACCATGCATGGAAAAGGAAATTCAGATACACGTACAAACATATGTGAAAGATGCAAAACCTCACTCACAATATAAAAATCCAAATTACAACTACCATGAAATATCACTCTGTACTTATCAAACTGGCAAAAGTCAAAAAATTTGTCACCACGTTGTATTGGTACAAATGTGGGGAATCAACATCCTCAGACATTGCTGGGGCGATGGCAAAGCTTTTATGGAGGACAGTTAGGCAATAGGAATCAAAATTCGAAAGGCAATTACCTTTGACCCAGCAAATGCACTTCTAGGTATTTATCCTACAGATTTGAGATACGTGATATTCATGGCAGTATTGTTTTTGTAAATGCAAAAGATTGAAACCAACCGAAATGTACATCGATAGAGGACTAATAAAATAAATCAAAGTACATCAATGCAATATAATAATATAGAGCTATAAATATATTTAGGTAGTTCTGTATGTCCTAATATGAAATGACTTCCAAGGAAAGTAATATGAAATAAAGATACAAAAAATTTTTTGTACAGAATGCTACCATGTCCTTAAAGAAAATAATATATGTGCTTAGATATGCACAGACTCCTTCTAGAAGTTCACATAAGAAACTGGTTCCTTTAGACAAACTGGGAGATGGGGGATAAGGTGAGTAGGAGACCCACTTTTCACTGCATCATTGTATGATGATAAGGGCCCATAGGATGAGTAAGGTAGACTATCTATCTTTTCCTACTTAATGTGAATTTTCTTTAATGGATGACTTTCACCTAGTGGGGAGCTGCTGTCATGATGTGGTAGGTTTGGAAAGAGGCTGCTTTTGGAGCTGAGGCTCTTGAAGGGAGGTGATGGGCCTTGTGGGCCCTCAAGATAGTGGGTTTCGAATAGCCAGAGGCCAAAACAAACACACACAGAAGAGCTAAGTGTAAAAGAGGGATCGGAGATGAGGACAAACCTCATGAACTAAAAGGCTGGGTCTGCTAAATTCTTACGGTAGAGGCAGACATGTCTGAGGACAGGAAAATGCATGCCCTGCTGTTCAGAGCACCTGCTTCAGAGCTGCGAATGAAGACAAAGGACCTTTAAGCCACAGCCTCCTGACTGTTTGCTCCCCAGCCACTGTGGCAGCTGTTGAAATAGCCCTTCCATCCCACTAGAATCTGGAGATAAACATCCTGTGAGGAAACCACAGCAAAGAGAAATTGTTCACTGTGGGCCATTCATCAGTGGGAAGCCTCTGTCACAGAACTCCACTCCTGGAGCTAAAGACTGCCCCCAAAGGGCAGGCATCACAATGCACGGCCCCCGTCAGGAGCAGGAATATCCAACACTGCCAAGGGATCAGTGCTGCTGCTGAAGAAGCCACACAGCATGCACTGCCCACAAGGCCAGACTGTACAGCTGCGAACCGGGGGTGCATCCATGAGGGTATGTGTGACTGTTGACTTTACATGTCAACTTGACTGGGCCACAGTGTACCTGATATTTGGCCAGACGTCATTCTGGGTGTGTCTGTGAGGGTGTCTCTGGATGAGATTAACATTTGAATCAGTAAACTGAGTAAAGCAGACTGCCCTCCCTAACGTAGGTGGGCCTCATCCAATCAGTTGAAGGCCTGAATAGAACAGGAAGGCTGACCTTTTCTTAGGGAAGAGGGCACTCCTCCTGCCCCTCTGTTTGAACTGGGACATTGGTCTTTTCCAGTCTTCAGACTAGGACTGAAATATTGGCGCACGCAAGTGTCTGTTCTGGGCAGTCACTGCTTCAAACTCTTCTGGCTTCTGTCATTTCCACCACACGCACGGGTGCAGCAGCAGGAGAAGAGGGAATGTGGTTGACCGCTACAATGGTGCACTCTGAGAATGCCTTCACTGACTTCAAACCTCATCTCCCTTACCGGAGACCCTTACACCCATGAATGCTCTGTCCTAATCTGTCCAATTAACCTTCCTAATAGACCATAAGTTATAAACCCTAGGGTCTACAGGGACCTGGCTGGTAACAAAAATGTCTGAAATGTGAGTGGTGGAGACTGTGACAAGGTGGAGAGCGGGTACCCCATCAAGCACATCAAGCACATGCAAATTCTAATTTTTATTAAACAACATGCTGTCAACACAAAACACACCACTGTGTAACCTTTGTGGGCTACAAGCTCCCCATGGCTAGTTACAATGAAAACTAAAGTTTCAGATAAAAATAATGACAAACAATAGCATTGCAATTAACAACCAGGAACTTCTCTAAGATAGAGTGTGAAATAAAAATCCTTACAACAATCGCATGAGGGAGGCGCTACTATTATTTATTTTACAGGTGAGAAAACTGAGGCACAGAGAGGTTAAGTAGCTTATCTAAAATCACACAGTTAGTAGTATTAGAGTCAGAACTTGAACTTAAGTATTCTGTCTGCAAAGCCATTGAAATTGGGCTTGTTGTGAATTCAAAAGCTACAAGAGAACTGGACTCTGTTACACAGGGGCATGATTATTGACGTGTCTGGCTGTATTCCTACAAAGTGCCCTGGAATCCTGAGCATACATCCAGGGATTTCCAATCCCTATAGAGAACCAATCCCTGTCAAGAAATTCCCTCTTTTATCAATGGGGTTTGCTTGGTGGATTAGCTGGATAATTGACTCTGTTCTCTACTTTCTTCAGTGTAGATGGACACAGTGACCAGTAAAAGCCAATGTCTTTCTGACTTAAAAGCCAAGGCTTTGCTGTGGTAGGATGCTCACGTTGTGGAGGGCATTCTCCACACAGCTTTGTGACCTTGAGCAAGTCCCCAAGTCACGAGGGCTTTCACCTGTGAGCAGATCAGGCTGGAGGAGATGTTCTCTTAGGTTCACCTGGGCCCATGAGACAAAGTTAAAAGTAGGGTTTTAGGGCTTGGCTTAGTCAGCTCAGGCTGTTATAACAAAATACTATAAACTGGGTGGCTTAAACAACAAACATTTCTCACAGTTCTGGAGGCTGGGAAGTTCAAGATCAAAGTGCCAACAGATTCAGTGTCTGGGGAGGGCCCTCTTTCTGATTTGCAGACAGCCACATTCTTGCTGAGTCCTCCCATGGCAGACAGGGCTCTGGTCTCTTCTTCTTCTTGTAAGGGCACTAATCCATCATGGGGGCTCCACCCACATGACCTCATCTAAACCTAACTATCCCCCAACTACAAATACTATCACATTGGCGATTAGGGCTTCACTTCATGAATTTGGAGGGGTGGGGACACACACATTCAGTCCATAGCAGGGCTGACAGCTGAGTATAGTTGCTGAAAACACACCTTGAAAGACTGTACCATGCTTATCACACAACTTCATGGCAGCCTTCCCTGGCCTTCCTTTCTGTCTGACCACCTGCTTGCTAGCTAACAGCATGTACTATAACTCTGGGGAACCTCAGTCCTATCTTCCAAGTCTCCATTCCCAGACCACTGCATAATCTGGGCCTTCACACCCGTTCTTCAGCCCTCACCCAGTGAGGGCTTTGAGCACAAGCCAGAGGGTAACTAGAAACCCCTTTACTCTTGTGGTTCCCAGATTCACCCCCTGAGGACCTGCATGTTCGAATTTTGTTGTTGTATTCATTTGCAAAAAGCCAAATAAAGAACTTGCACCTGAAAAACATTGAACCTTATATGGTACTTGGAGTTCCAGGATGTAAAACTAGAGGTTAATCGTATACTCCTGCACAGGGGAGAGAGCCGAGGAACTAGAGAAGTAGCTTTCCAAAGCACACAGCTGGCCCTGGATATCTTCCCAGCTCTGCTGGAGAAGGAAGGGTAGGTCGCTCCCCAAGGGCCAGGCAGCCAACGCCTCCCCAGGCAAGGTGGCCAGCCAGAAGAATCGCATAGTCCAAGGTCTCTGGCAATCCTGAGGTCCGGCATGCAGGTCGGGCAGGATGCTGCTGCTACAGCCTGGAGCCACTGCCCACCACCAGCTGGTGGTGGCACTTCAGGCCTCTCCAAAGGGCACGGCTTGTGGCTCTCATGACCATACAAATAGCCAAAAGAGCTGTTTAAGTGATCAGTTATCTAAGTATCTATTAATGCTCAACAAGCCACCCCAACCCAATGGCATTAAACAACGATCCCTTATTATTATTATTTCTCATGGGTCGAGGAGTTGAATGGGCTCCGCTAGACGGTTCTCATCCAGGTCCCTCATGCCGTTGTGGGCAGGCAGTGGCTGGGGCAGGAGAAGTCTCTGAGGCTTCCTCCCTTAAGGGAGGAAACTGGGACCTCAGCTGAACACCCCCAGCGCAGCCTTTCCACGTGGCCTGGGCTCCCTTACTTTAGTCTTCATTAAGCTTCTGCTCTGCGATGGGAGATACTGGGAACAAGGAGGTTTAGACCATGGTATCCCCCCTCCATAAATTCAGTCTCACTTGGGAGATGGCACCAAAAAAAAAAAAAAAAAATCAAGAAAACTAAAGAGCCACAGGAGGTAGCAATGAAGCAGGCAGTGTGGGCAAGGAGGGTGAGATGAGTCGATTTCAGCCTAGAGGAGGAGTGACCCGTCGAGGGAATATGCTGGGAGTGGGTCATAAACTTACACCGTCGGCACTATCTTCGGAGCTGCCATTCTTCCCATTGCTGTTAGCAAGTCTGTTTATTTTGCCTGTGTTTCTTTTGCTCTGTGTTGCTGTCAAACTGGAGTGAGTAGAGCAGGTGATGAAAGTAGTGTTTGGCCCACCATGTAGGAATGGAGGGGAAAGATCTAGGATGCACTAACTCCTGCCCAACTTTAAGCATTTATTCTTCTCATGGAAGGTTGAGGTCACCCACCTGAGAGAAGCAGAGCAGTGCAGAGCTGGTATGTGGGATGCAGGGATTAGAGCTAACATAGGAGGCCCTGTCTGAGGCATCTGGGGGCTGAAACAGCCCAAGGGGTGTCCAAGTCAAATCCTAGGACAGTATGCAGTGTCACCCATCTTGGTAAACAAAGCTCGTATGATGAGCCCAAAGTGTACGGGCTGGCCCGAGAGTGAGAAGCAGCCAAAGGCCAGAGATGGTTGAAACTGTAATCAAACAAGGGCTTCATCACGAGCAAGGGGAGCAGGGTATGGAGTGCCTGGTTTTGCCTTTACTGAACTTAAGCCACGTGGTGTTTGGGTGAGTCAGACTGTATGCCAAACAACCTAATCTCTGCTTAAATAATAGCAATGATGGTCAAGACTGAGTGCCTACCACGTGGCAGGCACTCTGCTAAGCACTTCCTGTGCAAATCTCCTTTAATCCTCTTAACAACCCTGTGAGGGGTTATTATCCCTGTTTTACAGATGAGAAAACTGAGGCTCAGAGAGGGGAAAGTATTTGTTCATGATCAACTGTTAACTCTGACCCTTGGCAGTCAGACTCTGCCCCAAAAGGAGCTTTCACTGGGGCCACCACGCAATGCGCACAATGCACCTGTGATGGTGGTGGGTTTTTTCCTTTTATTCCCAATGAGAAAAATGGAAAATAAGAGACTTGCCTGAGGTCCAACAAAGCAGGTAAGTGGCAGAATAGGGACCTGAGCCCATTCTAATTCCCCAATCCAAGCTCTCTCCACTACTCCAAAGGCTCTTATTTGTGGGGTGTCCTCCCCTGCAGACTCGAATGGCCTGGTACAAAGTTAAGGAGGAAAAGAATGCAAAACAGAGCTCCTCATAGCCCCAGCCGGGGGAAGAAAGCAGATCGTTAACGGAGGTGAAGGGCAGGGCAGGGAGCAATGCTAACCATATGCCATCTCCCATTTTTCACTTAAAAAAAGAAAATCACCTTGTCATTTTTTTAAATTACCTGTCCTGAAGGGGGAAAGGAGCAGGTACTCCAAAGGGCTAGGCACCTGCTTTCCTCACCGTCTGCTTCCAATCTGTTATCTGGCCTGGTGCATGTCTCCTGTTCCCGGGATGTTTTAAGGGGCCTTCCTAGCTGGGTCCAAAGAAAACATTCATTTTGATTACAGAAAAGAGGCGCATCTGCTAGCCTGGATTTGTGGGAGAGCCCATAATCCCTGCATTTTACCTCCTATTAGCCTTCTTCTCCAGGAAAGAAATGTCCTACTCTTTAAAGTCGAGGCCATAAAACTGTGACAGCTCGCTTGCAAACAGAGCTGATTCTGGAACATGAAACAGCCCTTCAGATAAAATATACAACTCAGGTGTGGGAGTGAGAGGGCTGAGGCTTTAAAACTGAATCAGCTGTTAGTTACATTTTGTTTTATGGCTCTATCTGGGCAGTTCCCTACTGTAGAGCATCACCAGTTCCAACATTTTGGACATATTTCCCATTAGCCCTTTATTTGAAATTTTATGCTTCCCCTCATAAAAACCTTCAGCAGATTAATGTGCTTGGGATGTTTATTTATAAGTACAGCTGGTCTCCCTTCAAGTTGCTTTTATTGTCGAGGTGCCTGAGTGTGCCCTTTGTGTAGCAGCAGAAGGGTGGGACTGCATCCCAGCAACTAGCATTATCGCAGAGATGAGGAGACACGTGGCGGGGCTGGGGTCGGGGGTGATGGAGGACACCAGGCGGGCCTTTGAGGTCTGCCATGCAGCGAGGCACTTGGGAGCCTTCTTTGGCCTGGCTGCCATTATATGCATTGGGAACGGGCTATGTGTGGATGGAGGTACAGATGGAAACTGAGACAGCCATCCTTATCTCCCAGAGGGACCTATCCTGTGGACCCTTCCCTTCAAGACATCAGGACTGGCTTGACTTTGTTCAAGTAGGAGCTATTCACCCTTGAGCTGAAGAAGAAGATCAAGTACTGACCAAGATTGCCAGTATTACTCTAATCTTGGATGAACAATCATCACTTCTTTTACAAGATACATGATAATCAAATGTCTCGTAAATTTCTAAATTTGTACCATTCTTTCCTCCTTCCTCCTGCTTCATTATTTTTGCACTAAACGTGAGCAAGATCGTTATTTTTTAAAAGGTCAGGTCTTTAATCAGGTTTTTTTTGGTGTGTGTGTAATTTTATTAAGGACCACCAGATTGTATGGTCTTTTGCACATTTGGCTTCTTAGGTCTTATGCATCATAGGAACACTCTTAGCAACATCAGGGATGAGTATTCCCCCAGCTTCTGCTGTCTTTCCCCAGAACTGGAGGCAACCATTAGAAAGTTCTGCCTTCTGTTGGTGTCAGATCTGCCTCTCTACACAACTGCCGTCTTGCAAGTCCTACCCCTGTCCTCTGGGCCACACAGCCTATTTCCTCTCCTTCTTCCCTTTGAGAGATTTAAGGACCATGCTTAGTCCCCCCAAATCATATTTTTCCCACGCAATATGTCCTGTGCTCTCCCATGCTCTGAGTGAGAATCCAAACGACTGTTGGCCAAGTTAAGTCTTTTCCATCTTCCTGCGACTAATGGGTTCTTCTGCCAGCAAGACCACTAAGCCCTTGCCACACATGCCAGCCATTATGCAGTTATGTACTCTTGGCAAAGACTGTCTCTGAACTCCTGCTTCTGGGCTACAGAGAGAAATATTTTTTATCAGTCAGATGCCTTTTGATTACCCAGGAATTATAAGAGGCAGCAGACACTGAAACCAAAGAAAGAAGGAAAAAACTTTATACCAAATGGCTAGAGACTGATATTTGTCTTGCCCTTGCTCCCAGAAATGTTTGGTGATGTCCAATAGTGCAAGAAAATGCAGTCCAAGTATCAGATAATAAAAGTCATTCATGTGGTCTTTGGAGAGACAAATGCCCCATCCCCTGCCAAACTCCCTATGAACCCCTCACCTCCTTGCTGTGTAATTGGTTCTCAAAGGCCCTCTGAGTGTCAGGAAACCCTTGCCCACCCTCCACATCTCAGAGGCCAAAGGAAGCCGGGGTAAAAGCGACTGTGGTCAAGGCCTCAGGTCATTTAAGGGAAAAGATGAACAGTTGTTGGCATAAATAATCTCTTTGAAATACTAATGATTTTAACAAAGATGTAGCCCTGGGACCTAAAACTTTCCATTACACCCATGGCAAGACAGAAGGCCCTGGGACATTGGGAAGAGCAGAGACCCATCCACCAAGCATCTGGGGCCTGGATCACACCATACTTTGGGCACTTGCTGGGCAAAGTCAGTGTGACCCTCCTAATAAGGTGTCCCGATCACACATGACCTCACTTCCATCAACCCCATCTACCTGGTTAAGCTCCTGGGTCTAAGTCCTTTTTTCCCCAAAACTGGTCAAGCTTACAGTTTACAGTTCCTTAGGAGAGAGAAGACCTTCTATAGGAAAAGTCTGGAAGCAAAGCTGGGCTATTTCCCGTGCTGGCCTTCACCCTGTCAGGCGCTCCTGGCAAAGACCAAGGATACTCTGGACTACCGGAGGGTGAGGGCTCTGACTTGGGATGACCAGGGAAGACTCCCTAAAGAAGAGGCCTGGGGAGGGAGGGAGGTGGAAGAGGCAGCGCTTGAGGAATGGGAATGGGGCGGGGGGACCCTACTTGTCAGTCAGCAGTGTACTTGCGCAGGGATAAATGGACACATTCACTGTATAAAACTGACTCAGAAAAAGACTTGGTACATGTGAGCATCTGTGCTTTCCACGGCTAGGCTAATCACAGCGCAGAACTCCAGTGCTTAAGAAACACTTCTGGCCCCTCGGAAGGGCTGGAGTCTGTCTTGATCTCTCCCGCCATACACCAGGGCTCACCCCTGCCCCGCAGCACTGCCCAGGACCCTTAGAATGCTGGGCTTTGACTTCAGGGGAAGTGAATCCTAGGAGGCGCCTTCTTCCAGCTGAGACAACCCAAGGACTGGGTTCTTTCCTTATAAGAAGCAACGGAGGGAATTCCCTGGCAGTCCAGTGGTTAGGACACCTTGCGCTTTCCCGAGGGCCTGGGTTCAATCCCTGGTCAGGGAACTAA
The DNA here is from genome assembly GCF_965194805.1 of Balaenoptera borealis. Classification (NCBI taxonomy): domain Eukaryota; kingdom Metazoa; phylum Chordata; class Mammalia; order Artiodactyla; family Balaenopteridae; genus Balaenoptera; species Balaenoptera borealis. The sequence goes on from NC_138871.1 coordinate 76,215,202, forward strand.
GATCCCACAAACCGTACAGCGCGGCCGAAGAAGAAGAAGAAGAAGGGGAAAAAGCAGCAGCAACAGAACTATAATCCTGGCTCTTGGACTCCGGAAATTGCAGCTCTGGTGCTCTGGAGCCCTAGGTGGCCTCCACCAAAGTCAAATGATTCAGCCAACTCCCAGGGAGAGGGGGAGGAACGCAGGGAAGGACGCGCAGAGGACTCATCAACCACTGGCCTTGCAAAGACAAAGCTTCCTTCCAGAATTGCTTCCAACTGGAGCTGAATGTGCATTTCATAGACAACTTGAATGTAAGGGACTTTGGTTGTTCTCTACTGCCGAGCAGGACAGACCTTTACAGACCATCAGATTCTTCTGCTGCCACTGAACAGGGCAGAAGCCCAGTCAAACCTCCCAAATAAATAAGAGCCTTTCCCAAAGCTGGGACTCATAGAACAAGAGGTGGCTTCCACAAAATGTCCCAGCGTTCCCATCCTCTCCCAGGCCTCAAAGCCTGCCTCATTCAGTCAAAATGTCTCATACACACACACACACACACACACGCACATAGGAAAGCATATCCAGCCCAGTGTGTCTTAAGAGTATTGCTACTCCCCAACTTACTTTGCAGGATTTCATTCACTTGCCAAGTACGGCTACTTGACGCATCCTATTTATGAAGAAACTGTTAATTGAAACAGAGCCAGCCGCCCTCCCACAAAAGACTCTGTAGCCAATACAGCGTGAGTAATACTATGAGCATATGTGTAGGCATGTGTGAGCGTGGGTATGGGGGGCACCGGGCAACTTGGCTCCAAACAAATCTTGGGATTGTGTACATCCTGCATGACACACCCACGCCAAATTCTAGGGCTCCCACAACCTCCCAGAGGGTGTGGGCAACAGGCTGGTGGCACAAGGCCAGGAAGCAGGGGAGAGAGGAAAGTATCTCCCTGGGGTCTGGCAAGAGTGGCTGCAGCCCCTGGAAGTGGCCCCCGCTAATGCTTTGGGGGTTCAGGATCCTGCCCATCTTGTTATCTCTCTCCTCCAGGGAGGGGCAACGAGCAGCTCTGGACTCTTGTGTCCCATGCAAGACAGCCTCCTCACCCCTGATTCAGGTTCCCCCCACCATGGGCCCCCAGGTCTGTCCTCATGACCTCTCTGTAGCCAGGCCATTCCTGTTCTGATTTTGTGTAGTCAGCTTTTTAAAAATAGGTTGTTTCACAGTTCCCAAAGCCAGAGGTGTTTTCTTTCCTTGTTTTTATCAAAAAAAGTAAAAAGCACCCATAGTATCATCCCTTCAACTTGTGTAGACCATTATATTTATCATTCCATCCCATCTGGCTAGATTTTTTTGAGATTATCTCTAAACTATATATAACAACTAATGGAATATGGGAGAAAGTGTTAGTCTCATAAAACAGTGGGGAGAAGTAAATGAGATCATGAATGAGAAGAGCTTTGTAAATGACCTGGTGCAGGGCATGCTGAAATGAACATGATTATTCCCACCAGGTCCCTGCCATCTGGACCACCATGGGCACTCTTTCCTACCACGAGGGTCTCCTGCCCGGACTTCAAATCCTGCCTACTGGAGGTTGACGAGAGAAGGTACCCTCGGGTCCTTCGAAGCCTTGGGAAAGTCACTGCACCTCACTGGGGCTGATCAATGGAGGGACTCCAGAGTTGTCAAAAGACAACAACTCTGAGTTGCCATCCAGCCTGATGTCCTACAAATCATTGGTCCAGATTTGCGCATCAATGCCCTGGGGAGGACAAGGGCTCCTGCAGGTTCTCAGGCCTAGCTGATCAGATCTTTCACATGCGTGCGACCAGATGCAGATGGGGCGTATAATATTCACACAAGTGAAAACAGTCACCTTCCTTGCAGGTTCTGGGCTGCAAAAGGTGAAGGGAACTCATGAATTCTCTAGTTCATGTTTCACTTTAGATTAGAAGAAAAACCACAGAAAAATAAACCGTGTCAATCAGCCCCGCTGTGTAAACAAGTGATTGATGATAACTCATGAGACAGTTTGCATTTCTTTATGGAGTGGCCGGCGACAAAGACCCCCAAACAAACCTTCTCTTTTACGGTTATTTGGAAAAGGAGCAAGGGAAGCATTGGTTTTACCTCTGGGAGCTGCTACAACCAGTCCTTCGCTCCCCGGACAGCCTTTCTGAGCATCAAGCCTGTGGCTTTTCTACTGTGTGGTCACCAGCAGCCTGCCATGGGTTGCGGTGAGGCCTTGTGAGCACTGCTCCCCAAGGCCCCCACCCTCAGGGGCAGGACTGGGATCTCCTCCTTAGGAGAGAGATCCTAAGGTGCCTGCTCGTTCACAAGGCACCTTTGTGCAAATTAGAAAAAGCCGGCCCCCATCTTTCAGATGCAGTTCTGGCTTGGCAGACAGACAGAGCCTTTGCAAATTAGAAAAAGGTGCCCCTACCTCCAGATCAGTGGTCTGCAAACTTTTTCTATCAAGGGCCAGATAGTAAATATTTTAGGCTTTGTGGGCTAGAAGGTCTCCATTGTCACACAAAAGCAGCCATAGACAGCACATTGACAAATAAGTGTAGCTGTGTTCCAAAATGTTTTTATTTTTAAAAACAGGCAGTGGACCTGATTTGACCCACGGGCTATTGTTTCCCAGCCCCTGCTCCAGGTGGATGCAGCCAAGCACCAGGGCTTGGTAAATGGGACACAGGCTAAAACTTGCCCACTGCTCATCCCTTTGACTAGGTACTCTTGTGCAAAAACTACACAATCCTACCTGGTGGCTCTTCTCTGAATCCCCAAGGTGCTGGGAACCTAAGGTGACACACTTCTTAGACCTGGAATGAACCACCCCAGTGAGTCTTAGCAACCTTAATCCCCAACTCTCTCCTGCTCTTACTGCCTCCAGATCTTCTTGCCAATCAGAATGCCAATTCCCTGCAGACCCAAAGCCTCTTCCTCATTCCACTGAGTAGCCCCAAGCCAGTGAACTGCACTGGGCCTGGATTTTAAAACCACACTTCTATTTACTTGAAGAGATAAAGACAAGGTCTATGAAGACAGGAAATCCAGCAGAGCCAAATCTCAAGGATTCTCACATGAGCAAAGCTGTCTCTCTCCTGAGACCTCTGCTTTGGCAAAATACCAATTAACCAACGAATAATTGGTTGGAGTGGAAGATTAAGACAGCTGGCAGAAACAAGTTATTTCTGGACATTTTCCAGTTATTTTTCCAACCACTCTTCCAATTATAATTAGAATATAGCTGTGGCTTCATGTAAACACTAGACAGTCCACAACCTTGCAATACAAGCAAAGTCTACAGAAAATCCACTTCTTACAGCGCCAAAGAGCAGCCGTGACAGTGGTTCCCAGGAACACTGGTCTGACTTTAAGTGGAATACTCCATTATATTACTCACCCTTCATCTGACCTTCATAAATATCAAAACCTACCACCCCGCATCCTGACATTTAATCCTTTCCTGTCATCTAATGAGGCCACATTTGGTTAGAAGGTCACTTGTCATTTACAACGCTGAGAGAGACTTATCATTTTAATGAAGCTCCTAATTCAGAGAGTAATGAAACTGTGGACAAGATTACAACACGTGCTGGCCGGGAGACAATGGAGGACTCGGACTTAGCCAGGCCTTTGTGAAATCACACCGAAAGAATGAAAAACAACCGAGGAAGGCTGGCATTCCTGCGTAAGCTGCAGAGTCTGGCCGATGTCACTCTAAATTCAACTATCCAGAAGAAAGTGTGGATTCATGTTAATATATTTTACAAGGTCCTATAATTTATCATCCTTTGTTTTTCTTTATGAATAACAGATTTTCCCTCAGCTAAAAAGCACATCGGAGGTTGGGTGGATGGGAGAGAGACCAAGAGCCACTTGCTTTTTCTTCAGTGGAATGGAAGGTCATACAAATTCTTCTCCCTATGAGAGCTTGGCAAAGTTTCGACAGGGGGAATTGCTAGGAAGTCCACGGCAGAGACCCGATTGCAGATGCAGCCACACTTCACGCTGGGGAGGGAAGTGAGGCGCATGGAATGCTCTAGATAGCAATGGTGGCTGACGGTGATGCCAAGCCCTGCCCTGGCGTGCAGAAAATGAGGACATAGCCTTTCTGAGCAGCAAGAGGAACTGTCCAGACACCACCCAGAATTCAGCCCAGATAGACGAGCCTGCACGCAGGGGTAAGGATGGATGACAAGCATATGGGGCCTTGACCTGGTTGGGGAAGGCAAAGCCGTTTCAGATTGCCTATTCCTGACACACCACTGTATTCAGTCATCATCTCAGAACTCGTGTCTCTGGCAGGAATCAATCTTTGCCCAAAGACTATTGACAGCAATGCTTCCTGCCACGCCCCCTCCTCGCCAACACACACCCAGGGGATGAGATTCCACACTGGCTCCTGAGGTTAATATCATCTTCTGGTTTGGCCAGGAAACAGGGCACCATGTTGTAGTTGACGCGAATCTGGTCAAAGTACCTGTGGAGTTCTTTGGTGTGAGAGCGTAGAGGGACCGGCGGCTCTTTTCTCAGATGGAGACGTGAGAACAGAGGAGAGCAAGCTCCAGAGAGGGGAGGGTATTCTCCCACTGGAGCTGATGGAGGCATTCCTGGGAAGGGGAAAAGGCTGTTACAGGAAGGGCAGGGGGACGTCAGACAGACCAAGTGCTGGCCAGGTGAGCTTTTCCCATGGTGACTGGGACGGACTCTATTTTCCAAAGATGAATGCAACAATTTTTGCCACCCACATGCTTTTCTGCAAGTTGATCTTGGCACTCTCCCACCTCCTTGAATCTAGGAGGGCTCTTGACGGCTTTGACAAGTTGAATGTGGTGGAGATGGCACCAGGCCAGTTTGGCTTCCTGCCTTTGGCAAGCAGGCTCTCGGGATGTTCCCTCTGGGAAATCAGCTTCCCTGCTGTGAGAAGCTCAAGCCATTTGGAGAGGCCAAATGTAGGTGCCCCAGTAGGGTGGACAGCCCCACTGAGCTCCCAGCTGATGGCCAGCCACCAGCTGCCAGCCACTAAAACAAGCTAGACGTGCAGCCCAGATGAGCCTTCGGATAACATCAACCCCAACACCATCTGACCGCAATCACATGAGAGACTCCAAGTGGGAAACCACACAGCTGAGCCTGGTTAGCCCACAGAACTCTGAGAGATAATAATAAACTGTCCTTTTAAGCCACCAAGTCTCAGAGTGGCTTGTTGCATATCAATAGTTAAGTAAAATATAGGTATGGCAGGAACCCTGACCAATCAGAATGGATGCTGACTGGCAGTAGGGCTGGAGCAAGGTCCTTAGAGACCTCCTGCTGTGCCAGATGTTCACCCTCTAATCCCCGGAATGTGAGGAGGTCCAGTAACGATGGGGGGAGGGGCTAAGGTGGCAGAAGGGCACCCAGGGAGACTGGGACCACAAGCATTTCAGTATCTTAACAGACATATTCACAAGCATCAGCTGGCATCATCCCTGGCATCCCTCATCCTGGAATTCATACCTACATCCTTGCTGGGCTGTATCAGATATGGAAGGTAACCTGTGCCACTCCTGGGATTCAAGAGTCTCCTGAAAACCCAACACTTTACTTTTTTCGAACCGTTTTCTATCCATGATTGCATTTGATCTTTAAAATTGTACTGAGAGGCAGATGTTACTGGCCCCCATTTGACATGTGAGAAAAATCTGTGGTCCAGAGAAATTGAGGAGGGACAGAGACACTCATAGGAAGTATATTGGTTGGGACATTTTATTTCTGGTTCTGACACCGCCTCGGTCTGGGACTTTAAGCCATTGCTGTGACCTCTTAGAGGCTCCCCATCTCTAAAGTGAACAAATGGGAAGATGATTTCCGAGGGTGCACGTGGTATTACCATTTTCTGATTTTGTGACTTGCCTGAGGTCACCAGGAAGGGAACAGCAGAATCAGGACATGGTCTCAAGGGCCATGACTCCTTGTCCAGTGCTCACACGACTGCCTCCACAGCTGCCTTCCTAAGACATCTTGGTGTCATTATACAATGGGCAGCCTACCTCGATCCCCGGGCCTGGACAGGAGAATGTTTCTCGGTCTATACCCAAAGAAGAGTTTCTCTGCTTGTGCCTCGGGACCTGGGCCTTCTATTCTGATATCCAAGGAATAAATCTTTGGAGGAAGTATGGGCGTGAGGGGAGACAAGGATGGGGAGAGGCATGAGGTGGGGCAGTTCACACTGAATTTCAGCCAGATCTGCCTAGGCTAGCTCTGAGTAAATCCTGCAGCCACCACACAGGAAGCTGCTAATCAGGGCAGACACTGTCTCATTCAGAGGTCCAGGGCCCGTCTTGACCTAGACCTAAGGCAGCATCAGGAGGTGATGGATCTCTCCTGAGACTGTGTGGTTTCCAGGAAAGCATTCCAGAATCTGAAACCGGCTTCAAAGGAATGCGTATCTGCTCACTCCCGCCCTGGCTGGGAACCAGCCCAGGGCACCTTATTCTTATTAGGCTGGAGATGTCTTGGACACTAAGCTTGAAAAATGCACCGAGGATTCTGGCACAGATGGGGAATGGTGTGGCTATGCAGAAAACCCCGTTGTTGGCAGCACTAGACTTTCTCTGAAAGATTTTTGGGGCAAGTAATTTAACTCCTATCTATCTCACATTTTCCAACTTTGAAATGGAAATGAGAAATTTCTTTGTCTTAAAACCTTCTTATACCTGTGAGGCTGGATGGGACAGAGTGGGAGCTGAAGCTTCCATTACCTGCTAGAAGGTGCAATAGATCCAATACCAGAATCAAATCTGAGGGAGACTCTCCAAGTAGAGAACAAAGAAGAGAGTCCAAAGTGGGACTGAAGTGAGAATTAGGGTGCAGAATCTGGAAAGATCAGGTTGGAAGGAGCAAATGTGACTGGATAGAAATGTGGACAAATTCCTGAGAAGGGCACCAACACACCCTGCTCCTCCATACCCTGCATGTGTGTGTGTGTGTGTGTGTGTGTGTGTGTGTGTAGAGAAGGAGGGGGCATTGGCCACTAAAGCAATGAGGAAGACACAGGTTATGCTTTATTATTTATTTACTCTCATCTGAACCTGGATGCAAGGCTGCCAGGGGGTGCCCCACCTTGAGATGATTAATTTTATGTATCAACTTGACCACAGCACCCAGGTGTTTAGTCAGACACTAGTCCAGATATTGCTGTGAAGGTATTTCTTTTAGATGGCATGAACAGTTAAATCAGTAGACCTGATCAGCTCAGTGCTTTGTGACCCCCTAGAGGGGTGGGATAGGGAGGGTTGGAGGGAGATGCAAGAGGGAGGAGATATGGGGATATATGTATATGTATAGCTCATTCACTTTGTTATAAAGCAGAAACTAACACACCATTGTAAAGCAATTATACTTCAATAAAGATGTTTAAAAAATAAATAAATAAATCAGTAGACCTTGAGTAAAGCGGATCGCTCTCTCCATAATGTGGGTGGGCCTCGTTCCATCAGTGGAAGGTCTTAAGAGAAAAAAAGATTGACGTCCCCCAAGAAAGGAATTCTGCTTCCAGACTGGCTACAGGGTCAAAACTGCAACATCCACTCTTCCCTGGGTCTCGAGCCTGTTGGCCAAGCCTGCAGCTTTTGGACTTGCCAACCTCCATAATCACAGGAGCTAATTCCTTAAAATAAATCGGTCTTGGGTCTTCCCTGGTGGCGCAAGTGATTGAGAGTCTGCCTGCCAATGCAGGGGACATGGGTTCGAGCCCTGGTCTGGGAAGATCCCACATGCCACGGAGCAACTGGGCCCGTAAGCCACAACTACTGAGCCTGCGCGTCTGGAGGCTGTGCTCCGCAACAAGAGAGGCCGCAATAGTGAGAGGCCCACGCACCGCGATGAAGAGTGGCCCCCACTCGCCGCAACTGGAGAAAGCCCTCGTGCAGAAACGAAGACCCAACACAGCCAAAAATAAATAAATTAATTAAAAAAAAAAACTTTAAAAAAAAATAAAAAAACAAATCGGACTTTATGTATCTACACCTAAATCTAAATCTACATTTATATCTATCTATATTTCAGAGGAGAGTGGAAGAGAGGTGATTGGGATGATGTCAGGCCAGTGGTGAAGTGGTCTGGGAGCGGTTGATGAGAGCCCTGTGGCAGATTCGTTGATCAGCACCTCGGCCTCAGCACACCCAGAAAATGCAGAAATTCCACCAAGATCTATTCTCTGCCTTCCTCTCCTCTCACTCTACACACAGTTTCCCTGGTTGATTTCATCTGCCATCTCCCATCTGTTCAACAATGTCCTCTTCTTCAATGATTCCCAGATCTCAATCACTGGCCCTGACCTCTCTGCTGAGCTCCAAAACCGTGTTCCCAACTCCTGCTGGACAATCCTTCTAAGAGTTCCATTAGTACCTCACACTCAACATATATAATCTGAATTTATCATTCCCCACCTCCAGAGAAACCCTGCTGCTCCTCCTGGTGAATGGCATTATCATCTACCCACCTTCCCAAGCAATTAACTTGAGAGTCAAGGATAACTCCTCTCTGTGCCGGCCCCTGTCCAATAATCACTAAGGCCTGCTGGTGTTGCCATTAGGATTTTCCCGGTGATAAAGTTACTGTCCTAATTCAACACTCATCTCTGGCCTAACTACTCGAACAGCCCTCTGTTGGTTTCACTGGTCACATCCACAGTCTACCAGGAGGATGCCCCAAGTTGCCCCCTTCATGTTTAGACTCTAAAAAGCAGCATTTTTCTATTTCTTAGAGGTGATGATAATATACTGGTGTGGACATATCTGACTCAAGGGTGGCTGCTTCCAAGGCATTTTGAGCCAGGCTCCTCCAGGCAACTTGGAGAGGCATCATTCTTATTTACATGCTCAAGTCTGCTTGGAGCCTTTGGTCAGTCTTCCCACACCAATCTAGACAGCCCAACCAGCAACTTCTTCCACTCAACTCTATCAGAGGGTCCTCCTGGTCACAAGAATGGAGGCAGAGAAAGGTCCCCCAGGTGACCTGGGTGGGCTTCAAAGCACATTTGCAGTGTAATACGCCCTCTGGGGAAGTTGGCCTGGACCATCAGCACCTTGGAGAGCTCTGACCTCTGTTGGGGAGTTAACTGGACCAGAGTCCTGGATTCTTCTGGGAGTGGTGGCAGGGAAGGAAAGGGTTGATGCTGTCCACCTCATTAACTAGATACCCGGCCCAGCAATTTCAGGGATCTGAAAAATATGAATGGCTCTGAAGTCAGCCCAGACTTGGGTTTCAGGGCCTCTACCTCTGCTCAGATGGTCCATGAGAGGTTGGTGGTTATGAACCTGAGTCCTGGCCAAGCCAGTCTGACACTGAAGGCTAGTGCTCCCCAAGGTTCTGTGCTCAGACTGCGCAGGATTCAGCAGCTTTCACAATTTCACTTCAGGTTAATTGCCAATGAAAAGACAAGCCACCTTTAGAAGTTACCCATCTTTCTGAACCACTGCCATTTGTGCTTTGTTTACTGGAGTCCACCCCTGCCATTCTCACTGTGGACTTTCCAGCAACCTCCGCCCCAGCACCGTAAGATGAACTGGCCAGCAAGGACTTCAGGGAAATGGAGGCTTCAACTTACCTCTTGCTCAATGCGGCAGGGCCTTACACTTTTGAGGGAGGAGACATTGCCTCTGGTCACACACTCAGGAAACTCTGAGAGTAATTCACTGAGTCTGTCTCCAGAGCTGCGCTTTGCTCCCATTTGACCAGAGGCCTCTAAGGCTGAACTAGATGGAGGAGTAGAGCTCCATGTGAAGACAGCTACGTCTGGGCAGTCACAGAAAGCACCGCTGCTCTCCGAAGTTAACTCAGCTGCTTCTCCATTCACTTTTGCTCCCTTGGATCTAGCCCTGCTCTGCCACAGGGCTCTTCAACCTGCCTCTCTGTGTGACAGGCCTCCTGAGCTCCTGCCGCTGAGTCGTCACAGCCTCTGAGTTGCTTTCCAAGTGTTTCCCATTCTCCAGTGTCCCATCCAGTTTTCACAATGGCTCAGAGATACCGGTAGGCTTTTTGGTCGTCCCTCCTTACAAACGAGGAAACCACTGAGAGCTTAGGTGACCTGTCTAGACACACAGAGCTCCTGAGTCCAGTTAGCTGCTCTTTATAATTTCTTAAAAACTGCCATCAGACCAGGACTCCACCATGGTGCCCAGAAACACGGCAGCACGGGCTTGTAACGCCGCCAGTGAAAAAGCAAAAAGAAAGGAAACTACCTTTTGAAGATTATACTCATCTGCCTGAGGTTTGCCCAAGTCCATCTGTTACTCTCTGCCTCTGGAGCACAAGCAAAAAGCAGTTCACTGGAAGCTTGTCAACAGCTTCCTCTGAGGTTCTTGAGATTTCCTGGGGACATTTCCACCTCCTCACCCATGAAGATCAACCAAGGCTCCAAGAGAAAAAGCAGTCCTTTTTAACAAAGACTCACTGGCAAACATTTTGATCCCTGTTTATTTTGTCAAGCTTGCTTTAACTCTTCATATACAATGTCTTTACAAAGAAGATTTGAATCCAATAAAGAGAGAGACTTTTAGCTTTGCCTTCGTCTCCAAATGCCTGAGAGATGTGGCCATAAAGGGAAGACGTACCTAATTAGCCAAGGAAGTTGTGTGAGGCGGGGAGGGGTTCGCTCATCCACAGCTGTGATCAAGCAGCAGCTGTGATGATGCACATGCTGGCCTCAAAGGACGCCGTTTTCTTTTAAGTCTGGTTGCGGTACCTCACTCTGTGTTGCATCTTTAGCCATACTGGACCAGCTAAAACTAAAGGCCACATGGGCACCCCGTGCTGAAGACCAATAAGGTCACACTTCTCTCACCCTCTTCCTCCCTGGGTCCCTGTATCTGAGTCAAATGTGACACCATTCGGAATTAGCACAGATGGTTTATATGCAGTCATGCCTTACTCTCTAACAAGGGGAAAAAAATCTTTGGTTTTGTTTAATTACTTTCAAGGTCCAATTAGAATTTTGCTTTGCATAATAGATGTGCTCTTGGAGGTGTGAAGGTAAATCACTTGCTCTGTATGTGACTCAAATCCTATTTGAAATTTGCTCTTTAAGGAAGCTCAGCTCTGAGCCTTTTTATGAAGAGAGGATCACTGCGGCAAGTTGAAGAATTAACCATCACCTTTATTAGTTAAGGATGGTCAGACCTAGGGCTATCCTTGTCCCAAGGGGCGGAAAACAGCCTCACCTCAAGATGCCCCACAAGGTTGGGCTCCTTCTCCACCTGCTTTCTCCTGGGGCAAAACCGGTCAGGCGGCCTAGACCATCTGAGGATCTCAAACACTCCCCTCTGTTACCTCCTCTCCTCTCTCCTCCGCCATCCTGTCCTAGGATTCCAGCCTCTTGGGGTCCTCATGCTTTCTATCCCTGTAGAAATGTCTGCCCTTGAGGAAGAGGCAACGCAGGCCACTCACTCCAACATGACGATTAGACCCTTATCTCCATCTTCTGCGGTACTAGCATCTCTAACCTCAATTCCAGGGCAGAAGAGGCTCTGTCTCCTGGGAAAGGGTTTCAAGCCTTCTTGGATGGGCAGGAGGAGGAAGAATGTCGGGGACAGAGGCATCTGATGGGGACCGTTAGCCTGGTCTCCCTACAGGTAAGAACAACCCCACAAAGGGCTGCTTTAAGATAAAGAGGGCTCACCCTTAAAATGCTCCCTGGAATTGGGTGTGAGCACCTGCCAGACAGAACCTGAGGTCAGGAGTGAGAGGTTGAAGAAGAGACTGTAGCAGCTGTAAGCATCCAATGCACTCCAGAGCAAGTCTTTTTCTTACCTCTTGGGCGAAGAGTGGGAAATCTGGGTTCCCTCTGGGACACTCACACCCTTGTTGTGACCCACTGGGGTGGCGCCATCTGTGAGCTGGGAATTCATGGCAGTCACCCGTGCACCATGTGGGAGGCACGATGTGAGATCCGCCCCGCCAGGAAGAGCAGGAGTTGGGAAAGGAAGCTACACACTCTTGATACTCAACCCGAACACTTGGAAAATGACCCATCATCTTTGCCTTAAACTTTTCCATACGCTCAACATTATTAGAATTTCTCCTTAACTACACAAATCATCCTCAGGATCCGGGGCAGCTGTACGACAAAATGTTTTGTTCCCCACCCTTTCCCTTGAGTTCTTGTAATGAAAGTTCTTAGTTAACACAAATTACCAGCTTTGCTCTTTACTTTTCTGACAGATGAACAAACATAGGATCATCATTTCTATATAGGCCGGCTAGCCAAATCCATTTCAATTATCTATCACTGGGGTAGAATTCTCCTGGTGAGACAGGAAGACATGGAAGGAGAGTTCCGGGTTGTACTATTAATTCCAGTAAGCAGTTTCATGCTCATCCCCGGAATATAAGAAGGCCTTGAATATAAACCAAACTATAGAGTTGGGGTAGCTAACTTATTTAAAAACAAATAACAACAAAACACTTTTTTACTAATACAAATTGGGAAAAAAAGATAGAGAATATCGTTGAAAAGGCCCAGAGGTGAGACGCAAGAGACCTAAGTTCTCACCGCAGCCCGGCACCTATTCTCCATGTGGCCTTGACATGACCTTGTCACATTCCAGGCCTCAGTTTACTCATCTGTGATACAAAGGGGTGGATTCAATCAGCAATTTCCCATCACACGCTCTGGGCCCTAAAGACCCCAGAAGTTACTTTATGTTTTATTTCAAAATTGTATATTTAAAAATATCTTTAGGCATTGATGAAAGTGTGATTTTAAAACAAGAAGGATAGCCATTTTTAACACTGTGCAGACAGACAATAACTTATGTGACCAGTTTAACTCAGTTTTGTGGCAGACTCAAAACAGAGCTCCCCTTCCACCACCTGCCCCATTAATTGAAGGACATGGAGACTGCAAGACAAACTGCTGCAAAACAGCAATCATTTGGATCTACCCATCACCGCGAATTAGGATTCTCTCCAGACGGTGAAAACAAAATACATACATGAATTGCATTCTGAAACGAAAACACAGCAAGGATCACCATAACACTTAATTTCTAATTTTTTGCACGGATCAAAACAATCTCATTGTGCTTTCTTATTTGTTATAAGCTTGATATTATACAATAAATACATTTGTTGGTTTATTTATTGTGATTTAATTAATCATTAATTAATAATAAATATTAATATATTCATAAATAATGCTTTGCCTGCTTCAAGTTCCATATAAAATTTCATTTGAAAAAATGGTTCCAGTCCTTTACAAATTTTGAAAACCACTGGGCTAATTATCTCTAATTTTCCTTCCAGCAAGAGGATACTTTATTCAAATCCTTCTCTGGGGATAGGGGAATTGTATGACTTCAGGAAGTTTCTGGCTTAATCAGAACCTTCATAAGAAAAACAAACAAACAAACTTGATTCCCACATCTACAAATCGCCCTGAAGAGCTCGGCTCCTTCTCCACAGGGAAGGAATTCTGCAGAAGGAGATTGCCTGTTACTGTGCAAGATTCGGATTCTACCCCATGGATCTCACGTCCTAGTTGCAGAGACTTGTGTGTAGATGGCTGACAGTGAGATAGAATGAAGTCAGGGAGCGGGAAGGAGCCGCACCCTGTCTGAGCATCTACTCTGTGCCAGGCTCCGTAACTGGCATTACACACGTCATTTGATTTATTCTATTTATTGCTACTCAAAACTCTTTGCAGTATTTTTTCCCTCGTACAGATGAGAAAATCGAGGTAGATACCCAGGCAGTGAGTGGCAGAAGCAGGTCTCAGATCTGCGTCACCCCCCCCACACACAAAACAAGCTCCCAGTGGGTGGCGAACAGCACAGCCCGCTCTCCAGCGTGGGGTTCCAGAGGCAGGGATCATCCGTGCAGACCACAGCAGTCAGGGAGTGCTGCAAGGAGGAGCTGGCCTTGGAGCTGGATCTTGAAAGATGAGGAGAAACGCTCCAGGAATCAAAGAGAGGAAAAGTTTCCCAAGCAGAGACAGCATGAGAGAAGCACAGAGAAAAAATGTTTCAGGAGAATGACTGTTCCGGTGGCGGACAACATCTTGTGTGACAGCACCCTGCCCTCCCAGCCGAATCTGCCAGCACCCTGGCACAGGACCCTGGCTGCCAGCAACTCAGACTACCCTCTGTGCCTTCATGTCCCCTCGTCCATTTACCTGGCAAGCTCTTCCTAGCCCACTTCTGCCTGGGGAAGTCTTTCCTGGCCTTCCAGAATTCTGCCAAACCCCACCCGCTATATGCAGCCACTCCTGATCCCCTCGACCAGAGGCAATCTCTCTTGACTCTGAACACCCAGAGTTCTTTTATTTATTCACCGTAAGGTCTCAATGGCTGAACACGCGAGAAATGTTTTCTGGGAAAGATACTGAAATGGAGGCTGGGGTCTCAGCCTCAGCAGTATATGGGCCATCCTCAACCCCCTGCCCCCGGCCCCTGCCCTTGTGGCTCCAGACACTGGAATTCCTCCCCTCGGAGCTGTGATGCTAGGCATGGCTCTGGGTAGAGCGTGCATCTTTAGGACATTTCTTCTCCCTGTGGCCGAGGTCCTAGCACCTAGGAGGTGCTGAGAAGTATTTGTTGAACCCAGCTGAACTCTAGTCCCAGATTCTCCCAGTTCTAACCCATGCCAATGTATTATGTATCTTTTCAAGTAACTCAGGTACTCTGACGACGATCATATTAGTAGCTTGCAGAAAACACTGTCACCTTCAGATTAAACGTAAAGTTCATCTTTCTCACATTTCTCCCAGCAAAACAAAAAAAAAAAAAAAAAGATTTTTATTGTTGCCACTGTTTCCAGACCATTATCCATAAGCTTCAGTCTGCCTTCAAGGACCAGCTCAGGCCACACAGCAGGGCCACCCAGCAGCCCTGCACACACAGAGCTACCCCTATCTGCGGCCTCTGCGCCTGTGATTCCCTCCATTCCCTCCCCCATACTGCCCAGCCTCTGAGCATCTACCCTCGTGAGAAACCCACAGACTGAAGGGCTGTTCCAGACCTCTTAGCCCAAATATATTCAGTTGTGCTGGCCAACTGTCTTGCATGAGCTCTGCCCCTAAATGGGGGACTGAGGCAGAGTGAGTAACTTCTCTCAGATCGCCATGATCTGGCAGAGAAGTGGGCGCTCAGGAAGTGCTCAAGAGAGATTCAGCCTCCAAGCTCTATTTCCTGTGCAGACGTGGAGCTGGGACCCAGAACTCTCTTCCACTGGCCCTGAGGGAAGCATTCAGAGCAACCCTCCAAAACAAAGCCTGGCCCTGGTGGCCAGCTCAGCATGCACAGAACATCAAATGGCCGGACATGAAAGGGCTGAGGAGGATGCTTGCTGGAGAGGCACTTAGCCTGAAAAACCTGAAACCATCCCCTTGACTGAGGGCCGCTAACCACAGCTTCCATGAATGATTAATGATTATGGCCAGAGCTTATTGCAAACAGGCATGTGACAGCAGAGCCACTACCCTCCCGCAGGACCTGCCCGTGTGATTGATGAGCCACCGAGGGGGGCAGAGGGGCTGCAGGGGGATGAGCCAGCTCAGGCTGCAGCCAGCAGGCAGCACCCAACCTTGGGGGGAGCTGGAGGGACGCCAGTGCCTGTGCTCTGGGTGGCTGGCTTGTCTCACGTATCGCCTACAAGCCA
Source organism: Balaenoptera borealis (assembly GCF_965194805.1). Taxonomy (NCBI): domain Eukaryota; kingdom Metazoa; phylum Chordata; class Mammalia; order Artiodactyla; family Balaenopteridae; genus Balaenoptera; species Balaenoptera borealis. The sequence goes on from NC_138871.1 coordinate 76,230,839, forward strand.
GCCAGCAGTGAGTAGCTACCTGGGCGATGTGGGGAGGGCTGGGAGGCCTGGACTAAACTCTAATGAGGAGAGAGGTGCTGAAATGGATGAGATGTGGCCCCTGGCCCTGCAGGGGTTCCTATCCAGTGCGGCGCATCAAGCAGTATCACTATAGTTCCAGAACGAATAGGAGTGTGCAGGATGTTTTGAGAGACAGCTAAGTGCTCTGTGTGGACAGAACAGGCTGCAAAAATGAGGTGCCTGGCCTCAGACGCCTCCCCTCCGCCTTCTCCACCACCCACCACCGCTGCCAGCCAGACACAACTCCCGCCATCCTTGTATCACCAGGATTTGCAACGGGCGAGGAGAGGGCGGCTGACGTAAAGTCTCTGCTCTCATGCTTTCTCTGTCCCTTCCCAGAAAGGTCAATTAGTACTGTGTCCTCACGGTGCCTCCCTCCTCCCAACCTGCGCCCTCCAGGACGCCGCGCGCCCTCTAGGATGGCTGAACCAGGGTTTCTGACTCTCCGACACATGGATTCGGTACAAACCTACCAGATTCACTGAGCACAGATTGTGCGGGCTGGAGAAGGCACAGCCCCTATCTTCAGGAGTTTAGTGTCAGCCAGACAAGCTTCCCTCATGAGAAACAAGCACAGGCAGAAGAAAGCACAGCCCCCAACGTGCTGCCAAGAGAGAGTGAGGAAAGGGAGAGTGACAATGCTGGGGGAGGCCAGGGAAGCTGCGAAGGGCCCTCAAGGCTCCCCTGAGCTGAAGCCTCTGCCCCGGGCAGGGCCACTGTCCAGCCTGGGCCACCAATCTTTCCAAGGCCACCACCTTCCACCTGGGTCTCCGGAGGCACCTCTGAGTGGCCCTGAGGCCGTGGCAGCAGCCAGCAAACTCAGCAAACACCTAGGACCTGGCACAGGCCTGGGGCTCTGAGACGACCCTGGGAGCTAGCCGGGGACGACCCTTGTGGGGGTCTGGCCAGTCTGCAGACTCTGGCTCCGTTTCATCTTAATCCACTCCCGCATGTACCTGACATCGGATACTCGTCCTAGAGCATGCAAATCTAATAAATTCTTGGCTCCTGCAAGTTTCTTTAAAAAATATAAAAGAGGATCATATAGAAAGAAGTTGATTAATATACACCCTGCTAAAACAGCCTGGAACATCTGTGTATTAAGTTCATTTATTAAATTACACCAATCTGTATTTTAATGAGTGAAAGATACAGTACTTATTCTGTCATCCATCAAAATAAACTCAGGAAATACTTAACATTATAATCATTTTTCTTGTTTGAACATGAGTTATGAAATATGAATCCTGCACTAAGAATGCTGGACTTGCCATCATGATCAAATATGTTTTCACAGGTGCAGCAAATATTCAGTTTTCATTTCTTTCTCCAACTGTTGAAAATATAAACCATGTTTTCTAGTTCTTAGCTGGGTAACATTGCCTTCCCTCCACATGGCAGCCATTATTACAGACTTATTACCCACCGTCTTTCTTTCCCCAAACTCACTCCTCCTAAGTTGCTTAGTAATGAAAACACAGGCTTCTGTGAGGCCCCTGCAGCACAAGCTCTGCCCTCACAGGGCTCTTCTGGCTCAGACTGGGCCCTGTCCCCTTGTTCTCCTTCCTGGTGGCACCTATATCCTCCAGGTTAGGGCCTGAGGTTCCAAAGCCATTTGAGGCAAACAGTGCCTTTGCAGAAACACAAAAGGCAGTTGGGCCTCAGCTTCACTGTTGAACGTCCCCTGGCCATGGGGTTTCCATGCCCAATCCCCGCCCCAACCCCCCAGAAACCACTCCACTCAGATGAGGCGCAACTTTAACACAGTCTGAAGCCTCAGGAGTGAGTCCAGCCTTTACCTGTGTTCAGCTATCCTTGAGCCAGAAGTCCCAGGATCCTTGGAGCAATGCCTTCAGCTCCCAGGAGCTGAGGAGGGCTGGTTCCCCTAGCCAGTGCTGAGTGGGAGCTCACTGGGGTGCAGGACGCAGGAGAGAGGCCCCAGCTGGGCAAGCGGCTGAGCAGAACCACGGGATGGGCTGATGAAACCCAATCATGAGCTGGCGGGCTTCTGCCTGCTTACCCCCTCAGGAGGCTCCCCCGTTGTCGCCAGAGTCCCACTTCGACCAAGTCCACGCCTATCTCTTTGATCTCTTTCCTGGCCACCCTGGTCCCCCAACACATCCACCGCACCCACTCTTCTCTCCAGTCCTCCTGAACTACCTGCTGCTAGTGAACAAACCCTTCACACTCCCTCCCACCCCAGGCTTTTGCCCAGGCAATTGCCTCCACCTGGGCTACCCCTCTCTGCTTTCCCTTTACTTCGCCTGGTTAATTACTTAATTCTGATTTCAAGCCACACCTGTTTGGAAAGCCCAGTGGGAGGAGCCACTAGGAATCAGGGAAACCTGACAGAAGGACTGACCCCTAAGGAAAGAATGGGAAGGGATTCAAGGCAAAGGAATCCCCTAGAGCAAATGCATGGGGGTGTGGACGCCCTAGGTTATTCTGGGGATAGAGGAGAGAAAGGGTAGATGCAGATGCGAGGGTTGCCGGACCTGGGATGAGAGTTTGGGGCCAGTTCAGGGAGGGTCTTGTGCTGATCAATAAAGGGACTTTATGCTAAAAGGGAATAAGGAGCTGCTTTTTTTTTTTTTAACCTCTCACTTTTATTCTTGGCAGATTTAAAAAAAAAATATTCAGGTTCAGCTTGGTGGACACTAAACATGTAAAACAATGAAGGGGGGAAGGTGGGGTAGGGGGGGTGGTGGTGGGATGAATTGGGAGATTGGGATTGACATGTATACACTGATATGTATAAAATAGGTAACTAATAAGAACTTGCTGAATAAAAAAATAAAATAAAATAAAATTCAAAAAAAAAACCATGTAAAACAATGAATGTTACCATTTCAGACTAGTATAATCCAAAAACAGTCTTAGTAATATGAAAAGAATTCCTTTTCAAGCTTTTCGAATGTTTACACCTAAAAGCTCACCATTCCAAACAATTAAACTACGTACAAACTTCCTTTTTTTTTTGGTGAGGAACATTTATATTTTTATCCATCATATAAAACTAAAAGGACCTCCAGCCAATTATCCTCCCTGGATGACCAAAATACCAGTAAAAGTGAGGGGCTTTTGAAGGGTTTTGAAAATTCAAGGGATATGTCTGGATTTGCGTTTAAGAAATAAAGACTACTCGGGATTCAGTGTAAAGAACAGGTGTACGGGAGAACCCAGAGCAGGCAGGTGCTAGAGTAGTTAACTGAGGGAGGGGTGTTGGGCTGGAGTGAAGGCGGTGGCAGGGAGCCTCCTCCCCATGCAGCCGGAAAGCACACAGTAGATATTCAGGAGGACTTCCTGAGAATGTCACTGATGACCCAGGCTCCCAGTAAGCACAGGTCCAGGCCCCTGCTCTTCTGTGTCCAAGGAACCTCCAATCTCTTCAGCACTGGAGTACCATCCTCACCAAGTACTATTCAGTTTGTTGGTGAGAAAGGGACTCCCCCGACACTGAACAGGTGAGACTGACAGC